>NW_009648955.1:1100063-1151472 GCF_000708025.1 Charadrius vociferus
TCTTTGTCTTTGTTAACAGTCCCATGTTTTCCCTTAACATTAGCTGTGTACAAAGCTCAATACTGAAAGATGACTCTTTGCTGATTTTCCAGACTGACAAGCAGAAAATTGGCCAAATATATATTACTAAGCACATGTTAGACAGTGCTAAGCACTAGCAGTTTAAAAAATTGTAAAGCCAAAGAGGCACATCCATCTTCAACAGATGGACTTTCAAAAGATGATCTATGGCTGAGGAGTCTCACTAAGCGCTCAATGTCACCCTTGAAGAAACTGCTTTACACCAGCACCATCATGAGTAGCTTACAGCCCTGGCACTCAGGGTGTGGATGGGGAAGAGTGCACTAAGCATCTCACTCATACGTATGTCAACATTACGGGTTTAATGAACTGCCTTGTCACAGATCCTGTGAGAACAGCAATTCGGTGGGGACGGCTATTTTCAGGGCTTAGGTAGAGCTTGGGTTATATGCAAGACCCTTGTCAACAACAGGGCTGTCCTGCAACTGTAGGCAAAGTGGCAAACCCTGCAGGCTTGGGGTAGAGTGGCTGGAATGCTCCCGAGAGGAAAAGGACCTGGGGGTGTTGGTCGACAGCTGAATATGAGCCAGCAGTGTGCCTAGGAGGCCAAGAAGGCCAACAGCATCTTGGCCTGTATCGGGAATAGTGTGGCCAGCAGGACTAGGGAAGTGATCATCCCCCTGTACTTGGCATTGGTGAGGCCCCACCTTGAATACTGTGTTCAGTTTTGGGCCCCTCACGACAAGAAGGATGTTGAGGTGCTGGAGCGTGTCTAGAGAAAGGCAACAAAGCTGGGGTGGGGGTCTGGAGGACAAGTCTTATGAGAATTGGCTGAGGGAACTGGGGTTGTTTAGTATGGAGAAAAGGAGACTCAGGGGAGACCTTATCGCTCTCTACAGCTACCTGAAAGGAGGTTGTAGCGAGGTGGGGGTCAGTCTCGTCTCCCGAGTAACAAGCAATAGAACAAGAGGAAATGTCCTCAAGTTATGCCAGGGGAGGTTTAGATTAGATATTAGGAAAAGTTTCTTCACCGAAGGGGTTGTCAAGCATTGGAACAGGCTGCCCAGGGAAGTTGTGGAGTCACCATCCCTGGAGGTATTTAAAAGATGTGCAGATGTGGCACTTAGGGTTTAGTGGTGGTGGTGGCAGCGTTAGGTTAACAATTGGACTCAACGATCTTAAAGCTCTTTTCCAAACTAAATGATTCTATATTTCTATGATGTTGTAAGCATTGCCTGTTCAAGACCAGGAGTCTGACATAACTTCTGATTTCTGCTCGACAGCCAGGCACAGCTGTGGCAACAGCTGGATTGTAGTATGGAAATGCCCCTGTGGGGACTGGCCCTACTCTCATTAGACTGAGGAGACAAGTCTCTGTGCTTGATGAGGTTTGCCTTAACAGCCGCACAAACAGCCACAAATGATTATGTTTACAAAGGCTGTGAAGGGAAGCTACAGCCAACTCCTTGTCGGTCTAAGTATGAAGAACATCCTTCCTGAATGTTCCCCTTGGCCACAAGAAACTGTGAGTTAATGCGATACTTTAATGCTATACAGCTCCGCTTTGTAAAATTGCTTTGAAGAAATTCTGATTTACAGCAAGTAATCACACAGCTAATGAATTTTTTTAATTGAAGAGAATGAGCATAATCTAGTTATAACAACTTTAGAAAAGTGTGACCAGTTTTTACACTAAATCCAAACAGGATGACCCAGCTAATTATAGTTCTGACAGCCTGATATCAATCCCGGGCAAATTAATGGAATGACTGATACAGGACTTGATTCATCAAGAATTAAAAGAGGGGAATATAATTAGTACCAGCTAGCAGGGGTTTACTGAAAATAGATTGAATCCTACTATGATGATTTTTTTTTTTTAAATGCGATTTCATGTTTAGCCTACAAAAGTAATAGAATAAATAAAAACCATATGACCTGGTATGTCACAACACTTTGAGAAATCATACACATCTAAAGTGTACTTGTATGTATATGATATGTAATAAAAGAAGGATAAACTGTTTAACTGACAGTGTCCAAAGGTAGTCATAAATCTGGAATCACCAGTGACCTGGTGCTTCTTACAGGTGCCACAGGGTTCAGCGGGGAGCCCGGACTTAAAACAAAATTCTGATGCTAATGATGTTTGATGATCACACAAGAAGGTGTGAAAGCAATAAGTAACAAAGAGACTAAGGCAGACAGCAGCGTGGATTGTTCTTCAAGTGTGTTGAACACATGCTTCAGGGCAGTTTGAGGGAAATTGTACATCTTTGGGACAAAAAATGTCAGCAATGCTTGAGAAAGGGGGAATTTATCCTGTTAGGCAGAGGCTATGGAAAGAAGTGGTGGATCGGAGTTGCGAAGATGTGACTGAAGTCTGACTGTGGCCAGTCATAACACATGGTGGAAGCCGGAGAGAAAGCTCAAGTAGCATTGCTGCACTGCTCAGTCTCCCTTTCTTGATTTCTTGATTTCGCTTCTGTAGAAATAGCTTTTCTATAATGTGCTTTCATCTGCTCACTCTCTGTGGGGTACGTCTCTTTTACCCTTAGCAGCCTCATCAGTGCTGGACTCGTTCTGGAGGAACACAGCACTAGTTTCTAGGACAGACTGGGTGAAACACGTTCTGGAGGAGCCTGTCTCTCTTCACTGAAAAAGGGTGAAATCTAGAAACTGGCTTAGACTAAGCCCCTTCTATTTAGAGAGCTAAAATTGAATAAAATGAATCCTCCCTGATAACCGGAATTTTAGACATACTTAGAGACCACAAATCCTTTTGAGTGTGAATGGTGATCAGACTATCTGGCACTGCAGTTGATTAAGCTTTCTTCCTAGTCAAGATAAAATGACAATACTTGTTAAAATGGTTTGAAGGGGTTGTCTGTGTTCCCAGGAGCTGTCTATGATCCTTCAGACCAAAAGAACTTACAATATTGAAATTAATATACTTTGTACCACAAGCACCCGCCGTATGACATGAAGGGCAAAGATAATGTGTTGCAGAAGCTAATATGCTGCAAATTATTTTCAAGGGCTTGAGTGAGTTCAGCAACAGAAACAGGTGAATTAGAACATTTTTAGAAACACATTAAAGCAGTTTTGAATTGAGAAGCAGAAAGAACGTTTAGGCAGAATTCAGTGAAACAAATGCCGTTTGTAATCAAAGCTATGTATCATAAAATATGAATTGCTGATACCATCTGAAAAAAGTCTGTGATCCTGTTTGTTGTTCTAATTGGCTACATCTCAGTTAAATACCAGGAAATGATTGATCTCTCGTCACAGAAGCTTTGTGAATTTGATTTTAGTGCATCGTGAACAATTTTAACAGCTGGGTATAGTCGGTACAATTCACTAACCGAAATAGCAGTTTTTTTTCAATATCTCTGATGACATAAATTAGTTGTGCGATGAGAGTATTGCTTTTCCTCAGGTATATTGCAGGTGCCTAGACCATGTAGTAGAAAACATCGTCTTGCACTTTGAGTGAAGCCCTGTCTCACTGAGGTCAATGCATTATGTTCAATGGAAGGGGGGTTTTCATCCACTCTCTCCGGTATTTCTGATTTTTATGAACATTGAATAATTACACTGAATCCAGCAGTAATACTTGCCTGCACTTGCAGGGTGGGATCTATGTGTAGAGAAACTGGAGATCTCTCACAGGTGAATATTTATCCAGCTTGTTTGGGGTCATCAAGAAAACTGTTAGCGTCAGAACACTTTTAAAACTCTTTTACCAGGAATAGTCTGATTTCATATGAACAGTTTCAAATGTACTGAGAGGACATTTGAAATATTTAGCTCCATTCCTTTCTCCTGAATATTCATTAACTTCAGAAGCAAAGTTCATAACATAAGATTAATGCCATAATACCATAGCTTGGAATGACTGACTGGTAAAATGGCAAACCGTGACATACATCTAGTGATAAACATTGTGAGATTCTACTCATTTGGGCTTCAAACTTGACTGGGTTAATTCAGCCTCCACGTAGAGCCTATACTACAAAGATATTGATAAATGTTAAATAACTACAGTGACATAGATTTAAGTGATATCTTTAGATCCAGCCCCCTGCCTTCCAGGGATCAGAAAAGGCTAACTTAAGAAAATATACACAATTAGAGTTATTCAGTGAATTGAACTACTTGTACCACAAGTGAAGCAGTGAGTAAATTAATTAATGATAAAAGTAAAGGTGGGAAAATTTTGTATGGAGGCAAAGTTATTGAAAGATTGTGAATCTGAAGAGGGTATAAATATAAATATCAGGATTGTCAATGCTGATATGTGTTCTGAAAGCATATTACAGGCAATCATTCAGAAGTACATATCATTTCATACCTCATGAGAAGGAAGGAACCAGGTGAGAGTTTTTGCTTCTAAATAAAGCAGCGTTGCATGCATTTAAAATAAAGGGTCCAGATATTTTCCATATTCATCCCAGCTGGAGGATAAATTAGTATGGGAAATATAGTTACACTCCGTGAAAACAGCTGATCGAAACTTTTTGGTAGCATGGAAGTAAACTTCCTACCACCATTCCTCCATGCTCCCATTCCTTAACGTAATTCACCACATTTAATGTAATTAATTTGGAAGGAAGGAAGAGCTGTTTCCCCAAAGGAATTTCCTGACTGACAGCTGTTTTACATAATCAGCACAGAAACAGCGGTGGTGGTGGTGCATACTCCAACTATTACCTCCTAATGGACATTTATTTTGCTTTACTACTGTTTTCCTCAGCAAGATAGCTAGGGAGATTCAATTTAAATTCCTTCCCCTATACAATTTTCTTTAGCTAAGCGTATATGTTACAGAATCTTTTGCTTTGGGGCAGTAATGAGCACCCAGTTCCTGGTGAGTCTGCAAATCACTTAAGTATTCCCCAGAAATATCAGCATCACAAACCAAGTATCAGTTAAAAAATCCTCCTTTTCAATGAGGAAATAGTAACATTTTAGATACTATTAGCTTTGTGCAACTGTGAACTAAAGAAAAATGAAGGACCCCAATACTGTTTGTAAAATGATTTGTGAGTGCTCAATGAGGGAGACAATATTCATTTTAATAATTATTCAAGGCTATTTGACTGAATTTGTGAGGTGAAATGGAAAAACACTATAAAGAAAAAGCAAATAATAATTTGACACTTTTCTGTGGCAAAGTGCAGTGAAGAAGGGGTGGGGAGTAGTAGTAGATATGTAATAAATCAAATATTTGATTCCTCCCGAATGAAGTTTACCTAATTTGTGGGAAGAAAAGAATCACATCTTTTCCTCTTTGGCTCATATAATATACAGGTGACTCGTGGCATGTGTCTTTAATTTTTCATGTTTGTTTTAAATGAAAAGCTGTGTATTTTTCTAATCTTAATTTGGGAAGAACCATCAACTTGGTAGGATTTCCCCCCCAACACTGTACATGTAGATGTTCAACAGTAGGTGGTGCTCCCAGGGTAGAAATGTACATAGTCTAAAATGCAAATTAAAGAGGGTTTACTGAGGAAGGAGAGCTCTTTGGGGTTTTTAATATGGTAACTGAAGAGTATTTAAAGTGCAAAATCTCTAAAAAGATATTAAATATTATGCAAACTGATTTTTAAATCCTGTGCAACTACATGACCACTCAAACAAACATGGAAGATGCACATTTTTCAGTCTGTTATTTTTCTTCCAAATATTCACGTAACAAATTGTTCACTCAACTTACACCCTGACTATGGAATTTCTGTCCATGTGCTTTATCACTCAGGTTTCATTCACATTTGCTGAGAACATCAGTATCAAATCCAAATTACCTGTATGGTTTTCTCAGTTGTTAAATGTTTAATCTGTTTTATTAGCAATTGTGCAGTTTAAATTTTCCTTTTGAATTACATCCCAAAATTATACCACATACCATGGGATTCTTAAAAATCCTAGAATCTTTTCAAAGTTATAAATAGCAATAGAAGCTAATATTTTCTGTTGGGTTTCTTTACTGTAGGCAATCTTCATTCAATATATGTTTGCTTTTCAGTTTTGTTGCTTGAATTTTGTGATACAAATATGGTATCACACATTCTTTATATGACCAGAGAGCATCCATGGGGGACATAACTTAGTACACTCAAATTCCAGCTTGAATGGCGTTGGCAGAGCATCCTATAAATGTTTTATGAAATAAAGAACTAAAGTTAAAATTGCAGTTGAAAACAAACCATAAAGACCAAGTGTCCCAAATAGCATTCAAAGAGGAAGGTGTTGGTTTGGTTTTTTTTTTTTAAGTGAATATTGGACTTTCTTTGCCTGTTTATATTTCTGTAGGAGTTCAGTATAATATACTATTTGTTTATATGCAATCTGACAAATCTGGTAATTTGCAAACAGTGTATTTTGTTAATTATAGTAGGTGCTTTGGCTATTTATGTATTTGAGCAGCTTGAGCTAAATTGAGAGAATAAAACCAATGAGGCAGGAAAGTCCAATTAAAAGTACATTAATCAAATGCCCCCCAAATGCCTTTCCTCTCTCATATGTATTGTTGCACTTTATGTAGTGTGCCTGTTTGATGCCAATTGTCCTTCTGTATCTAATGCAGTATCTTGCTCAGTCAATGTGCAGTAACAAATGTAATTGTTAAGTGCCTGGTTTTGGATACTTCATTTTATGTTTTTTATAGATTTTATAGTTCTTTTAAATTATAAACCATTCTTCTTTTTAAGATAAATTATAACCAAGAAACAAAGAGAAATAAGAAAGTGACTACCATGTTAAGAAATCACTGTTTAAAACACAGGCTGCTTTTCATCTACCATAGTTGCAGTAGACTATCTTCTTATCTGCACTGGAATAAGTAGAAGTAGACTCTATTGGTTTTCACATGAAATTCAAACCAGAAAATCATTTCAAGAGAGCCCTTAAAATTTGTTCCCTTGGTATCTGATGAACAATATTAGCTTGACTCAGCTTCTAGTATAAGGCCGTAAATCAAAAATAGGTCTGTGGGAGCCCATATAAAAAGTTTATTTTGCTACACTGATGCATCTCTCAATAAAAAATTGAGGACTTGCAGTTGTTCTGAAATACAAATTAGGTAGTCAAGTAGTCTGAGAGTTGAACACAGAATTCCACTTCTTTGCTCCATTGCAGCATCTTTATGTGATGGCAGTCAAGGCTTTTAGGACTAGATGTCAAAATGAAAAAAAAAAAAAAAAATTAAAACAAGATTCAGACAGAATTTAGGATCTGAACCTGTTCTGTCTAATCCCGGGAGTACCTCAATCCTGTTATGCTTTTTGGTTCCTTATATGCCTAAGACACACTCCTGTTTATTTTGAAAGTTGGCCCTACTTCAAACAAGGTTGAGCAGTTTGGTGTCTGCCCAACTATAAGACAGTCCAGGGAAGAGGCAGTGTTTGTCCCAGAGGGGAGGGTTTGTCTGGCAGGCGTTGTCAGCGCATACCGAAGGAATGCTGACAAGGCTGTGCTCCTTACAGGACCCTGCTGTGCTCCCCACGGAAACATAAACCCCGCAGGAGGGCACTCAGATGCTGCCATAGAGAAAGAAATAGAAGACTTCCAGAAAATGGTACATCAAGTTCAAATATTTCTTTATCCGTACAGGTCTGGAAGCTCCTGAGAAGAGTGATTGGAGTTGAAATTCTCTCAAGCTGGAGAGCTGGAACCAGTGCCTGGTTTAGGTTTCTCACTGTTGGGTGATTGTAAAAGGTGATTCCCATGGCCTTCTCCTCTTTGGGTGAGGAAGAGGGAGAGAGACAGATGTTCTTTGAGTGAAAGGAGAGTAGGAGTCTGCCTGCAGAGGGTGAGTTGTGGGTGCCTGCATCTCTGCACGAGGCATGAGAACCAGAAAAAAGAGTGGGATTGCAGCCACACATGCTGTACTCATCATCTCCTGTACGTTAGTGCTGCTTGGTGCTGCACTGAATGTGACAACTTTAGATAAGTGCCCGAAAGTAAGTTCCACCAAGTTCATCCTCTGGATCGCTCTCTGAGCTATGTCGCTATGGACACACCTGCCTCCAGTTCCAGCTGAGCCAACTGGAGAGGTTTCACTCCTCAGATAGCTTCTCCCGCCCTTGCTCCCCTTCACACGCCCCCTCAATACAGGCACACCTCCCTTTCTCTCCCTTTCCCTGCCTCTTTGCACCAGAGGTTTCCATCCTCCTCAGCTTCCCAGCTGAGCGGTTTATAAGCCATTCCTGACAGCAGGAGTCAAACTGGCAAAGACCTCGGTTAATTCTGCTCAAGCCATCCCAGATAATTGCACTTAAGACAAACCAAGGAGGGCTCATGTGAGCAGGTCAGATAGATAGAAGATTTAAGGCTTGAGGGCCCTGTAGGCAGCTCTGCCAGTGATGAAAGAGTCCTTGTGGACAGAGGAAGGAACATCCAAATCAATTTTGGTAGGAGACTAAAGGTATTGCTTCACATGGGCATTAAACCTGGGCTCGTCTTTAATGTTCTTCAAGCAATGGCCATTTTGCTGAACAGAAAAAAAAGAGGAGTCTCATCATTATTTCTATTCGTATGACTTACACAGTTGTTTCCAATAGCTGAGTATTCCATAACATGCAATAATAGTAACTATTGAATTTCCCTGATGTTCAGGAGGAGACTTCTGAATTAAGTTAAAGGGGCTTCATCATAAAATTTTATATAACTAGCAATGCAATCAGTTTTGGTGGTTGTATTGCTATAGAATATTTATAACTGGAGAAATAACACCCCATGTTAAGCTAAGCCTTCCGTGGGAGAAAGAGGGTTTACTGGAGTTCAATGTACCTAATAGATACCATTTCACAGGATTAAAAATGTGGGCTTCTGAACAGTAAATTTAAGCCTTCTGACTTATTATCTTCAGCAGCTATCTTAGAAGTAGTTCAGAGACCATGATGTCCATATTCCCTGGTTACAGAGCATGGAAATTGGGCAGTTAAAGGAGAATAGCCCTGAATAACAAAGCTTGGATGGCACCTTCAACTCAAAAAGCCCTTAAAGCAACAATTACAAAAATCTGTGAAGAAGTAACAAGATAAGACCATTACCAATGAATTTTCTTTCACCATATGAAATTCAAAATGAAAAAGACAGGTATATTGTGTCCTTAATGAGGAGTAAATAAAATACGCTCAGGTATGATTGCCCTTTTCATTAGTAATGCTCCTCTGCAATCTGGCATGTATTAAAAAACAGGAAAAAAATGGTTGATAGTAATTTATGCCTTGGGCTAATTTGTTTAAATTTGAAATATTGTACTGAGTGAAAATTAAAACATATGCTCTGTGCATATGCTATGCAGGCACGAAACATTTTATACACTAAGTACTGCAGAAAGATATTCTCCTCATAAGTAAATGAAGATGTTTTAAAAAATGTATATCTGATTTCTTTCTAGGGATATGCAGGCTAAGCAAATGTGCCTTGCCTCAGTGCTGCTTTAAAAGCAGACTCATAGAGAACCTGGAATCAAATATTTGATACAAACCTCTGACACTCAATGAGATATGTCATAGTAGCTTTCAAGTTTATTCTCTTATTGCCATGTCTTGAAAAAATACCGAGTACACTGGCAAACGTTAAATATATATATATTATACATATCTATTAGTCCATTCTGCCTCCTAGCAAAAAATAGACCTCATTACATATTTATAAAGCACTGCATCCATTCCTCCAGCATTCCAGCAAGGCAGCTTGATTTGTTGTTTTGCAGAAAGGGAAGACTGAGGGACCAAGAAGTTGGAGGACTTGCCCAAAGTCATGGAGTGGATAAAATAATAGAAAGAGAAAGCAAATAGAAAAAACCTGACTGCTTATCTCCCACAGCAAATAAATAAATCTCTCCAGTGCTATTATTGAATTGTAACACAGAGTCATGTATTCTCAATTTTCTTGCTTTCAATAGGATTCCCTCATTGTCCGGTAATGTTTTGCTGTTCAATTTTGTCAACTGTAATCAGAGGCAAGAACCTGTTCCTCAGCCTATAAAATCCTTCTGTGTTTAAATTGAAATAAGAATCATTTAAATGAGAGAGAACGAAAAATCAAGATTTCTCTTACCAGGAAAATAGACACTGTAGGAGGCAATTACCGAGCAATATATGTGCCATATATGTCTGTAGGCTTCAGCTGTAGGGTTGATTTTCCTTCTCTAGGCACAAAAAATTATACCTAAAACTGACATGAATTAAAGAAGTTAAAATAAAGTTATCATCTCACAGAATAATTCACTTTCCACAGGATTTTCTAAATCTTGCACTGTAGATCGATGTTCTCAGTGTGCCTGGAAACTTTATTCTCTGAATAGGCTCCTTGACCACCGTGCTCCTTTATTGAACTCTGTTATCCTACTAAATAAAATATCCTCCCACAATACATCCACTGTTTATTTGGTCTGTAGACCTGTGGGACTCATTCCTTGTCCAAAATTGTAAGTTATGGGGTCATGTACTGATTATGGAGCATAGCCCAGAGTCTAAATACAGAGAAATCAAAATTACAGTTTCTGAGAACATATCAATAGCATCTAATCTCTTTGCTTGATTCTTGACTGTCAGGTGACTCCAGTCTGTAGTTAAATAAATTAAAAAAAAAGTTTCAAAGTGGAATACGTATGGTTTGCACGGTCAGAGAGTCTTTAAATCTTGGTCTGTGCAGGGCTGTACGTCCATGCCGGGATGCTGGCTGTGTCCACCACTGGCTGTGTCCACCTTGTCACCTGGCAGAACTTCCCTGGCAGCATTTTGAGCTCCAGGCTATGACCCAGTAGTAGGCATCTGTTCCTCTGGGTAGACTTAATTCAGCTGAAGCCCTGGATGCCTACTGCTGTGTCTGTTCCTGAGGCAAACAGCGTCAGGGCTTTTTTAAAGGAGGTCCCACTTTGTCTTCTCTCCCCATCTCAGGCCATTTCTTCTCCCCCTTTTCTGGACCATGGCAATTGGGACAGCTGGGAAATCATAGAATCATAGAATGGTTTAGGTTGGAAAGGACCTTGAAGATCATCGAGTTCCAACCTCCCTGCCATGGGCAGGGACACCTCCCACTGGACCAGGTTGCCCAAGGCCACGTCCAGCCTGGCCTTGAACCTCCAGGGATGGGGCCTCAACAACCTCTCTGGGCAACCTGTTCCAGTGCCTTACCACCCTCAAAGTGAAAAACTTCTTCCTAATGTTTAATCTAAACCTGCCCTCTTCCAGTTTATAGCCATTCCCCCTCGTCCTGTCACTACATGACCTAGTAAAAAGTCCTTCCCCAGCTAAATCTATGGAGAAAGCTCTTCTTGATCACATGACAGGCAACTGCCCACTGGAGAACATTAAATGTAAATACAACGGGGATTTCCCCTGGAAGTAGCAAGCACACTGGGTGTTTCTGCAAATAACTAATGCATTGGACACCTATTTTAGCTTTGAGCTCATCCTAGGAACCTCTATGCATCAGTGTAAGGGCAACCACTGGCAACCAGAAGTCCATATGTTCTATCCACCTAGAAATGGGGATTTAATTTCTTTTAAAATGTTAATCAGGTCTCCAAAGCCAAATATCTACTCTGTAAATTGATAGGAAGTATGTTATTTTTGGCCTAGGCTTGCATTAACTCAAAAGTTGGGCAGAAAATAGTTCTATTCTTTTTTTTGTTTGTTTCACTATTCAAATTAACAGATGCGGTTCCTATCATTTGGAATTTTTTCTGTCAATATCACACAAATCCCATGGAAGCATGCCAAAGATTTTCTTAGCAACCAAGCCCTTTGCCTGATACACATGATTAACTACAACAGCCTGTTAAAAGCTTAAAATAAACCTGCCTTTTTATTTAGAATTACATATAGTAAAAGAAAATTAATCGGTAATGAATTTAGCACAATTTCAGAAGAATTTATTTATTTTTATGGAGGCTGAGCACTTAAGGGACGTCACGGTAAAAGCGAGTGCCGCTGCAAAGGCAAATCTGTTGGGATCAGTCCAACGACTGAGTTCAGGTAAAGTAAAAGCACTCTCCCCAGTTGATGGTATTGGCTCCCCTATGATTAAAATGTAAATTGATTCATGCCTTGTTAGTGCATAACACTGCTGCAGAAATCATCCTTCTCCACCAAGAAGTAGTAAATTCTATTATGAAAGATGGGATTTTGACAAGGTATTTCTAGTTCCAAGAGGGTAAACATTTTGGAGAAGAGTATGCGGACTCTGGGCACCGCTTTCTAATTCTCTGGAATATGAAGACTAATCACATTTTCAGAAAACAGAAGCTGTAGTTTTCATGTCTTCGCATTTGGGTGAAGTAAAATATAACAGTATCACAAGTCCTATCCTATTTCTAGGGAATCTTTTTTATCTTTGCTTAGAATAATCTCCATTGACTTCACAGTCTGTGAATTAGTCCCAGGGTGCAGGCTGATGGTATACAAAAAAGAACTATTTTTAGAAGCAGTGTACATAACTGCTATCAAAAGAAATAAATCAACAGTATCTGAGGTGAAGACTGACACTCACTTGAACTCAGCTTCTTAGAGGCTTGTGCGGCCGGTGTCACGCACTAACCGTCCATTTATGTCGCAGCCATCAAAAACTTTGAGACCTTTAGGTCTCTCTATAGGTATTAAACGAGCTAGTATTTAAATATCATGTTTCTCCAACAGTCCTGAAAGTAGGTTGCCATGACCAGAATTGTTCCTGGCACTGAGAAAAAAATACCCTATTAAGTAGCAGAATAAGAAACAAAGGAACGACAAAGCACAGCATTAAGCATTATCAGCTGAAGACCTTAAGTAGCCCTTTATTCTGCTCTTTTAAATAGTTTATGGACAATGGCAGCCTTAGTGATCTCATAGGAAGAATGACTTCTCCAGTAAACCTGTTTGTTGAAATTTAATGATATGCCTCCAAGTACAATTCTCCTAATTTGTGCCTGCTGCCGGCAAACACAATGCATCGTAACAGCTCTTCTCCGCACAAGTGACCCACAAGATGCAACGCAAACAGCTGCAGTATAGTAATGTGGAATGATCTAAATGGCTGTGCTAAAGCGTAGAGCAAGTCAGACATTCTTAAAGCTTTGCGAAGCTGAGCAGACTAGTAAAGAAAAATATTAACTCTTGTTTTATCAGGTTTTATAGCAAAAAGTTATTAGAAAAGTGAATATTACATGTAACTTTGAAGACAAGGAGTACTTCAGTTACCTGGAGCTGAGTGGCTTGAGCCGTGCCCCACTGCAGTCGTCAGGGGTCTGTGGAATCATACTGGTGCCAAATGTTAGCATGGAGAATCATATTTGCCTGTGTTATGGCACGGTAATAAAACGCAATGACCAGCACCACCCCTCTCTGTTCCTCACTTGTGCTGCCAGGGGGTGGGAAAGGGGCTTCCACAGCCATTTTGACAAACACACTGGCACGCCTCAGTGCACTGCGCTTTTTGCCTGATGCCATTCCTAACCGTTATACCTCTGTCGCAGAGGTATAAAATGACCTTGAAATAACAGACTCTTTTTCGTTAAGATTTGGTCTATGCATAAATTTCTGAGGCAGTATTGTAGAAAATAGTCTTGTAGGTAAGGAATGTATTTTCAGCTCTTGTCTCCCAAAATACAGATGGCCATAGTTTCTTATGGATCTGATACGTACATAGGGAAAACAATTCTGCAGGAGTCGAGTGAAAAATCTAACTTTTTACTCCGTGTGATATTTGCTGTCTGTCTGAAGTAAGACTAGCTTTCTGCAACAAAAACAGCGTTTGAGGTAGAAAAAGAAGATAATTCAAACTGAGCCACGCCACCCCTGGAGCCAAACGCTTTTAGGGCCAGGGAAGAAGTCTCTTCTTTTATGCACAATGCAGTAGTTCAGTTCTCATTAATTTCAATTAGAAGTTGATGAAGTTCTTTGGTTTATTACATTGTCATTTGCACTACATTTTCAAATTGCAGTAAGACATTAAATATTCTCACAGGCAGTAACCGCTCACAGGGGATTTTATGCAGTGCAAGACACGTAATGAAACCCAACTCATTATTATTATTATTAATTATTTGTATTACTTTATTGCTTAGGAGTTGTAGTCATGGATCAAGACCTCATTGCATGATGCGCAAAGCCAGAACAAAAAGGCCATTACTCCCTTAATTGTTACAGATCTGAGGTCATTAGTGGCATTGCTTGGCTCAGAAGCCTGAATTTGAATTTTCACCTTTCCGAAACCTGGGCAATGCTATCTGATAAGTTAATCGGGTTGGCTGATGAGTATTCAAACTGCCCTCCCAACATCTGTTAGGAATCAGTGCTGTGCGAGCAGCCACCCTCACTCAGCTGTCCCTGGAGGAACTCCTCAGGCTGAGGCACTCCCGCTACTCACCGCAGCATCAGTCTCCTGGTCCTCCTCTACCTGGCCTCCCACAGCCTCCTCCGTCCTGAAAAGCAATGACCCCTCACAAGAGCATCTCCCAGCCCTGCCTGGTCCATGCCAGTTCCTCACACAGAACTGGCACCAAGATTTTTTTTTTTTAAGTGGTAAGAAAGCACTGAGATATCTTGTTGTATGTAACAGCCTCAGGTGGAAAGGACAGTTGTGTTTGGCACCTGTTTGTGACTTCTCTCCTGGCTTCACCGTGGAGGGTCTGAGAGCTCTTACACTTGCATCAGTTGGCTTTCCTGGAACAAAAGGCTGCTACTGGCCCTCTGTGGTCCAAAGCAGGTGATAGGAAGCAAGATTAATGCAAAAGCCACCCCCAAAGCAGCATTTCTAGCACACTGCTAACTCGAGGCCAGAGAAAAGGATGCTGCAGGCATCAGTGTGAGCCTGGGCAGCAGTTCTGGCTAAGTGGTGGATAGTGAAACTGCATGTCCTAGAAGAGTTAAATAATAAATATATTTGATACATATGATGTCTGACATGTCTATATCTGTATTTATGCAAGTTACAGGAAAAGTCTGAGGATGTGAGCCGTGACTTGAAGCGTATCCCCAGTTCTAGGGCCTTGACTGCTGGCAGCATGGGGTGGCCAGCACAATCTTCCCCCACAAAAAAAAAAAGGAGGCCAGGAGAAGGCTTGGCTGAGGTCTCCATATCCCCAGTTCTAGGGCCCTGACTCCTGGCAGCATGGGGTGGCCAGCACTATCTTCCCCCACAAAAAAAAGGATGCCAGGAGAAGGCTTGGCTGAGGTCTCCTTGAGTTGTTCTGGGAGCTGATAATTGTACAAGATGTCAGCAAAATAGGCCTGGACTAAACAGAGGAGGGAGGTCCAGAAGAAAGTTAAACCAGCTCTGTCACCTGCATAGAGCTATTTGCTGTAAATGGGATCAGCCAGCAGCTGCCCACAAAGAGAAAAGTGGAGAGAGAGGAGCATCACTGGAGCATCCCCGAAAGAGAAGTGGGTGAGGAGGATGGCCTGAAAACCATGTCAAGGTTTTTGAGAAATAGAAGGAGAAGCAGGAAGGAAGAGGTCTGGAAGCAGGGGGAGAACAAGAAATGTGTCTCTCTATAGAAGGAAGTATTTGTTCTGCAATGAGAGTTGTCTCATTTGGGTGCTGCACTTGCTAAACCAGCTTCCAGGTATTTGTGCCTGACCCGAGTATGTGACTCTCCCTTTTCCTGGTGGATCTGGAGGGGTGCTGGTTTGTCCTTGTCCTTACAGACTGGCTCTGCCAGCAGAGCACATTCCAGATGGCAATTGCCCTTAGGACAAAGCATATATGGAACGGGGTCAGGGAAGAATAAAACAGTGGGAAAAAATTCAACTCATTTCAGTACAGAGGCTATGCCCTTAGACTATGTATAGATAGCATACTTCTTAAATGAGAGAAAAAAAACTGATATGTGCAGAAACATTTGCCAAAACCGTAGTACCTTGCTGTCAGCCACCCACAACACGGAAGAGAATACGTCCCTGGAGTCATTTTAACAAGCACTGTATGTACACAAAAAAATGTGCATACTCCTGTTAGAAACACTGACCAACAGCTCCTAAATTTCTAATTTCCAAAGGATGTCAATTACTCTGAACACTGGCTGACCTGGAGCACACAATCTTTCGAGCACCAATATTGAAGAACATAGATGAAGGACCTCAGAAACAAAAGAATCATAGAACTGTCTAGGTTGGAAGGGACCTTTAATACCATTGAGTCCAACCATCAACCTAACACAGGCAACACCACCACTAAACCATGTCCCTCAGCACCACATCTACACATCTTTTAAATACCTACAGGGATGGCGACTCCACCACTTCCCTGGGCAGCCTGTTCCAATGCTTGACAACCCCTTCAGTGAAGAAACTTTCCCTAATACACAATCTAAACCTTCCTCGGTGCAGCTTGAGGCCATTTCCTTTTGTCCTATCACTTGTTACTTGGGAGAAGAGACTGACCCCTGCCTCTCTACAACCTCCTTTCAGGTAGCCATAGAGAGCGATAAGGTCTCCCCTCAGCCTCCTTTTCTCCAGCCTAAACAACCCCAGTTCCCTCAACCGCTTGTCATAGGACTTGTTCTCTGGACCCCTCACCAGCTTTGTTGCCCTTCTCTGGACACACTCCAGAACCCCGATGTCTTGTAGTGGAATGTGGAATTCTGTAAATGTTCCCTATTAATAGAATCAGAAATTAAGCAGTTTTCTGAGCTGAGACTTCTCAGAAGTATTTCTGAAAGTTGAAAGACCAGATTTGCTGGGGTATAGATGTAGGAAGATGACAAATTTACTCCACCCTCAAAACCAGGAACATGAAGCTGTCCTGACGGCTGACAGAGAACTGCAATAGTAACACTGAAAGAACTTGCGCTGGGGTAGGTGGGTACATAATAGCAGTTTATTTGGGCTGACAGCTTCCTAGACATTTTTATCCAAAGCTTGTCATCCAAGACAGTAAGGATGGGAAGGGGAAAAAAAAAAAAGAAAAAAGATGTATCCTAACCTGCAGCACCAAGGCCATTTTGGACCCAGGAACCTCAAAAGCAGAGTAGTTTCAACAGGGGATGAAGAATCATGCTGAACTTGAGGGATCATGCAGAAATCACTAATTAGTAGAGAATCCCAAGAGCTAAGTTAGGACATCACCATGGAGGAAATCTGAGCTCCCTTGAACACCCCGTCAATCCATGAAAGGGTTTGCATTCCCTCCTTGCCCATTAAAAAAAAAAAAAAAAGGCTTGGGTAAGAAGCGATGTCAGGAGAAGTGGTTTTGTTTATTTATAGTGGAATTAAGCCAGAGGAAAAAAAAAAAGCCAATGATTCTAAGGACAATAATACATAAAGTGTGATTTTGGAAGTACAGACTTATCTCCAGAACTCCATCTTAAGTAGTAAAGTGGAGACAGAAGAGAGAGTGGAGCTTCAAATAAGCTGTTCTGGTCTCTGCAAAGGTGCCAGCCATGAGGCTCTAAGTACCATGGGGGTGAGCAGGTCAACGTGTCTTTCAACGGGAGCCTTCCTTAGCCCCTTGGCAGCATGCCTGTGTGCTGCAGCAGACTCATCTCATTTATCCTCCACTGGCCATACGTGCTCTTTCCTTGCAGAGGTTAAGTGCTACCTGCCTGTGGGACACCTCTGCAGGAGAGCTCAGACCTCTCTGCCTCTGGGCCAGCTGCAGGGGCAAGAGTCAGGAAGGGTCATGGCTCAGCAATTCCCCCAAAGGGAGAGCTGCCGTCCAGGCAGGTGGATAAATGTAGGGCCAGATCATCCACCCCACGTGCCATGAAAATAGCTACGTGGCTGAAAGGAAACAAGACTCCCAGCACTGCCCTAAGCACGACCTCTGCTCCAAGTGTGTTGATTAAGAACATTAGGGTTATGTTTAGGTCATGAATTTTCCATGTTTTTTTTTCTTAGAAGGTGTCAGCTAACAAGGATTCGGTGTTTGGTTGGGTTTTGTTTTTTTTTTTTTCCAGAAGTTTTAGTAACAATTTTGTCATAAAGTTCTTATAACAATACAAGCAATGCCTCTTCTGGCAATATTCAACAGCTTTTGGGATGCAGGATTTGCTCACTCTGATCCTATTTCACTTCGAGGGTGGTGAGGCACTGGAACAGGTTGCCCAGAGAAGCTGTGGATGCCCCATTCCTGGAGGTGTTGAAGGCCAGGCTGGATGGGGCTTTGACCAACCTGGTCTAGTGGAAGGTGTCCCTGACTGTGGCAGGGGGCTTGGAACTAGATGATCTTTAAGGTCTCTTACAACCTAAACCATTCTATGATTCTATGATCCCCCTTCTGCCACTCTCTAACAAATTCTCCTCTGCTGTCCAGGCTGTTCCATGTTGTATAAATGACATATCTACTAGCCAGAAAATGCAATCCTTTTTTTACTTGACTTGGGCAGTAATGGATTTAGGTTGAAGGCCCAGCCCAATGCCATTTGGGGCTGTTTATTTAGTGCAAAGGTTACATAGGGCTAGTAGACATGACACCAGAGATATGAGAGATGTTCACCCTTGCAAAGCTGGGTGGCCAAGTGGGTAACATATGGCATTTTGAAGGCAAACATGTAGGTGACTGTATCAAGCACCTGATCAACACAGTTCAGCTGACCTGGCATGAGGCACCTTCTTCAGAGCGTGTTAAACTGGCTCCATTGATATCCATCGACTAAAGAAGCTCAGATACCTGATGCACTTTTATAACTTACCACCAGATACCTAAACTTAGCTTTCTTAATCTCTGCCTGCCTTGTGGTCCTTCTCCACAGAACTGCCATGTGGGCATTGCAGAGGACTGACCAAATTTCCATCCTGGGAGACGGTTGCAGAGTCTGAATACATATGCCATGCCAGCCTGTGTGTGAACATAAAATACCTGGAAAAGTCTTGGGTTTGTCCCAGAATATGACAGGGAAGCTTTTTAAATCCGAAATAATTTTGCAGCAAGGGGAAACTGTGTCCTACCTATCTCTAGCGCTGATCTTATCAGGTGTCTGAGACATTTTTATAGGAAAGGAAAACCTCACTATGGGTTGACGAGAAAAGCAATGAGATCCCAACTGTTTTCTCAGATAAACAAATGGGGTGGTGCCAGGATTAACAAAGTAAGTCTCAAGAGAGCAAACCAACCTTCCTACTCCATAAATAGCAGCAAAGGATGCCGAGAACAGAGACAAGAGCAGCAGTCACCTGAAATTAATGAAGAAAGAAGAGTATGTCAAGGTGGAGAAGCATCAGTGTAAAAGCACAGCAGTAGCGACCCTACTCACAAGATGAAGAGAAGCAAAAGGAATTATCTCATCACTAAAGGATGCTCCCTGGAAATAGATGGACTCGGTATACAAATACATATAGGTGTCTCTGTTCTGGAGGCTTCACTCGCATTTTTGTGGCTGATTATGGAAAAACACTTTGGTGTCATCTTGTCACAAACTGAAAAGAAGGCAATACTCTGGTTTATGCCAACGGTTTTTGACATACAGTTTTTGGAGTCTAAAAGTGCCTTTAAATAAGAGCAGCAGGAAGAAAAAATATGTAGCTATGTACAAGAATGTAAAAGGCATTAAAATGTTTAGAAAATTAACCATTCTTCTGTCAACCTAACAGCAGTTCCAGTAAATAAAACAAAAGAGAAGATATAGGATTTTATTATTAGACAAATGGAAGGAGAAATGTACAATCAATACCAATAAGAAAATACGAAAACCAGTTTTTTTCCAAAGCAACTTAGTACCTTTTTGGTCACGTCACAGATTTGGTTGATAAATGCATAAATGCCAATCCAATACATGAAGTGTATATATATATATATATGGGAAATTTCAATTATTATAGATTATATTTCTGCTGAATCATCACTAAAATGGTAGATGATAAAACCAGTTAACTGACCAATCTCAAACAGAAGCGTACCTAGGGAATCCTTACTACGGAAGTGTGTTTTTAGTGCTTTGCTGTGTTTCTTCACATTATTTAACTTTCATCAGTGAACTGGAAGGAAATATAATACTGCTGATAAAGTTGGCAGATAAAGCAAAAATTGGAGGATTGTTAAATAACAAAAAGGACTGGTCTTTCCTCCAGCAGACACAATGAACTGAGCACAAACAAGCAAACAAAATTCACTTGCAGTGAAGCCAAATGGTTACAGCCTTGGAAAAAGAACGTAATTTGTGCTTATGGGAGCAGAGATTATGTCCTGGGGAAAAGAAAAGAAGTTGAGGAGTCACTGTAGATGGTGAGGTAACCATGAAGCTTCAGCACAAGGTGATGGCTTATAGGGTTAACGCGATCTTTAAATGCATATGGGATAGCACACTGCCTAGGAACAGGGGCTTCTATAAGCACTGTATTTGACACCAGTTACTTGAAAAATAATGTTTCTGGCCTCAACAGAAACAATAGGAAATTATCCCTCATCATATCAATCCTTTGTCCTCGTGTTAGCTAGGTGTGAAAGGCAGTTAGCCTGTGAAACTGAAAAATGTCAGGGATTGTGGCTGTGTGTTGGATGTGCACTTTTATCTATAGGTCCCATCAGTTATCAGCAATACATTGGATGACAAATTTCATTATGATATATTTGGGTAATTATCATAAAATTTTGATATAGCTCCTAATCAAGCTATCAGCTTTTCGGGGCTGCAGCCACATTTTCACGAGTGTTTTGGGCAAACTACTATAATAAATAATAAATAATAATTATTAATTATTAAGAGATGAGGCACAGATCATATGCCTGGGTCCTAGCTCCCTTAACTTTCAAGCTGCTCAATTCCACGTATCAGTTTCAACTCAGAATAATATCTAATAATGATTCTAGCAGACACTTGCACCAATCTACCTCTGCCTGACAAGCTCCTAAGGAGAGGGATCCATACAAACTGTGTAAGGTATAAGGGTATAAGGACAGTAAAGGGACTGGAGAGTGTGTGTTCCCAGAGAAGATAAGGAGAGCCTGACTTGTTTAGCATCGTGAAGCAAAGCAAGAGTAGCTCCTTTAAGAAATACCTTGAAGCCAGCGGAGAACCAAAAAAAGAACCAAGGGGGTAATTTTAAAAATCAGAGGCTTTCTTGTCACAAAAGCAGGGAGAACAGCTTTCTAGAAGGAATTATGGGGCACAAAAGCCAACTTATGTTAACACTAAGCTAAATCAGCTGAAGTCAAGGATTATATGACACGGATTCTTGTCTGAGTGCGGGACTGGGTTTCATGATGAAGAGGTCCCTTCTGCTCCTCTGCTGTTACACTGACATAGAAGCCGGGGGTTTGGAGTGGGTGCATCTGAACTTTGTTTGAAACTTATATGAAGGTCATAAAATGCAAGAAAAAGAAAATCTTTGGAAAAAAGGTGAAAGAGGTTTAGGAGGCTGGAGTGCTATGGGGTTTTGCATGGCTGCAGTGGGGCACAGCGTCAGGGTTGAGGTGAACTGGAAAATGTCTAAAGTAAGAGACAAAGAGAGAAACAGAATGCTTGAAAAGATAAAAAAAAGATACGACACTGGTACTGCTTTAAAGCAGGACTTCCTCTAGGTACAGCCATACCAATCAGCCATTTATTTTCCATGTCACCCTAACTATACAACAATGTCTGAAGGAAGCTGTACCCTCAGAACACTGTACAAAATGTTGTCCAATGTTTCCATGAAGGCAATAGCTAAATATTTTGGAGTAACTAGGGGTGGCCGCAACAGAATCCTGACCATCACTTTTACAAACAAATTCTGACTTTCCAGGGAGGAAGCTGTCTGTGTTTTAGAAAGAGAAGTCCAGCTTAAAATTCAAGCAGAACCCATTATGGACATAGTGACAGAGGAAAAATTTCATAATTTTGCATCAATGACTGCAGACCAACACGTGGCAGCATTGACAGTAACTGGTCTTCAAAACAGGAAGATCAGGAGCACATGCCTTTTGGAGAAAAACCCTCTTAGGCTGAAGCAGGCGAAGTGCTGCTGTATTTGGGACAAGCCTCCAGAAAGAAGAGAGCCAAAAGTGTACTTGTAAGAAGAGAAGTAACCTCCTCTGCTGCTGAAAGCCTCTCTCATAACTGCAATGAGGATGCAACCCTGGACTTGACCTTTCTTCAGGGCTAGAATTGTCTACGCTGCTTTGCAGTAGAAAGGTGAAGGTACTACGAGGTATCTGGGGTCCCACATACATTCCTCTTTTATGTCATAGCTGAGCCCACAAAGCGGAAGATGTCTTATGCCATGAGCAGTGAATCAACACAGGAACCAACTTCAGGCTCAGGTTTAGTCTGTGACTATGACCTCCTTCTCCTTTGATAGTTTTGGTTTTTGATAGCGGGGAGGCCACTCACCTCATGAAGGATTATTATGAGCAGCAAGCCAGTGAGATAAACCTGAGATATCACGTACAGCAACCCTGGTACACCCACACGTTGCTGCAGCCTGCCAGGCTCATTGCACCCAGAAGTACTCCAGACTTGTGGTCTGGATGCTCAGGAGCATTTCAGGACCTACTGTCCATTGCTTTCCCTGCAGATCAGATGCCTCAGTGCTCTTAAACTTGGTTTAAGAGGGAAATGTTTTATAAATGGTTTTGAAACAGAGCAGGTGAGAACATTTCAGATCAATAAGTAACTGATTTCCTTCAAATTTTGGTTGTACTTCAGTGGAATGATCTTAACTCTGAGGTGCCTCAGACCCTTGAGCTTGGAGAGGAAGAAGATCACAGAAAGGGTTATAAACTAATGATTGCTTAATAAGTTAACTAGTACCTCTCTGAGACACATCACTGTTCTTACCTTTCAGAAGAGGAAGGGACAAAGGTGCGAGGAACTCGTGGTCACAGCGAGGTTGTCACCAGCCCCACCGGCTCTCATATGAACTGAGATTAAAACACAGCATTCCTCAATCTGAAACTGGACCAGGCAGGTACAGTTACTGAGCGGGGCTAAGCCTTCCTGGGAGCCAGATGTTCTCAGCAGCTCTGGAAGAGTCAGATTCTGTGTACTTGTTCTCCTCCTGTAAGGCAGAGATGCCAATAATATATAATTATTTAATTGGATTGCATTTAGTGGGATAATTCCTCTCTTATTTAGGAAGAATACAGAATTCAGCGTAATGCCACAAACGAGCCTGAAACTCACGGTCATCTTAATAGAGACTGGAAGAACTGTTTTTCTGAGCAAATCCAAAATAATGAATTGTCATCTTCTGTCATGAAAATGGAGATTTTTTCTTTTAAAAAAGTACAAGATAAAATATGCATTTGGAACTTATTTTATCACGTATTTTTATTTCTTAAATTTACTTCCCTTTCTCTTTGAGGCCTCTAGCTTCTAACTTTCAAGGTTTTCTTCACAAACACCCTGGATTTTTAAAATCAAAGCTAAAAATCTCATGGGATTTGCAGAGACTCAACAGCCCTGAAATGAAATGCAATTCCCTGAGGTTTAGGATCACGGAGATGTAAACACGCCTGCCATAGAAGACTACTCAAATAAACGAGAAGTTTGGGAGAACTAAAATTTCTTCCAGTTTAGTTCTGCCGATATAATCAGGAAAAAAAAAATACATTTTATAACATTGCAGAAGTGATTTCATGTTTTAAGTGTGTTGCAATAGTGAGGTTGCATGCTTTTGGGGATCGATGCATAACAGTCAATCCCACTAACACGAGATAAGTGTATATTGAGTTCCCTGAGTATCGGTTCCATCCAGGAGGTTTAATCTGCTGTGGCAGAGATGGAAGAAGAGATAAGTGATGGGATGGTGAGATTCATAGGATTACATACATAGAGACTTCTGCTGGGTCGCCTTCCAGCTATTGCTGCTGCCCTACGAGCGCTTCATGGTGCTTGCAAAAATCCTTTGCAAGCCATCAAAAGATGTCTTTTCTGTCCTCATCTGAGCTTTTCATTGCCTGTCTTCAACCCAGTCCTCCTACTCAGCCCGTGCCAGTCAGCCTGCTCCCGCTGTAGGCTATAGGTACCTTTTAAGCGAATGAAAGAAGACAACGTTATGAGCATGATCAAAGATTTGGTTCGGGGGCTGCAAATGCACTGAACAGTCCCCAGTCATCTGCAATGTTAGAGAGGGGCTCGCTGCAGCCCTGCAGTTAACCACGTAAGTATAAAATATAAACCCACATTATCAGGATTACATTGATGCAATTGCACAGAGGAGTGTATAAGCAATCATAACAAGGAGCAAGAGAGAAGGTAAGCATCTGCATGACCATTTTGTTGGATGTTCCTTCATCTCCACGAAATGACAATAATTATCTGGACAAAAGAGATACATGCTTTTGAAGGTTCAATTCTAAAATTTAGCTCATTTTTTGTTGCGGAGCAGACATTTATTTACACAATTATCCTGTTTACATCACTGTGGACTTCCCCTGAACCGTGCACTGCCTCAAGCTGGGAGACTATGGTAGGCACTTTCTATACGTCCCTGATCTCTGTGCTTCTTCATTAAAAAATAAGAAGCAGAATAGTAGATTAGGAAATCCAAAAGCAACTTTCTTCATTCTAGAAAATAACTCATGTCACCCAGTGACCTCCTAAAGTAATGCTGAAAAGGTGAAGCTTTATCAAGCAAGATGACCACACAGCCACATCCTGCCCAGCTTGGGTACAGCATACGTAAAAAGAAAGTGAGAGTGAGAGAGAAAGAGATGGAGTGACAGATATGGCTGCAGAAACATCGGTGCTGCTGGAAAACAAATAATGTCATAGCAAAGGAGAATCCTGTATATCTCTCTACATCCAGTGACTAGTCACACAGGATAGGAGAACCTGCATCTCTGAGATCACACAGTAGAAGTGAAGGCTCACTTGTATGCCAGCGTCTACGGCTTGAAGCTGAGCCTTCCGGTCCTCTTTAGCAGAAGACACTGTTCAGCATCCTGGGGTGTATGTTCCTTCCAACATTTTGCCTGGTGACTGAGAAAATCATCACAGCCAAGGCCTGAGAAGTCTATCAGAAGGTATATTTGCATACAGTAGATAATGTGCACTAGCCCACAGCATCCCAAATATTTAGAGCAAAAAATATTCAAGACATGGACCTCAGATGTAGATAACAAGCCTCATTAAGAGCAAGCACTGACATTTACATAGACTTGAGGGAAGTCAATGGTGCCCTCTAAAGGAAACTCATGTGATACACAGGAGCTCTTGGGAGCTGTTGTACCCACTGCCCACACAGCCACTGAATAATCACAGAATCTCCTAGACTGGAAAAGACCTCTAAGATCATCCAGTCCAATCAGGAACCTAACACTGACAAGCCCACCACTAAACCATGTCCCTGAGTACTATATCTACACGACCCTTAAATACTATGAAGTATTTCTGAGCAATAACTTAAATAATCAATAACCTGACAAAATACAGAGTCCTTAATATCCCTTTTGAATTTGGGAAAGACAGCCTGTGCAAAGGTCAGGTTTTTTTCAAACGTTTATTGTCTAGGGTAAGAAGGCACCCTTACTTCAGGACAACAGCCTGCTGCCCGGGAAGATTAATCTTGCGTTGAATTCAATAGACACCGCAATGCTTTGCTGCTCAGAAAGTCAGGACAATTATTCCCAGGTTTCGTGATTGCCACTCATTAAAGTCGTTATTTACTCGATTAGGAAACTCTAGATCTCAGGGTGTAATTTATAACTGAGAAGAACAAAAAAATATTAATATTGCTTAGAATTAAGCATTTCTAGTGAATGTTGTAAATGTTGTTTGTGCTTTAACTGTGCTTTTTTTCTCTGGGTTGCAGGTATAGCATCATGAGGATGCTGTGATTTACCAGTTAAAGTAAAGTTGCGTCCGTGGGCCAGCATACGTGGTGCATTCATTAGAAACAAACAAAAAATCAAAGAGAAAGGATTTTTAGAAGACATTAGAATATCATTGGGAACATTTTAATCATAGATGTACACATTTCTTCAACAGAAGAAATTACGCATTGCAGCTCATTTCAGAACTGAAGATTGGTTGAATGCCTTTTTCATTAGAATGAATACCCGAGATTTGGATAGAGGATGCCTATACACACATGAAAATGGGGGTGGTACCTTAATAATGTGTGAGAATGTGGAAATTTCTAGCCTAACTTCCGTCACTGACTAGTGTGACTTGGAGAAGGCCTTTTGTACCTCTCATTTCCTCAGGGTTTCCACACCAGGTGACATGAGGCTAATAGGCTTAGAAAGCATATTGAGACAAAAACGTCCCTTAAACCCAAGCAATGCTGCTGTTACAGAATCAGAGAATGGTCAGGGTTGGAAGGGACCTCTAGAGATCATCTAGTCCAACCCCGCCCCCCCCCCAGTGCTCTGCCACCCTCAAAGGAAAGAAGTCCCTCCTCATGTTAAGATGGAACTTCCTGTGTTCAAGTTTGTGCCCGTTACCCCTCGTCCTATCACTGGGCACAACTGAAAAAAGACTGTTCCCATCCCCCTGGCATCCTCCCTTTAAGTATTTGTAAGCATTGATAAGATCCCCCCTCAGTCTTCTTTTCTCTAGACTAAGACGACCCAAGTCCTTCAGCCCTTCCCCATAAAAAAGATGCTCCAATCCCCTAATCATCTTTGTAGCCCTTTGCTGGACCCTCTCCAGCTGTTCCCTGTCCTTCTTGAACTGGGGAGCCCCAAACTGAATCATTCCCCAGGGCTCAGGTGCTTGGTTCATGCAGGCAGTTTAAGGCTTGGTTTTGTGCTTGTTTCAAGTGAGAATTCAAAACCAAAGTTAGCTTTACAGCACGAAGAAGGTCAGGTATGGGAGTTGAGTTTGTGCCCTTCGCCAAGCCAAACACGATTTCTTCAGGCTAAGTGCTAGTAATTAACTGATCTCTAGTGAATTACAGCACCTGGGTTATCCATCCTTGCTACCATGAGAATTATTAAGCAGCAAACTGTGAAGCTAACAGCTCATTAGAAGCTTTGCAAAACACAGCAGCACAGAGCCCGAGTCCCACAGACACCCAATATATCGCAGCGTAGATAACAGCAAATGAAACAACACTGGTATAAAGGGAGAGTAACTGGGAAGGTCTGGGATGCGGGAGGGATGAGCAGAAGGGCTGTAAGAGGCACTCAGGTTAGCAGGTCAGGAAGATCCTAGCACAGCAACGTGCAGCTTTTCAGGTTACCTGGAATAGAAGGGGTGGCCTACACCCAGACTAAAACCAAGACTAGAGCCATTGAGGGGAGGTGGTGGGAAGATGAAGAGGCTGGAGCCCTTGGCAGCTCAGAGGAGGTGAGAGAAAGGGCAGTGAGGAAATCCTAATGACTCAGAGGTGGGACAGGATGGATACAAAAATCACGGGCAGCTCCTACAGGGCACAAAGGGCACTTCCAAAACCAGCCACCCTCCCCAGCCAAAGTAGTGACCAGGAGATGTCAGGACCTCAGAGCAGGCAAGCCTTGTTCTCTGGGTGGCTGTAAGGACCCCTGACCAGGCCAAGTGAGTACGAGTATCTTGGTGCCTGGCCACTGGACAGACATCATGAGTACAGGCATCTTAGTTGCTCATGTGTGGGTGTGTGAGTACAAGTGAAATTAGTTTCAAAATAAGATGGCTCTCCCCTTCCTATGAGGCCTTTCCTACCCTCTTGCAACATTACTTCCACCCATGGGTGAGAAGAAACACAGCACAACATGGCTGGTAAGGAGCTCCAGAGTGAGGAAAGACCCTGTGGGAGAGAAGATGACATAAAGGCAATTTAGCGAGAAGATAACTGTGGTGCTAAGGGGATGAAAAGCAGAAGACTGTTCAGACAGAATGAATGAATGACGGTCCATCAAGTGGAAAGATGCAGTGGAAGGAGCAAGAGGAGTTCAGGAAAATTAGAGGAAAGAGAAGAAATAGGGTTGTGGAACAAGGGAAGATTCACAGAAATAACAGCAAAAGGTCCCGAAGACAAAGTTTGGATACAATGTCTCAGGAAACAGGAAGACGGAGTAAAAAGGGTATTGGAAGGATGAACATGCACAAAGCAGCTATTTTGGAGAGGGAGAGTTGAGTTAGGATTTGTGTCCTGAAAACAATGCTGTCATATTCAAGAACAGATGGGCACACAGGATGTGTCTGAGGCAACTTTGTGCAAGTAGCACGAAGGAGCTTTGTACAAAGGATTTCTGCTGGAAGGGAGCATTAATACCAGTGGGACGTGGCAAGTATGACAGAATCATAGACTAGCTTCAGTTGGGACCTCGGCGGGTCATCTGGTCCAACCGCTTGCTCAGAGCAGGGAGAGAAAATAATACATAGGAAGTGAAAAATTCCCTTGCAGCTTCATAGATAGAAAGTTAAGCCTTAGCTATATGCCAGAAATGTGTATCCAAAGTCAAACCTTCCCTTGGTTCCCTATGGTTGATGTTCCCCTCTGGAAGCAATCCTCATCTTAGAGATTACTGGAATTCCTACTATAATTGCTCTGAATTCCTTGCTAAGGAGCACAGAGGGGGTTTTTTTTGCATATCAAAAGCAGGCAAAAGACACACATGACAATCAACCTGTAGCTTGCTCTAAACACACATGCACATCTGATGTACAGTTGGTGCCAGCACAGAACAAAGATAGGAAAAATATTTCTCATGCAAACTGGGTTGGTGGTTAATCAAGTGAATTGTACCTTTTAGAGAGGTATCCTAGCAACTCCCCAGCAGCCACAAGTCCCGGCTGACAGTGCACACTGATGCAATTGTTCTCCTACTGCAGACATCAAAACTTTGCAGCTAATCAAAGAGATAATTCGAAACAGGAGACCACGTTAAATTTGATCCAACAAAAGGGAACTTTATAAATGAGCAATGTCACCCGGGGCATCTCTCATGCTTAAAGTTGTCGTCTCGGAACAAGAGTGGGTCAGGCTTAGCAAAGCCATGCAACTCTGGGAACAAAACCTCCCTTCCCGCAGTTGGCAGCACGGTTCTCCTGAAGGCGCTCACTTCTGCCGTGTCGGTTTTTACTGGTCTCCGCATTAGAGCAGTATGCAGAATTTATTCCTATTTTCTTGAATAGCAAAGACTCACCCAAAGCACTCTCTAGAGCACAAGCACCAGGAAAAGCCCTGCTGATGCTCTTGCAGCCATTTGCCCCAAGATGTTTCCCTGAACAAATTCCTACTCCTAACATGCCAGATCAGATATCCTTTCACATCTCCTGACAGTGCAAATAGGCTCTGGGCTGGCTGGATTAGACCTTCTGTCTCAGGACCAGCAGTGAACCTGAGGCTACCAAGTAGCCTCAGCACATCCTATCCAAGCATCACCATTTTGGAGGCATTATAGATTTGCAATTCACGTCTTTAGGCATGTATGCAATATGCGAAGCAAAACTAGAAACACAGGATTTGTTAGGGTTCTCAAAAAGAATTTTTTTTTTTTATTATTACTCTGTAGCTAGCCCAAAGGTACCACAGATCTGAGAAAAATATTCAGTATGTTTAAGCATTTCCCAGTTCACTTTTCGTAACCACCGTAGTGTTCCTCAGGCTTCAGCTCAGAGCTGTGAAGGGCATCCCAAGTTCTCCTACACCTTATGTCTCTTATCCTGGATTACAGAAGATCTGCTATACTCCCCCCACCCTCCACCGTTCGTTTCCTCTCTCAAAGAGAAAAATCTTCCTTCTTAAAACTTTGTTTTCTCTGTCAGGTGAGCCCTGACACCTGACCACCTTCATCAGATTCTCCTCAGATACTTTTGTTTGAAGACCGCTCCCCTGGGAATCAGAACTGGAAGACCAGTTTTCCCAGGGCAGTAACAATCTTCCTGAATATTCCACTAAAACAGTTAATCAGACGTTAATGACCTTTTCCTTTAGGAACGAAGGAATTTCTCCCACCACCTTTGGTGGTTCCGAAGGAAAGCAAAACGCAACAGGTATAACAGCCATATGATCCGAACATCTAACAGACAGAACCTACAAATGGACATAAACATCAAATCATACACAAATCATCATCAAAGCATTTGTGACCTACTTTTTACCACAAAAGATGGATTCTTTTTCAGTCAATCAAGTGCTACTAAACACTGCCACCGCTAAAAGCAACATGCAGACTGTCAGGATACAATAGTTGAGACGAGGGGCCAAGAGGACTACAGTGGAATCAATGTGCCCAATCATAAGGTCCCTAGATCCTTTTAAAACCTTGCAAAACTTGCTTCCAGTCGGTAGCAAACTGTTACACAACAAACAGAAATGCTGCTTACAGATGTTAGAAGGACCCAAATGTTTCCACCCCACAAAGAGAAGATTCCCTCTCAAAGAGTTGGCTTTGTGCATTTTACCTGCAATGGTCTTTGCATACAAGTAACTCAAAGTGGAAAACGTAGCCAAAAAAAGAGTAAGCTGTAGAGACAGAGGGCAATGAGGGGAAAAGGGAAACTGTAGCTGTGATACTGAAACTGCGATATTGTTCCCAGCAAATTAATTTATTTTCACCTTCCTAACACAGATACATTTTTTTTTTTTTTTTTTTTGTGTGTGTGCAAGTCACCACAATGCTTGTTACCAGACTCTTCCTGAAGCATGACGTGAACATCTGTGATTTTAAGAAGGGGCTGATAATATGAAACAGCTTAGAAACTATACATTTGTAGTTGAAACAGCAGGGCACATCAGTTCAGCACGATAGTTAGAATTTGCCAGATGTTAATGGGTTGACTTCCGAAGAAACAAAACCCAACCCTCCATACACTACACGATCCTTAATAACCGCAGCAGCTACATCAATGTTTTATGCCTTAGAATCCTCAACCATAGGAAAGAAAAATAAACAACCCATCCCAGCAGTTATCTTCAGGCGGCAGTCACCCACAAGTAGGGCATGAAAGTTAGACAAGTAACCATCCACTCACAAACACCTACAGTGTTTACCCGCAGTCTTCTCCTACCTCTTACACCACAGTATTCCGCCAAAGCAGCCACTGCAGGAGAGTAACAGACAAATTCACTGTTGCTGGTCAGAATTGTCCTGATATTTTGACCATCTGCAAGCAAAATGACCCAGCTAAATTCTGTAATATTATAATCAATATAATTGGGACTGTAAGCAAGCAGGTGAACATGAGTTGCTCTTCACTACAGGGTGTCTAGTGAGAACGGTCCCACACACTGGGTCAGGATCTGTGACTAATTTGCTTTCTGAATGGGGGAGCAAACAAAGTTATTGCATGATGCAGACAGCAGCCTTTCTTTTCAGAAGAGCCATTGTGTTCAGAGAAATCTTGACTCAAAGCATCCTGAAATCATGAGAATTCTTCTCTGTATTTTAGTATGTTTTAAATCAGGCTCATAGGGAGCATATCAAGAGAGGCATTTCAAATCCTGTTGTTCTTGTAAGGAACGACTTTCAGCTTACTTTCTGGAATGCCTCTGCTAAATCCTTCATTGCCTACCTTTTTAATTTGTATATGTGGCACCGCCCAGTGAATAACATCACTAGCCATGTTGCTACCAAACCACCAGCCCCCAGTATCAGCAACAGGATATAAAACGTTAGAACTTTCTGTTAAGGACGATCTACACACAAGAATTTTACTCAACTCATTTAATAAAACCATTTTGTTAAAAAATGACTTAGTAATGATTGGGATTTTACATAGAAAATTAAGAAATTACAAAAAACGGCATTATATAATAAATATAATCTGAATATATGAGAAGAGTTAGACAAATTTGGTAGTAAGGTCTACAGAAATCCTATGCAGAAGACAGATCAGCTGTTCCTGAGTTAGCTATGTTTCTGTTGACGTTCTTCTGAGATAACATGATTGCAGTATAGAATATTCTCTTTCTACCTGAGCCTTTGTGGTAGGTACGTCTCTTCTATCCATTTCATGACACTGATGTTACACATGCCTTCTCCTCACACAGTTAAGAGGCTCTCCAAATGCCTGAGAAAGAAAATATCTGAGGCCTAAAAGAAGTACTCCAAATGAAAAAGCAGTGTCCTATGAGCAGCCTACAGGTAAAAAAACCACCCCAACACTTTCCATGCTGGCCAGCCAGAGATGCCCATCTAGTAGCTGCCCCGAATGCCAGGGCTGCCACATGAAAGCTTCCCACCTTTCTTAGCCAACTCATTCTGCAATAAATAATAATGCTCCCTTGTGAGAAGTGTAATTTTACTTAACATACCATTACAGATCAGCAAGTCTTAAAAAATTGAGAGAGTGATGGCAAGAGAGAGAGGGCAAGAGCAAGCAAAAGGAAAGAGAGACAGAGAGAAGGATGAGGGGGGAAGAGAGCGAGCACACAAGAGAGCAAGAGTGAGAGGGAGCATGAAGGTTGCGAGACAGAGTGTGAGCCTTTGGAAGTCCTTCCATTCCTGTGGCAGCCCCACCAGCTCTGCCCTACTGAGCCTGTGGGACCCTGAGCCACAGCTGCACAAGTCAGATGGCGCCACATGGCAACAGTGACAGTCGGTCTGCAGCCCAAGCTGGGGCAAGTGTGTTTTCTCCAATTGACTGAAACAGCCAGCCAGCACTTATCTCGTCTATCAAAATCCCTCAGGACATCTTTCCCCGTCTTTCTGCCAAAAGAATCACTGCCAGATTCCCAAGGTCTGTATTTGGATATTACATTTTAGAAGAAGTTTCCTGCATATAGGTTAGGCTGTTCTATCAAAGTGCATCTTTCCTCTATACGTATACCCACTTCTGTAAATTATTCCTTCATAAGGCTTTACAATATATCTGAAATGTTTCAAATCTGTATCTAATAAATATTACATGGAAATATTTTTTCAGTATTTACATATGAAACATATAAAAATACAATCATTGTAAGATTACTTCTTCTATTTCATCTTCTAAAGAACCAAGGGTCTTAACTCCTTGCTTGCTTGTAGTGTGTTGCAAACGGTGTCTGGATAGGTTTCTTCCTTCACCGAAAAGCTCATTGTCTTCTTTTACTTTGATTTTACTGTTTTTATCGACAAGAAGAGTATTTCCAGAGTCCCAATCTATGTCAAAAGGTGTTGTATCATTATTTTTAGAAAGAAGGATGGTACTGGCACTGCTTCCAAAGAGTTGTTCCATTAAATTGGACTTCTTTTCTTTCTTACTATTGCAATCTGCATTTTCCTTGACATTTTCTTCTAAGTTTTCATTTTTTTGAGTAAGCCAACTCGGTCTCCCTGATCCTTTCCCAAAGGAAGGTACATAACTACCAAATGTTAACTCACTACTTAAATCTGCGGTCCTTAGATTTCGTTGCTTCTGTCCTTGTGCTCTTGTGGCATCATCCTGGCTGTCATCTATGGGAAATCCATTAGCAACCCTCCCGGGAATCTCAAGGAATGTATTAGTTTTTTCTTTTTTCTCCAGCGAATCAGATTTTCTTGCTGTATTTATGAGCAGTGCATGGGAAGCAGGTTTCATGTTTGTTACATTTTGACTTTCTCTATCAACTTCTTGCATTTTAGCAAGCAGGAATTCTCTTTTTCGCTGCTCTTCCAGCATTTCAGTGCTTTCTCGCTCTACTTCAGGTTTGTGCATTTCTGTCTCCATCTTTGCTTTTGCTTCTTTATCCGATAAAAAGCTGCTTTCTTTTTTCATTTTGTCATATTCTTCCCTTTCCCACTCTGCAAGAAATGTTTAAACATTACATAAAATGGTTTAGTTTTAAAATGCTTTAAAAAGAATATTTTAAAATAATGCAAGCAAAAGCCATTAAGTTTTTAATGTGCTCTTCTATACACAACGTGGTTTTCCTACTGCAAAAATAAATTCTTCAACAAATTACAATTAAATTCACACCAGGTTCTCTACTAAGATATAAAAGTTTACTGTCATCTTCCAAAGGGATTAGAACATTATCCATGTTTTAGAATTTTCACAGGAATTTTGTTTCTGCCAATTGCCTTCCCGTTTCCTGGGTTTGAATGAAAACAAATACAGCATCACTGGTTTTAATAGCTCTGACTTGCTCCGTACTGTATTTTTCTTTGTCAGCATCACTGACCTCAGGATGGTTCTGGGATACGTGTTTTTGGTTTGGTTTTCGTGGTGTTTTTTTGTTGTTTTTTTTTTTTTCCCATAGAGGGAACTACTCCTGTGAAGCTATCAGGCCCCAAAGTCCTAGCAGTCATTACCAGTTTCAAGCTGCAAATGATTTAAAATATACTGCATCTGCTGCATACACAAAACACCTCTACGCGACTGTTCTGTGCATCACCATGTGAACTCAATGAGAATGTCTGTGCAAATACCAAATTTGCACAGCTATAAAGAGACACCAAAGGTGCAAACCAGTAATAAACTTCTAGATAGAACCTGCAAATACTGCTATGTACAAGAAAAAGGAAGCTTCCCAAATAGTTCTCTCTTCAAAATATTTTTCTATCCAGACAACAGATGTGTGTTTGGCCAGAAGTTGAATATGACTACTCAGGCCCTTCAGCACACTTTATTCAAGTTTCTGACTGATTTTTTCCAAAAAGTTCCATGTTAACTGTTGTACTTCAGATCACAATTACAAAAACAACTGCAACACTTCAGTTAATATATTTAATATGTTTTCTTTCAATAGTATATCATTATACCAAGTAAAGAAGGAGCTACCTTTTTGTATGTAAAGCGGGGAAAGTATCAGCTTATAGCATAAGATGGGAAAGGAGGTCAGAATCATCTCACTTAGAGACACAACAGAGCAGATTATTGGTTTGTGTAAGTTGTGCATTGATGCCATGGGGGTAGGAGATTTTACACAGAACTTACCTCTGAAAGCAGGTTTTTAAATTTTTCTAAATTTTTAGAATTTTTCCTTGTCATCTAGAATGAGTGTTTCTGTTCATTAAATATAATCACTGAAAGATTATTTTAACATGACAAGATGCAGTCCATCTAAAACACTTTAGAGTATTAAGAGACTTATGAATGTAAGTCATTAAGAAGGTGTGAAAACCAAATGAGTAAAAAAGCAATATTAAAATATGATAGAAACTGACATTTCTCAAATAGCCACCCCAAATGATTCGGATAACCACAAACGAAAAGAAAAACTACAATTTCAAATGATACAAGTGAAGTAGATCTGTACTGGAAAAATCAGACTGTATTAAGGAAAGCAGATTTGTTCTATAATAGTAAAAATCTACTGCCTACCTCAATAACATCTAGCCAGCCAGAGATAACATCAGCATTTACCTGCTACGTCATCCTTGTTTTGCAAAGCAAAATGTCTCAGGCTTCAGTATTTTTTAGTGGACAGCATTTTTTGCTGCTGCATACTTAATGACAGCTGAATACAGGATACAGATTACTCAATATCCCATATTTCTTTCTGAGTCTCTTTGCATAATGTAACTGAAAATAATTTTCCACTGTAGTGATCGCTGCAAAACCATTTTGCTCTACTCACAAGAAACTAGCAGCCTCACTTGATTAGTATTCTATGGGGTATTTTCCAGCTCTCAGCTGCCTGTTTCCTTACCATCATGTAGTTTTTGAACTCTCTCCTCTAAAAGCTGTATTTCCTGAAAATGTTTCAGTTTCTCTTCCCTTTCCCTGTCTTGGTTTTGTCTTAGGAGGTCTGCTTGCTCTTTCCATTCTTTGTCTTGAGTTTCTTTTTCCTGAAAAAAATTAATACAAAACAGAAACTGATGGGGAAAAATAATCAATAAAACAGACAAAAATCATATGAACTTCTATGTGATTCTGAAATCACATTCTTACCACCAAACATAAAAACGAGCAAGTCATCTAAACCAAACCAGCTTTGACAACCCTGGGGTTTAGCGCTAAAATCTTCTCAGCTCTAACAGAGTTTTAGGCACTGGAAACAACATGAATAGACAATTAAGTCTGTTCCATATTACACATTTCATGAAAGTTGCAGCTGCAATGTCATAAAGCAAAATTATCACTGTGTTAGGGTAGTTCTCTTTAGAAGTCAGAAGTTGTCTTTTTCAAGGACTTTAATAGAAGGCCAGACCCCACCGCCTCATTCTTTTAACAAGCAAGCAATTAGCTACCCTCTATTTCCACAATCTGATCTTTTTACTCTAGCAAGTGGGTTGTAGATTCAGACAGTTTCACAGAGGTACTTAAAGTTATGGAGTATCAAGTAACAAACAGCGAAGGGGGAAGGATTAATCTTGGCTGAAAAATTCAGCTAGTGAGTATATATACACATTTAAAAGGAAAGAACCTGCAGAAAAGACACTAATGGCAGCACTAAAAATCACTAACACAGAAAAGTAGTGGCAATGAAGTGAAGAGAAAGCCGGTGTAATCCAACGTGTGAATGCTAACTTTGTAGCTTGTGCTTAGTTTAGGGTAAAATAAACTTCTAGATTAAAATACACTTCTAAGAGAAGTAAGAGAAATGATTACTAGTTAATGAACAAAGAAAATATAACTATTAGCCAAAACAACTTCAATTATTTTCCCTTCATGTAGAAGATTTCACCATTACATTAAAAAAACCCAACCAACTTCATAAAGATATGGCAGTTGGGTATTTAAAATGCTTGACTTAGAAAACTGATGAAAGCACGGGGTTTATGTAACTTATGTTACATAAAGCAATAGCCATATACAAGCTCGAGGGGTTTGTAAGATGACATATAGTTGGATTCCATGAGCTGCACTGGTACCAACTGTGCAGTTCCATAACTCACACACTACAGTATACGTTGGAAGAATGCATACATTAAACTACACCCATACTTACAGAAAAGATTTTGGAAGAGAGAACATATGAATGAAACAGCCGTGAAAAAACTTCAGTCCTACCAGGAAGCCAGTCAAAACCATAATGGGAGCATTATTTCTGACAAATAGTCCTAGCCTTATGTAATCAGAATTTGTACAATTTGTACCAGAATCTGTATCATTCTGATTTGTAATACCTTACAAATCTTCCTGATCTTAGCCTGAGGTCACAGAAGTATTAGCAATACTTCTAATGGTACTATTTTATAATAAAAAGGGAAATGGAAAACCAAAAAAATCTAACCAGATTCACAAAGCTGGAAAAACGACAGAAGAAATACCAGTACTATGACAATAAGAGGAAGTGTTAGATTTATGCATTGTGAAATAAATCTGGAAAGTAAAAGAAACCATAATTAAGACCAAAGCAAAAAGACAAGGCAGCCAGCACTGTTACAACAGACCGCTCAAATAAGCACTACAAATAAAGAAAAGGGGAGAAAACCAAAATGAAGTCTTAAAAACTTCAAAGAAATGACAGTGGCAGAAAAAGAAACAAATTGAGCTAATGATTATCAGTAAGACCTAGAACATGATGAACTACGAGTCACAGAAATGGAGTATGATATTTCTGGAAGGGAAGAGTTTCTCTTAAAGATATTTTCTAAATTATATTTTCTATATATTTATATTTGTATATTTACACCTATTTTCTAAAATAGAAGCTCTGCATTAAACATTCAGTCTGACAGGTGAATTATCTGCAGCAAGTCTCACATTATTATGGTACTCACTATTTTAGGAAGAATCCCTTCGTTCTTGTTTGCTGCATCACCACAGACAAGTTCTGGTTCTGGAAGAAATTCTACTGGTGAGAAGTATCCACTGGTCTGTACACCTTTTGTGAGCTGTGCTCCTTTTTTGATATTTTGGTTGTTGGCTGCAGAAAATATAAACTAATCAATTCATGTTTGCACTTGAAAATATCCCACTACATACCTATCTCTCATTTTTAATGATTTGCAGCAAACATAAAAGACTGTATCAGAGGCAATGGAAGTGGAAAGTATTGACAAGTATCACATAGTTGTTTTCAGCATCTGCAAAAGCTAATTAAAGAAAATGCATGCAAAACTTCTACTGAAAAGAAATAAAAAAACACCTTAAAGGTACTTACAAAGTCATTACAGTATACTGAATATTTGTTAAAAATCCTCCCAATATCTCTCACTCATCTTACTGCTTGTCACAGAAGCTACATGTACAGAAGCAAACTCATAAAATTAAAATTAACTTATTTGCATCTCTGAAACACATACACTTATCTCTGTGGAATGACATTTTTAAAAATCTGAACCTAAAGTGGAATAATACTAAAGTATCTATAATAAAATGAGCAGGAGACAAACTGTTTGAAATGCTGGCATTAAATATTTAAAACAGTCCCATAAATTCCTGCTTCTTCTGACAAGTAGATTCTACTGATCCAGTGAAAATAGGCTAAGTACACACACAGACACACATATATACACACGTATTTATGTGGGCAGCATAAGGCTTGAGGCTGCCTTGTCACACCACAAGAAATCACTGCACCTATACTTTTAGAAGATTATGTTCTGAGACCTATGTACTCTTTGAGGCAAAAAAAGAGTGTGGCTCATCTGACAGACAGTAAATTTAAATTAGTAAAAAATAAATAAAAAAACGTAACTAAAACATTCATAGCAGTCAAGTTACATGTTTTTAGAAGCCTCTGTAATTTATTGTCATGTACACATTATCTATGTTCTATTACAGAATTTACTAAACAATCTTCCCCTCTTCCTTCACCCAGTAACATCTGGTATGAAAGGAGTTAAGAATGCTGTTTGATGAAGTTCTGGGTTTTGGTTCTGCTGCAGTTACAGAACAGTCAAACAAACAATGTGCCCTTCTTTGTAACAAGTGCTGCGTTGAAAGCAGTGCAGAAAAGTAAATGTTCTTGAACAAGCAGTGGTAGGGTCAAATACTGAATGGCATGAATGATATAACCTAGCAGAGTAATTTAAAAGCGTCACTATTAATTTTTCTGCCTTTAGTGCTTTGTATGTTACCTCTTTTCCTTTGGATAATATCCATGTCTTTTCTTGGTGAGAGCTTCAACATACGATTAGCATATATATTTTTTGCTTCAAGTTCTCTTTCTTTTTCCTGTGAGTGAAAAAAGTAGGTATAACAGAGTAAGTTATTAATGTTTCATTTACTAGTTATTAGCAAAGCTGTAAATTAAATTAAAAATACATGTTGTGAACAGAAACAGAGTAAAGCAATCAATAGTTATGTCCACTTTTTTAAGGAGAATAATCACATTTCTAACTTTTCCTACACTATAAGAAAGTGGATACCCCCCCCCAAAAAAACCCCCAATGTCATAGCAAAATAATCTTGGGGAGGGTGGTGGGGTGGTGGTGAGGAAACATCTCTGCAGTGAAAATAAAACTAAATGCCAACGTTTCCATAAACTTGAGTAAGACTTACAATGTAAGTATAGGTTGTACAACTGAGTTTTCAGTATTGTAAAGAGTTAAGCATTCCAATGCTAGCAATGCTCCCTGTCACAGGGCACACCAGTATCACTAAGCACGGGCCCACTGCTTCATTGAGACATATTCTTCTTTCATGACATTTATGGAATAAAATACACTGCACAGTGAGTTATCAGAGATCATCTGATAATGAAAATATTTTCAAAATATCAAACTCTCCACTAACAAATCAGGCTTAAAACACTCTAAACAAGGAAGTTTTTGAGCTACTAATGCTACTGCTACTTGCTTGATAGCTAGTAAGGTGGAAAACTGGTGCATTGCCTTTATATAAGTATGTTTGAGACTTGGGTTTTCAAGGAAATTCTCCTAGAAACTAAGTACTTCAGTGCAAGTTGTCTTTAATTTTTTTTCCTAAAGATAAACTGACTACTTAGAACATAACAATGTTTTCTGTCCTTAAATTTAGAATTTTGGCAAAAATGGGGTGGGGGATACAAATAAACCTTTGCACAAATTTAGCAACACATGTGGATACCACAAATACATGAAATTAATCTTTACACAAACCCACTATAATGCAAGTACATTAGTAACAAAGTACTGTAGATACCTGCAGATTTAATTTTCAAAATCAAGCCTTCAAAGCCTAATTTTTCAGTAGATCTTGTGGTTTAATGGCAATGCATGGCCATGTACTTGATCTTGCTTTTCTTAACTAGTGCTAACAATAATGATTAACGTAGAGACATTCCTGTTACAAACACTGTAGGGTCAGAGCACAGAACATTTCAATTTAAAGCAGGAAAAGAACTCCTATGTGGTATATAATTAAATACACATCAGAGAGCGCAGTCACTGGTAAACTATTCAAACCTGATTACAGATACTTCCCAAGATAAAATGCTAGAACATGGTTAGCAACTTGTATTGCTTTGCGTTTTACCTTCAGCTTCTGATTTAGTTGATGAAGCTCTTCTTGGAGAACTCTCTTTTCTTCTTGAGCTTCATACATCTTTTTTTTCTTTGAATGCAACTCTCTTTGAAAACTGCTACCACTTAATTCAAGATTTTTTTCCAGATCCTCAATTAAAACAAAATAATATTTTTTAATAACTTTTTTTTTTTACAGTCAAATTACTTAAATAAAATTACAGTAAACCAGCGTCCTGGATTCAGATATTGACTCCACCATTGCTGTAACACTAAACACATTTAAACCCTTAATCCTAACTTTGAAGAGGCAGACAAAGCACCCACAGATGCTGCAGCTCATCCTTCTGAAGTATTGAGAGGTGATCTGAGGACATAATGGGAACACACACAACTTTCTGCAAGGCTCTTGGCACAGTGGACCTCCAGATCTCTTAAGACAAATCTCAAACTGATGGTTTAGAAACAGAATACCTCCCTGAAAGTGCAGGATTAGAAGACAAGAAATAATTTTTCACCTTTCTACTAGAAAAATTTGTGATCGTGCTTTCACTTACATACCCTCGCCTTGCAATAGCTGTTTTAAATGAACATGTGATGATGAGAAAAGTAAAAAAACAGTAGAAGAAAATCCCTTACTTTTTAGAGCATGATTCATTTTAACATTATCCAGTACTACAAATGCTGAAATATCTGATCATAAAACTACAGATGCCAGATGGCGACACTACAGGATGAGGTGGTTTGGGTAACTCAGGAGTTTATATCTTGGTATTTTGAGATTTATTTTACGAAAGCTTAGTTTCCAGCTTAATCCTTTCGATTTCCAGATCTACTATCTTTGTAGTGTAATTTAGGTTTAATTACTAATATAGTCACTAAACTTTAACACCATTTTAATGGCTAACACAATTTCAGCTAAAAATAGTATTGCAAACAACTAACAACAGTTTAACAGTGTTAACACAACTATTTTTAAATAACTTTTTAGATGTATTTACAGCGTAGACATGTTTAGACACATTTACAAAAATAAAAATATTTTTGCTGAACAAAGTTAAAATATATTGCAAAAAATCCTTAATGAGCTTTAGTACATTTTACAGGTATGCATTTTCTGGTATTAAAAAAACTGCTGTAATTTTGTTCAGCTCAGCACTCAGATATGCAGAATAGTGGACAATCAAACACTGCATGAATGTAGTTCACAAACTTGAAAAAGAATTACTACATGTATGTTTTTTAGAATTTTAGTATAGAGTTCCCTAAATACAAAGAAAATATTTAACAAGTGCTTCCCCTCCAAGAGGATAAATTAGATTGCATCAAGTTGTATTGTAGCTGGCTGCACTTCTGAAACGTTATTACTATTTATAAAAACACTTAAAAGCACACGTCCACAGTACATATTCTGACAAAATATATTTAATTTGTAAATAGAAATTTGAATGCACAACTACCAAGTATGAAAGTATATAATCACCTTGGAAATAATTTACTTGATGCTACTTACATAAAAAAAAAAAAGATTTTCTATTTGCTCCACAACTGTGAAAAAATACAATTAATGAAGCTCATTAGGGCAAGAAATATCTGTAACAGAATTTCCTATGAAGAGAAATTCATCTCACCTTAATTCTTTTTTCACTCTCCTGTAGCCTGCTCTCTGCATTGGCTAGTTTCTTTGCCAGGTCATCTCTTTCGGCAAGGTGCTTATCTTCAGACAGCTTTTTCAGTTTCTGCAAGACAGTTTTTGTTCTGTACAGTTCATCTTCCGAATCTTTCAGCCGTCTCTCAGTTGCACGTTCTCTCTCTTGAGATTTTCGTAGGCGCTCCCTTAATATTCTAATCTCATTGTTGTGCCGAGCAAGGAGCTGAGAGATTTCGTTTTCCGTATCTTCAAACTTATTCAAGGCTTTCTCCTGCCTGTGCTGAAGCCTCTTCAGTGCCCTGTTTTCCTTCTGCAGCTCATCTAGTTTGATGTGGAGTTCAGTCAGTTCATTTCGGAGCTCATTGATTTTCAGTAGCCTAGCAGAAAGAACTCTTTTTGTAACAAGATCTATATCTTTTGCAGGAGAATCCCTAGTGAGGCTCTGAGAACGGAAACCCCACTGTGTCCCTCTTTTGCTTGGTGCATATTTGGAACCCAATTTCTTTGTGGCTAAGAGAGGAAAAATAAAAAGCATGTTTACCATAAGACAATGCAATTTGTCTACTTAGACATCCTTCTTGGAATAAAGCTCTGCCTGAAACAATTTTACAATACTTAGCAGAGATTGCAGCTTTCAAACCAGACAATAAGAGGCATAGATATGATAGACTTATGCTCCTTTTTATATATTAAAAAGAATATGGAGATTTATGTTTGTGATCTACTGTGAAAGGTAATATTTACAGCCATCAATATAGGACCATTGTAAAGTAATCATCTGCAAATTGTATCAGAAATAACTGTCATATTTTGTTAATATTTGATGGTGTTTATTAAAATGTTTTAGAAATACTGTACTTTTATGCATACAATATTATCAAATGCTTTTAAAATGGCAACAATTAGCTGAGCGTTAGCTAGTTATGTATTATGCAAGATGTAATTCTCTCAGACAAATGCAGTAGTATTTTCAAATCCAGCTGCCATGCTTACAGACAAAACAGCAGATTTCAAAGGCTCAATGCAAAAAGCCTCCAAAGCAAAATTATAAGCCCCATGAAAAATCAGTTCTTCCCTGAATAATTTATTCTTGTATCACAAGTTATTTTCCACACAGTATCCTTATTTGATTACTAGTATGCATCACTTGCATTCCTATTTGGTATTATTATTTTATTATCATCCCCATAGATAAAAGCTAAACATTTTGTTTCTATCTTATTTGTCTCTCGAGCTACACTCAAAGAACGAAGCATATAATCCACCAAAAATATCTCTTAAAACAAATGAATATATAGAGAGTACATAATTCATTACGGTACATCAGTGTTCAGAGGAAACATATTGAGCAGCAGCTTATAATTCAGGCTTGAAAGCTGGGATACAGCAATAGTGCAGTTACCTATACAGAGACAGTGAGTGTGTGCGACAGCAAATTCTTCCTCCCCTTTGGTATTCACCATGTTTCTATTCTGCAGAGAATATTTTACAGCAAAAATCCCCAGCTTTAAAATATTTTCTTATAATTTCCTCTAAACATTTTGCACAAATACTCATTCATTTTCTGCTTAATGCTCATTTTTTTTTCCCCAGCCTGGACAAAAAAAGGTGGGGTTTTTTTGCTTTTATAAAGAACACTTATGTCACATTCAGGTATGAAAAGATTATTTAACACAAGCACTGCAGGAATGATGCCACTCCTATCACCAGCTAAAGGAATTCTCATTAACCCTAGACTTCCAGCCCCTTCAACAACTTCCTCTATATTTAGGGCAGAACAGAAAATTCCAATACCAAGTTTGCACTTTTGACCATACAGTTAAATTGGGCAGTAGTGTTTTTCAGAAACAAGGTGACATTCACAGTACGTTCATGTAATAGCTGTGTTCAGTTCTGGCTATGTAATCAAAGAATCAGTCATTCATTTGCCCCCTCCAAATTAAATAACACAATTTTTGTTTCTGAGAAAGCTAACCCATGACTGCTATGGAGAAGATGCCACTTCTGAACACAGGGAAACTCAGCAGAATACCAGTTGCACCAGGACACCAACACTTTCGAGCATCTGAAGAGATACCCTCCCTGGGCAACTTCAATATTTATGGTTAGATCTTCTGGCACACTCTAGATCATAATGTTGACCAAATAATTCATAGGGTATTAAGCACTTACGAACAAAATAGAGCACTTGCTTGAGAAAGGCAGGATATGCTCTGACTTCACCAGAAAACGTGTGCAATTATTTAGTACAAGCTGCCAAAGTGTGGCAGAGAAGCTTCACATCCCTACTTCAGCGTAGGATCTGTACAACCATTCTTTCCCTTTCTGTAGGGATGTTCAGTTCCCCACAATCTCAACCAAGACAGGAGCTTATGTAGGTGAGATGTGTGTCAGGGAGCTCAAAGTGGAGCTATTTCATCTCAAACCGGAGATATTTTACCCTCAAAGGAGGACTAGGAAAAACTTTCTTATGAATTTCCACATGCACCTAATTTTCACCAAACACATTTTCTCTCTCTTGCCACATTAGCAGTCTTTCATTTGTTTGTTTTCTGAAAAAAACAAACACCCAGTATCACACTGTAAAGCTTCTAACTATCTAAACTAGACTTCCAGGAGAGAGATATCTTTAGGGGTATTTTGTCAGAGAAATTTTAACAATCTTTTACTGACTGCATAGTAAGGACTTGCGTTGAGTCCTCAGCCTCAAGTCTTTTTGCCAAAGACAGAAAGAGAGCATTGGCATGATTCAACAAAAGGCTAGTATCAGAGCCACGTTCACTTGTTAAGAAAAACATGAATAATTCTGAAAATGACCAAAAATCCTTCTTATGCAGGAACAGGTCAATTTCAGTTTTCAACAGAGCAGTTACAGTCTACCTGCCACCTGTAGCATAATTCACATGAACTTTATCTGTAGATTCTCATAATGGTAGTTTCCCATTTGTATTTCAGCTTTTAAAGACAATTAACTCTTTACAGCAGCAATTTCTGCTATCTCCCTACCTTGGTAGTGCACAAGGCTGTTTGAAGTTTGTGTTTTGTGATCTCTTTTTTCTTGGCTTGTAGACGGATAGCTTAGTGTTGGCGACTGGCCAGATGAACGAGATGCATTATCTTCATCTGAATAATAGGAATCACTATTTTTATCCCCATCTGATTTCCTGTCGTGTTCAGAATCTGGGCTCCTCACTCTTTCTCCCATTTTTCAGATTTAACTGCTTTCCAGATTTTTCTCAAAGACTGTTCATTTTGACACAAAGGACCTTTCAGTTGTCACAATGGCAGCAGCTGGATTATTTCCTTGGATTTATCATCTTCATCTCCAAAGCACGAGATCTTTGCAGTTCAGTTCAGCAAGCAGTAGTTATCATTCAGAATGCATTTTTTCTGTAACAATTTAGAGAGACAAAAAAGTTAGAATGGTTTTGCTGTTTAGTTAAGAAAGGTAAATGAAAAAACCTGTAAAATTATGCAGGATTCCAATAACCTTATGCCACGTGCTGTGCTACATTAGCCTTATTATTTATATTAAATCTGACGGACATCATTCTAGGAATGCTACTAGTATTATCCTCAGTAGTTTGAGGCACTTCATCCCCAAAAGAGAAATCAGAAAATTAACACAGCTAAATCTAGGATAAGAAATTACTCCCAAGTTAGAGAGAGGAAAAAGAAGCATTTGGAAAAAAAAAAAAAAAAACACAACAAAACAACAGAAGACAACTGAAAGCTTGATAGTATTCAGAAAAATAACGTAAACATATTTTAAAACTTTTTAACCTAATAAATTAACAACTTATTCATGTGACTAGAATTGAGATATTTGTAGAATTTGACTGTATCTCCCGTGTCTCAATTTCTGACACTCCAATGTTGTTAAATAATGGGCCTGAAAGTCAGTTTTCTCATTTGTCTGGAGGACATTCTGTCCCTAACTGCTAATGAGACTGTACCTATATATCACAGTCTTTGCCCCGGAAAGTACTCTCATACCCTAAAACATCTAGTGTTTCATGCCTTCAAAAACTGGCAGAAGCACACACATTTGTGTCATGCGTTTTATAGGAACGTGCAAATATAGTCTTTTCATTTTTTATATCTGGTAAGAGAGACCACAATGCTGGTATATGGTAAACATTATATCTGCAGCAGCCTGTCTTCTGCTGTAAACTGAAAAAACCCCTAATCTCAAGGTAAAGTCACATTACTTTGCATTTTTTGAGACAATTCTTGAGAATATAATGGAGCAAATGCATCTAAAATTTTCCTCACCTTCTCAGTCAAAAGAATTTTCTCATCAATTTCAGAAGTATTTTACTGACTACACCCAGCCTCCCATGTTATTTGTCTCCCTTGCCACTCCTCAAAGCTCTCAAGCTTGTTTCACCATCTATCTCCCTTCAGTCCAACTTCAGGACATCAAGCCTCTAATGGGTGAATAAACAGGACTTGCATAGAGCCCATCAGTTCTGCCTGCTGAATGACGTAAGCTCCTAGCTGGAGCTATGCGAAGCTATTGGGAAGCCGCTGGGAAATCAATACTGAATTATTTGGAAGAGAGGGTCTTTCTTTACTTAGGGAATAACTTTCCAAACTAATGTTTTTTAAGCACCTAAATATTTTCAAAGTGGTCCAAATAAATTACATGCCTAAAACTTAGGTCAGAGGGGATTCTGATGAAAACTAAAATTGTACTGCAAAGCCCTGAAAGAAGACAAACTATGCTTGAGATCACTTGTCCTAGAGGTTGCTAAACATGTACTGGAAAGTATCAGCTATTGCAAGTATTCAAAAGACCAGTAATGACTGTTCTTTTTTCTTCTGAAATAATGCAGTTAAAGATATTTTGAAAGGATATACCTAACCATAACTGTATTATCTTGTTTAAGTGTAATGAAGACCCTCAGATACGTTCATTACTGCAAAACTAATATCATGTAACAATACTAGAACATATCAGGGTGCATCCCTACTTTCAAACAGCTCCACTCTTAAGTCCTGGCCTCACAAACATCTGCGCAGAATATATATGTTATTTTGCTCCCTGAAGAGCAAACTGAGCCCAAATTGGAACACAGGCAGAATTTTGGGGACAATCTTGCATAGGCAAGACTGCATCAGTTCTGTCTCCACAGGACAGAATCTCAGGGAATGCAAAAAAATATAAAATAAAATAGAAACTAATATATTTACATTAAAATACTAAAACAATATAAAATATAAAAATTGTACTCTGGAGGGCTGTAACACAGACCTCATGTTATTACAGCCATCCTGCCTAAAAAACCCATTCAAAACAGCAGTTGTGTTTGTAACCCACACAGTGTGGTGTTGTCATTCATAGAAACATAGAATACCAAGTTTGAAGGGACCTCAAGGATCATCTGGTCCAATCCTTCTCGGCAAAAGTACAGTTTAGACAAGATGGCCCAGCACCCTGTCCAGCTGAATCTTAAAAAGTGTCCAATGTTAGGGAATCCACCACTTCCCTGGGGAGATTATTCCAGTGGCTGACTGTTCTCGTGAAAAGTTTTCCTCTTGTGTCCAACTGGAATGCCCCCAGAAGTAACTTTTACTCATTACCCCTCATCTTTTCCATGTGATTCCTTGTAAAAAAAGGAGTCTCCATGTTCTTTGTAGCCATCCTTTAAATACCAGTCTCCCCTAAGCTGTCTTTTCTCAAGGCTGAGCAAATCCAATTCTCTCAGCCTTTCCTCCTATGGCAGGTTTCCCAGTCCTTTGATCATCTTTGTGGCCCTTCTCTGGACCCTCTCCAGCCTGCCCACATCTTTTTTGCATAGCAGAGACCAAAACTGAACACAATATTCCAGGTGTGGCCTGACAAGTGTCAAGTAGAGTGGGATAATGACTTCTTTCTCTCTGCTGGTGATGCCCTTGTTGATGCAACCCAGCATCCCATTGGCTTTCTTTGCCACAGCAGCACACTGTTCACTCATATTGAGCTTGTTGTCCACCAGGACCCTCAGGTACCTTTCCACAGAGCTGTTCCCCAGCCGGATAGATCCTAGTCTGTGCTCACTCCTGGATTATGCTTTCTTTGTAGCCAAAGGCTTCATTTCCAGCTAACAACATGGGCCACAAAACTTGTTAGACTGTGTCTGAACTCATCTTGGGTGCCTGGAGCTTTGCTATAGCTTATTTAGCTGCAACAAAATTAGTTAACAATCAGGGAACTTATTTACTTTGTTTTAGCTTTTGCTTTGTACAATTGTCCAGCACCTACTGTTACATTTATTTTTATAACTGATATAAACAATATAAAGCAATATAAGCTATATAAGCAATATAAAGTAGTTATTCTGTGCGGAGCAAACAATCTACAACTTTTGCAAAAATGCAACATAGAGGAACACAGGTATGGGGTGACTGCAGGACCCAGAAAACACAAACACAGGACAGCGCTGAGCTCATAAGCTATAACAGCTCACCTGTGCTTAATTATTGGTCATCACAGGAACAGTCTTGGGAGCTGGGTAAAAACAGTTTTATAGGCAACATATAGAACAAAGAACCAGTACTCAACATATGTAAAGCACACCACATGTAGTAAATTCAGATATAATGTGGAATCACAAATCAATGAACTGAACAGAACAGAATAAAGAGTAAGGTCCACAGTGCATTAACAAGCATATAAAAATGATCCCAAATGGATTAAGGCAAGGAGGAAGAAACCATCACCGTCCTTCCCTGCCAGGGAAGGATCTGGGATGCTGATGACTTGCTGTAAAGACTTGCCCTCCCCTCTGAAGCCAGTCAAGTCCCAGAGGGAGAGTGGGTGGGGAAAGATAACACCAGAGAAAGGGTTTGGTACTAGAGTTTGTGCCTATATCACTGTAACTGCACATAGCTTAGTACTAGTCCAGATACTAACACAGATCAAGTCTTTGATTAGACCACTAAGATTTTACTTAGACTAATAATCAATTGCTGGCTCTGCATCTAAGATGTGTTCCCTGTTTTGCTCCTAACAACATGCTGAATAAAACAAACTGGTGGGAATTCAAGCAACCTAGCCCGTTACTTGGATGCAAGTCTGTCCCAGAGCCACAGGGGCACACGTGGCATCCACGAGTCCTGAACTCCTGGAGTAAGCACACCACTGTTAGAGGCATCACCACATCCAGAGGTGTTAACCTAGGCCTGTGTGGAGGCAGGGATTACACTACGGCACAAATATCTTCAACAGAGTAGATATAGCCAATATACACCCAAATTTTGTCTGCCTTCAGGACACAGAAGCACAGAAAGAAATCATCATGCACAGACTTCTTCCTGAGAGGAAAACAAATATGAACAAAAACAAATGGGACTGCATTTATGGAAAACATAAATGTCTACAGTTCAATCATCAAGCTGTCTAATTATATATATAAAACAAGAACACTCACTTTCACTTACTGACTTAAAGCTGATCAGTTATTTTATAGTCCCACAAGCGTTCACTGAAGAGGCAGTAATTTTTTTGAGGAATGCTTTTCATAACTCACTGTATTTAAAACAGACAAATTGTAAGAACGGGAGGATTAGAATTATCCATCACTTCTGTACTGGATATTCCCCACTTTTGAGAATATTTTGCTAAGTATCATTTTGACATACAGCAACATAAATGAAGAGTAATTTATGATGCATTCTGGAAGTACTTTGAAAAGCAATGGACTGAAAACAAATTGAAAAAAGGTGAACCAATAAAAGCTCCCTTGAGATATCTCCAAAAACATTTTCTGAATCTTCAAATGGTTTTCAGTTTTATAAATTGGTAATATTATCATATTTTCCATACGAAACAAGAAACCCTTGTCTGTCAAGTCTTGCCAAATCCAGTTTTCCACCAGTTTATAATGTAATTTGATTAACATAAAGAATGCACAGTTTATCTTAGAACAAATGAATCACTAGGATATTTGAGTTTTTTACTTCAGTTAGCCTAAGGACTGTCTAATTAAGAAATGCTTTGGTTCATTGACTTTTCAATTGTTACCAACCAATTTGAGTTGACTATAAAATAAGTTCAGCTCCTGTACGATCCACAAAGATATCTATTTTCCTCTTGTACATTTAATAAGTTTGTGAGAAGTGAAATACTGGGGGTTAGCAGTGGGTCTACTAAGTTCCCCCTGTCAACTCCAGCGCCCCCCCCAAAAGCTCCATGCATGCTTTATAAGCCTAATGCAACAAGATCAGATCAGTATAGAATGGCTAAAGTAAATCTGTGACTTGTACAAACTTTAGGAACAGTTTTGTTTCTAGAATTTCATACTCCTTCATTTCAGCCACTTCTACTATTGCTATTATTTACATATTTTGTATTGAAAACATGCCTATTATTAGAAAAAAGAGTCAAGCTCCAGGCCACTGCCAAGGACACGACAAACAAAACAGAGAACACAAAACAACTCCAATGGTGACAGAATACTGTCTCCCTATCAATCCTAAGTAAATCACAGAAACAGAAAGTGAACTACTGGATTCCAGGTATTAAGCAACAGAGCAAAAGCAAAATTACCGAGTAATTCTTCTCCTAGAGTACACCCACAGCTTAGTTCTCTAATGCAAGACTCAGAAAACTTTTTAAGTCCTTCTCAATCGTAATACCCTTCCAAGACCAGAAGCAGCTAGATGCTTTGATTGGTCACCATATGACGCCTCTTGCGCACAAATGCTGACCTCTAATGGTCCACCTTGTTTTTCCACCTATTCCAAGAGAGGGACAGTGCAAGAAAGATCCAGCTTCAGATAAGCAAAAAAGCATCAATCCAAATTATTAAAGTACTGAATTTATGAAAAAAGAATAACTTCAGAAGAAATTTGTCTCCCTCCTCTTCCTCCAGCCATCTTTTTTTGCATCCAAATACTGTTGTTTTTCCAGAAAAGAGAGGAACAAAAGAATTTACTTGTATCACATCAAAACATATTCACTGATGAGACTTTAGTGAGGAGCAAATATTTTATTAGTGAAGCTTTCTGCAGCTGCTGACTCAACTGTGTGCATTTCTTCTAGGTTTACCAACTTCTGGCGAATTAAAATGCTATATGGTTTTAAAAGCCAATGTTAAATTTCTCTGACTCTGTGACAGTAATACTTAGTGTTATTTTCATCAGCATATCTCAAAATGAAAAAGTTCCTATAAGTCCCAGGTCAGAGATGAGGAAAAGGCAGTCCAAATAGGTAACACATAGGCCAGTCCCACAACCAGGAAAAGAGATTATGTTTCTAAATCCTCTACCAAGGAGGCCCATGCCATCGTTCATATTTCCACCTATACCTCCAGTGTGTGTAAACTTACCTTGTTCAACTTAGCCATTCCTGACAGCAGCTCTCCAGTTCCCAAAGCATAAGCAGGCAATTCTCCTTCACTGGGGAGAAGTTCTTAAAGAACATATGGAATGTTATTTTTAATTAACACTTTTTAAAGCAACTAACGACTACACATGCGAGTACATTTTGCGTGCAATCACTTAACGCTACAATAAATGACTTCTGAGGAAAGGGACTGAACATTCACGGCCAGGCGTACACCGTTTTTCGGAAGGCCTGCTGCCTGAAACCCGCCGGTGTTCGGGACAAGGCCTCACCTCCGCGCCCGAACTCTACTGCTGGGAGCCCCAGGGCCCAGCTACCCGACCCCGGGACCGAGCCGGTCAGCCTGGTCTACAACACCGCATGGGGAGTAAAATCCGCAGCTGCGG
>NW_009648955.1:1151774-1161901 GCF_000708025.1 Charadrius vociferus
CAACCTCTCTCCCCATTGGTGGAAGGCTACATTCCGCCTGCTGATTGGTTAAAGGTGCTGCAGGGGAGATTGAAGGGGGCTCGACGCCCTGACGCCGCCATTTTGGTTTTATGGGGAGACGCGTATGTCATCGAAGGAGGCGGCAAGTGGAGATCAGAGAGGCGCCCAGGAGCGTGGGGGGTGGAGGCAGCAGTCCTCCTTCGAGCTAGCACTCATCGCGTGGTGATGAGGCGTCCCACTCATAAGTCCTCCGAGGAGTGGGGTCGAGGGAGACCTTGAGTGGCCTCGGGCACTTGCTGTTGTCCGGGGGCTGAAAAGAAGGTTTTGGGTCAGGGCAACATCTGGGAGTAGTGACTGATCAGAGGTGACAGCAAAAGGGAAGAAAAATACTCTTTGCTTTAATATTTAAGTAGGATGGGAAACTCGATGAATAACCGATATGTCATAGAATCATAGAATGGTTTAGGTTGGAAGGGACCTTGAAGATCATCGAGTTCCAACCCGCCTGCCATGGGCAGGGACATCTTCCACTGGACCAGGTTGCTCAAAGCTCCTCCCAGCCTGGCCTTGAACGCCTCCAGAGATGGAGTTTCCACAGCTTCTCTGGGTGACCTTTTCCGGTGCTTTCCCACCCTCAGTGAATTTTTTTTCCTACTATCTAATCTAAATACACCTTTTTCCAGTTTGAATGAATATGACAGCTTTTATGCATATATATGTATAGCTGCACACGCGCTCTCTGTGTGTGATGTAATTTAAAGGCAAAACTCCCCTAAATCGGGTGGAAAGGGAAAAACAGGGGTGGTGTCAAATTATAAAATGCCCCAGAACTTAAAGCAAAATGGATTATACTGATAAAAGGATAAAAGTACTGCGTAAAGCTAGCAAGTAAGCTTGAATTAAAGGGCAGGCCAAATTTAACAAGGCTGTTGCGTTGTATTCCCCAAAGAAGGAAGAGGGTTTCTAAACCTTGGCTTTTATTACTCCAAGTTACTGCCTTTCTTTTTTTTTTTTTTTTCCCCCTAATGCTAACTTCAATGTTGTAGTCAGGCAAACTTTTTCTGGAGAGAGGCAGGGAAAAAGAAGCAAATAACAGATCTTCCTTGCCTCACTTAACTTATTGATGGAATACATTATGATAGCACACTGGTGGAAGTGACATAAGAATTTGGGTGGAGTAGAATAAAACAGAACATTTCATAGGAAAGATATAACCTGCCTGCACAGGAAGGCATAAATGAGACATTCAGGAGAGGGAGAAAGATTTGCACTCGATAGAACTGTCTGTCTGTAGTTCTGAATGTTCAGAATTGACACCCATTGACCACTAAATGAAAATAAAACAACTGGAGGAAACAGAACAAGGTACCAGTTTTGTTAACTGAGGTAATGCTTTTAGGCAAAAAACATCACCTTCTTCACAATAAAATACAAGGAAATACGTGAGACAATACAGTTTTAATGCTCTTGAAATTGAAAGATTGCCATCCCCCAGAATGTAAGTTTTAGAAGGAAAAATTATATCCATTTCAACGGAAAAAGAAAAAATTCATTGTTATGAAAGTCAGAATTGAGAGATTCTCAAAACTGACTTAGGTATTGTGCACAAGAACTCTGAATATGCTTAATTAAATCTCTTGAAAATATAATTTAATGAGTTGGCTGGAATGCAATCATGAACACGTGGGCATAAACTCCTGTAAAAGAAGAGGAGACGTGAACAAGTATTTCAGAAGCATGAAAGCACCTGGGAGGCATAGACCTGACATGGAGTCTCCCAAGCTGAACAGAGCTTTTAATTTTTTGATCCTAAAATCCCAGAAAATAGGCATGAAGCGTGCAAAAAACCCAACAGTCAGTCTGTGAATTTAGTAATTTTGTCTCCCTAATTGCACTTAATATTTTTGCTATATTTGCATTGCTATTACAAAATTGGTTTAAAAAACCCCAACAATAAAAACTCACGGATAATTTTTAAAATTCATTCTCCTGTGGTTTTGTATAGCTCACCCTTGTGCTAAACAGCTAGAGCATATAATTCATCACAGCAGCGCTGGCAGGGAATCATTGATGTCCTTCAAAAAGATCCAGAGAAATGTGGAATAACAAAGACAGAATAATTTTATTGCTTGCAACTGGAGGAAATGTATTGCTTGTATCTGGCAGCAGGCCAGGCCAGAATCTGAAATGCTGTTGCTGCTGTAAATAGGATGAAAGGGACGCATAATCCATCTCCATGACCACTGTAGCTAGGAAAATTATAAGCAGAAAAAGCAATTAAAAAAACCCCAACAAACAAACAAGAGAAAGCATTAAAAAATGTGGAAGAGAATTTTTTTGTGTTGATAATTTATAGACTAATTGTCATGACTAACCATTTGGGGCTTGGGTAGCAACTAATCATCATAATCAGTTATTGAATATAGGTAATACTGAATTTAGGCAGTATGTATATTTAATACAGGTATTGAATTATACTGAACACAGGCTGATTGTTCAGCATGAGTGACATCTCACCAGACTTCTCCATCAACTGCTCCATCCAGAATAATGCTAACAAACATACTTGGATCAGCTGCTGAACTGGAATTAGTTCAGATATTGTGCAATATCAACATACGGATTAATTGATGGAAGTTTGTTAATCTAAAAGCTACAAGTAATGTATTTAAGGTATTGTCCTCTACATAACAGTTGATACAGTGCAGATAAATAGTGTTGTATTTCAGATTCCCTTGGACAGGACAAATATATGAATCACCTGAGTAAGAAATAATGTTTTGCAGTTTCCTTCTGTCTTTGTAAAGCAAGTCTGATGTCTTTACTGCTTGCTTGGATGGGAAGGTTGCTGAAACAGTGTTTCATTCAAGAGCTGGATGGGGAAGTAGAAGGCTTGAAAGGAACCGTCCTAGCTTCAGAGTTTTGCTGAGGGGAGGGCTGCCTCAGAAAGGAGGGTGGAAACCTTTGAAAACTAAATCAGGTCGTAGTATCACACAGTTTGATATTCCCAGAAGTACCAACAGGCATAAAGCCCCCCGGGCTTATTAAGATGAGTGGAACCCATGCTCATTTAATTGTTGTATATAAATATTGATGGGAAATCCCTGATGCACAGAAAAAATGCTATTGATTTCCACTGCACCATAGCAATGGCTGTGGCATATGGGGCGGGAACTATTACAATGACTAATGTGGTGGATAAAACAGATTCCCTGAATTGCCAGAACAAAGACAGTCAAATTTGGAAAGGGAAAATCTTCATGGTATTGCTTTGAATACCATAACTTGGTGAAGAAGTGGGGACTTGAAGCATGCACGATGGTATAAGTGAGGGAGCCAAAGGGAAATGCTGCTTGCTTTAACCAGGAGTACGGTATGATGTGACACTTGGCTGTGAGATTCAGACCTGGACACTCAATTTCTGCAAAAGATCAAAGGCTGCAAAGAAGATCCCTTTTGGCTCCTTCGGCTTTCACATTTTCTGATGCTTTCCCTCAGAATAGGCTATATGATACTGCCTTGCATATTGGAACATATGCATAAACATTTATACACATCTTGCTGCACATACAGCAGAGGCAGTAACTTGCATCTACACTTGCAGAAAAGCTTTGTTCAAAATCTAGGAATTGATGCTAAAGAGATTTTGGCTCAAAGGAGTTCTGCAGATATGTGTTGCCAGGAGTGCCAGTTCAGTCTGCTGTTCCCAGTAGCAAGGTTCCCTCTCCACTGCTATAAAGATAGCTGACGATGTGACAAAAATCTCTGTATTAGAGCATGAGTATGGATGTAGTTGGGCCCAGCTGAAAGTTTTTCTGTAACATATGTTGGAATATTCTCCTGTATACAGGATATGTTGTCTATCATCATACACTTCCCTTTGCTATCGAGTATCTGCAATCATATAATACAAATATTTTAAATTCTAATACAAATAAAATTAAATGTCAGTCTGTTTCAATGCTATAAATATTCATGATCTCCTTGCACTTTTTAATGCATTTGTCAAAATAAGCTGTGGTTTTGTTGGGGGCCAGCTGCTTTTCTTACTGTATGCTCACCTACCCTGAGAAATGAGAAGCCCAAGATCACTTTCAAAGCTTGTCTTCCGTGCCCTGAACTCTGAAGTGACCTGAAACCTTTTCACTGTTTCTTTTCTCAAGTGCTCCCGAGTCGTCTGCTGAAAGGTGACCACTCACCTTTTATAGTTCCGTGTTGTAATTCTTTGAAAGAATGTCTGTTTGGTGTCACTTCTCATCTATGACTACTTGCAACCCACTCAAGGGGGTTTCCTTGAGTATTCTCTGACTGCAATGGTGTTGGAGGTGTTATGGCATTAATGTTACATTACTGACACCTCTTCTGTGTCTCTGACAGGCAACAGAGAATGGGTTTCCATGAACTCAGCTGAACTTGACGATGTATAAAAGAAGCACGTTGGGCATTTTTTTTAACAATACCATTTTCCAAGACTGTGAAATATTGAAATATTAAAGGAAAAATATATAGTGCAACAAAAGAAACATTTGCATATACTTTACTCTACTAGTTGATTTCACAGATTTTACAAGTTTGTTAAAATTCTTTGTTTTAGTATACCTGCTTGGATTTTGAGCTCACAACTGCCTTGTGGAGAGATACTAGGTGAATAACAAAAGTGGTTGCTGGTAAATCACAGGAATATAACATACGATGTGATGAATTAACATTCCACAAAATAAAGGAAGATGCTCCATTACTACAATAGGAAGCTTTAATTGCTCACGTTGTGGGTATAGATGTGTTTTGAGAAGGTCCAAAATTAAAATGATGTAATTGCTGCTTATAGGCTAGCAACAAATATTTTATAAACAGTTTAAATAACAAAAAAGCCAGGGAAGGTGGAGAAGATGCTGAGGAAACAAGTATTGGATGTTTGATTAGAAAAAAATACTATTTGAATGAGGCATTTGAGTTAAGGACATCTTTCTCCAGAAGACATATGTTACTGGGAGGAAAATTTCACGCAGATTGTTCAGGATCTGGCAGTTTTATGTTAAATGCTGCATTTGTTCTTAGCAGGTTTTAGTAACATTTCCAGAAAACTGCTTTTGGAAGGGCAAATGCGGTATCTGTGGACTCGTTTCTACTGATTTTGCATAATCTACAATTTCATATTCACAATATGTATATTAGTCTGACAAAAAAAATGCAGTGACCAAATAATTTTGACATATTCTTTAATCAAAAGCAATGTGTGTTACCTCTGAACATCCATCTCTTTTGGCTTTAAAATTCATTTCTATTGCTAGGATAGCAAATGAATTTCGTTCTGTCTCCGTAGAGTTTAGTGATATAAATTATGTTGTAAAGAAATAAGGTCAAATGTATCTTTGAAACAAGTAAAGAGAATAGATGTTCCATCAAAATAAATTTGGCATAAGTGTTGAATGTGACTGCTTTGAAAACATCTTTGTTGTCTCAGTTACACACCCGTTGTATAGGGACAAAGAAAATCTTCCCCTTAAAAAAAATCTGCAAGATACAAACACATCTTATTTGTTTTAGACTCAGAGAGAGATGTAGGCAACTCGCACCACTTCTAGTCACCTGATTGTATAATCAAAATCTTATTTATTTCTTTTTATGCAAAATGGAATGCTTCCAGTGAGGGGGGAGAAGTGCCAGCATTTCAGCCCACAGTCTTACGTATCACAGACTTTGGGCAAGTAGGAAGTAGGGATTTGTGCCCACTCAGTTAGAGGGGGGAGTTGAAACTTGGGTCCTGAGATTTCTGGGTGCACCTTCCAAGTCAAGCTTGGTAAGGGAGTGTAGGCAGACCGAAGTTATCTATGAGATACATCCCGAGCTGCCTGTCACTGCAAAGGCTGAAATGCCTCTGAGCAGAGCGTGTGGTTGGGCACTTTGGGCACCACTGATTAGGACAGCAACTTGGAGAGAGCATTCTTGACTTAGCTACCTTAATTTGTTAAAATCCTATTTAGGGTAAATCTGAACCTTTACATCTTGAAGTGTATAAACTCTTGCAATGTATGCATCAGCTTACCGGAGTTCTCTTTATTGGAATGAAATAACGTTAAATGAACGTGCTTTTCATCTTCTCAGGATCTGCAGTATCACAAAACCACAGAATCACAGAATGGTAGAAGTTGGAAGGAACCTTCAGAGATCATATAGTCCAACCCCCCTGCCAAAGCAGGTTCACCTAGAGCAGGTTGCACAGGATCACATCCAGGCGGGTTTTGAATATCTCCAGAGAAGGAGATTCCACAACCTCTTTGGGCAGCCTGTTCCAGTGCTCTGTCACCCTCAAAGTAAAAAAGTTTTTCCTAATGTTGAGACGGAATTTTCTGTGTTCCTCTTTGTGCCCGTTGCTTCTTGTCCTGTCACTGGGCACCACTGAAGAGAGTCTGGCCACATCCTCTTGACACCTGCCCTTTAGATATTTATAAACATTGATGAGAACCCCTCTCCAAGCTAAACAGACCCAGGTCACTCAGCCTTTCCTCATAAGAGAAATACTCCAGTCCCCTGATCGGTTTTGTAGCCCTCCAGTGAACTCTCTGCAGTAGTTCCTTCTCTTTCTTCAACTGGGGAGCCCAGAACTGGACACAGTACTCCAGATGTGGTCTCAATAGGGCAGAGTAGAGCGAGAGAACTCCTTGCCATTCAGCCAGTTCTCAGTCCACCTCACTGTCCACTCATCTAACCCATGCTTCTTAATCTTACCTCTGAGGGTGTTATGGGAGGCAGTAGTAGTAGTTTAACTCTTTTTTTTTTTGGCAATAAAGAAGCTAGAATATTGTATTATTCATGTTGTGTCTCTTTACTGTTCTTCAAGGATGCTTTGATTGATGAAGACTGCTTTCTCAATGTTTTTTTCCTTTTCTGTTTTTATAACCGAAACTGTCAATCCTCTCCTAAGACCTAGTTAATAATGAGATCAATCACTGTGTAGCTGGTGGAAAAGCAAGGACAGTGGCTGAGCCAAGCCTGGACTATGAGTCAGCAAACAGGGGAGGGATATTTCAGGTGGTTAAAGCATAATCCTGGGCCTGCTCCGAGAGATTGAAGGACTGCATGAAGGATGTTTACAAACGCTGATGTTAGGCTCAAAGTGCTAGTCCTCCGGACAACCGGTATCATGAATAAAAAGGGAGAGATGCCCATCCAGACAGAGCAGGTGAAGTAGGCTTTACTCTCATTTGCTTTGTCTCTTTCTGTTCACCACCCAGGGAACCTTCTGGTAGCTCAGCACAGTGCCATGAACTGCCTCCCTGCTTGATACACCATCTGAAGTATGGTGAGCCAGCTCCTTCAAGATGGGGGAAGGCAGTGATGGGCAATGCTTCCACAAGACAGGGTTCACCTGTACCACAGAGCAGATTCTCCTCCTTTCTTTCTGTCCTTTTGTGGTCATGAGTTCACTGGCATTCTAGAGATGGAGAAGGGGGTCAGTTGGTAATTGGGGCTTTTAATCCATTTTAGTTAAAGTAATAAAAAAATGGTAAGAAGTATTGATCATAGGGAGTTTAGTTTGGAGAGGAAAGTGGCATCACATCTTTCTGTGCCACAAGTGAAACCTGTCAGCTGAAATAAGGTAAGCAGTTCTGGTGTCCACACGTGAAGAAGGGTGTTGAAAAACGATACGGGCTTCGCAAACGGTCTTCAAGAATCACTGGGGTCCATAAAACTTGTTACAGGGACAGACACCCAAGACAAGATTCAATACAAAAAGGAGTTGAGAGATCACTTGATAGCGAGTTCTGTTGTTCCTGGCTTTTAGTCTAGCAGTGAAAAGGTGCAATGAACCTTAGAGGTTAGAAGTTGGAGCTAGTTCAAGGCAACAAGGTGCACATGTTTAACGGTGAAAGGAAGTGCTTTTACCCAGACAAACTGAGCAGAAGAGACGGGGGAGTTTTAAGCTGTGAGTGCCCCCAGCTGTCTCCTCTGCCTCGCTGCTGCAGGTGACTGCTCTTATGAGAGCCTACAGGAGGAGGTGAGGGGCTGTATTTCGGGTGCTTCAAATTCTGGTGGTTTTAGTCAAACTCCTCTTCACTGGTAACAGAAGCTGCTGTTTGAGGTAAGGGGGAATTCTGTCACACTAAATTACCATAGCAGTGTTTGCCAGAACTGGTGGGTTGTGTCCTCGTTACACCGTGAGAACAATGTGAAAGGCCTCGTTAGCTGTGACTACGTGTCACATAAATCAGTGTGATGAAGCAGGCTGGAGTAGTTCTCAAAAGCAGGATGCTGAAATCAGCTAACCTCGTGGCTTTAACTGGATCCTACCTCCAAGGTCATTTCCAGTCGGGACCAGCCTCTGTGTGACAAGGATAGCTGGGTACCTGTGCCAGGGAGATAATTAGGTCCTGATCACTTGAACATAACAGCATAACGAATTGCATGCTAGGGTGCAGCACGTGTGGTGTATGTGTGTTAACGTGAGCCAGCAATGCACCCTTGCGGCAAAGGCAGCCAATGGCACCCGGGACTGCAGGACAGGGAGAGCTGTCAGCAGCTGAGGGAGGGGACCCTTCTCCTCTGCCCAGCACCGGTGGGGCACATCGGGAGTGCTGGGACCAGTTCTGGGCTCTCCAGTACAAGGGAGACATGGACATACTGGAGTGGGCCCAGTGAAGGGCCATGACGGTGATGAAGGAGCTGAGGCATCTGACGTAGGAGCAAGCCAGGACTGTTCAGCCTGGAGAAGGCTCAAGGGTGGGTCTCATCAATGCCTATAAATACCTGACATGGGGAGTAAAAAAAGGAACCAAACTCTTCTCAGTGGTGCCCAGAGACAGGACAAGAAGCAATGGGCACATGTTGAAATACAGGAAATTCCATTTAAACATAAGAAAGCACTTTTTACTGTGCAGGTGATCAAAGACAAGAAGTTTGCCCAAGGAGGTTTTGGAGTCTCCATCCTTGGAGATGCTCAAAACCTGACTGGACACAGTCTTGGACAACCTACTCTGGCTGAGCCTGCTTGAGCAGGAGGGGTTGGACTAGACGGTTTCCAGACATCCCAGCGACCTCAGCCATTTGGTGATTCTGCGATACCAGAATGTATATTACATATGAGGAATGCAGGGGCTGATGACACTGGTTATAATAAGATACTTTATCATTTGAATTCTCATGTATGCAGTGTTTTGATTAGGACTTTTCACTGTGGCATCAGCACCCAACTGCTGTTGATTAACCCCTCGGGATTTCTTCTGATGGTGTTCTTTCTCCATGTCCTATTTCATTTTAAGACTTGGCTCCAGATCTAGAAATGTGATGATGTTTTTTGTTCATAGGTGCATGAGCTTGCATTTGGGTTCACATCTGCATTAACAAAACTGGACTTCTTTTTTTTTCTCAACAAATGATCAGTCAGTCTGTATAACAGAACTGTTGCCTTTGTTGTTTTCCACATTAGCAATTTGTGTGTCATAGTGCAAATTTTATGTGCAGTAATGCTATGTTTTCATCAAGGGCATTGATAAACATATTGAAAAAAATCATGCCAAACCAGACCCCTCTATAAGCTCACAAAATATGCAATCCCTTGGAATGAAAACACTTCAACTGTAGTATATTTTTATGACCTGGTTGTTAACCAGTTTTAAAAATTATCATTTAATATGTGTTACATTGATTTTATTTAGAGATTTTTTAGTGCAAGATTATGTCCTATGTTTGGTAAAGACACTATTTCAACCACAATCTTCATTATCAGTCTAATGCTTAATCTCATTAAAACAGTATCAAATTTGTTTGACAGTCTGAGTTCCTGGGAAACCGTGTCGACTGACATTAATAAATCCGTAATCCGTTAATTCTTTCATTAGTATCCCATATCAGCATTTCTATTAGTTTGCCTGATGACACTTGCTAGCTAAAGCTGCCTATGCTTACCCAAGCGATTACATTTATTGTCTGAAAATATTGGTTCAACATTCACTTTTTCTGTACAAAGCCCGAAACTCAAATAACCGAAGCGCGATTGCCGAGCGACCTGACGCCGAAGCACAGGATTGCCGTTTCAGACCATTTTGCCTTCAGTTCCTTAACCCATCTCCCGTTCCTTTAAAGGCGAGGGACGCGGTTTTTGTTGCCCGCCCCCCCCCTGCTCCCCC
>NW_009648955.1:1161971-1176890 GCF_000708025.1 Charadrius vociferus
TGTAGCAGCTTTGTCCCGGCTTTAAATTCGTCCTCGTTCCTTTGACCTCATCGTCTTTTGACACCGGCTTGCTTGCCGGGCTGCTTCCTTTTTGGCGTGCTTAAACGAGAAAACCTTTTTTTTGTCCCGTCCTGTTTATCTTCCCTTAAAATTCGCACGTGTGTGGCAACCAGCCAGGGTGCGTGGAGAAGGTTTGCACGGCAGTGCAAAGGTGTAAGTCTTGTTAGCAGAAGATACATCCACAAGTCCTCTAAGCTATTTTGAACAACCCAACCTCCCATCTTACTGCACTAGTATAGAATCATATAATAATTTGGGTTGGAAAGGACCTTTAAAGATCATCTGGTCCAACCTCCCCTGCAATGAGCAGAGACATCTTCGACTAGATCAGGTTGCTCAGAGCCCTGTCCGACCTGATCTTGAATGTTTCCAGGGATGGGGCATCTACCACCTCTCTGGGCAACCTGCTCCAGTGTTTCACCACCCTTATTGTAAAAAATTTCTCCCTTATATCTAGTCTAAATCTTCCCTCTTTTCATTTAAAGCCATTACTCCTTGTCCTACTGCAACAGGCCCTGCTAAAAAGTTTCTCCCCATCTTTCCTGTAGGCCCCCTTTCAGTACTGGGAGGCCGGCATCGCCTTGATCCAGCACCAAGGTTTCTGCAGGCAGGAGAGCTGGCCCAGCTTGCGATTTGGGGTCTGGGGCTATAGGCTGGGACTCTGCTTCTGCAGGAGTGGACTGAACCACACCAGAAGCGTCTCAGTGGCACGGCTGCCAGTTGCTGGGGTCTGCCCACTTCCACACCTTCCACACTTAAAGCCTGCTGAGAGGGAGGCTCGTTAAGGTGGGTGGAAACCACCAGACTCAAAAGGTTATGATCACCAGTAAAAAGTCCAGCTGGCAGCTGGTGACTAGAGGCATCCCTCAGGGATGGATACTGGAGCCAGTATGGTTTATTGTCTTTATTACTCAGCTGGACAAAGGGATGGAGTTTGTCAGGGCTTTGGGTATATACTCGCACTGCTGGGGTTTAGCTGCTGGGTCTTGGTGCTATCTCCATGCCCTTGCAGCTGAGAGTGACCCCATACCTCAGAGGCCTGTGGGGGGGCTCCCGAATGTGCTGTGGAGAGATTGCAGCTAGGACCAACCCCTGCCAACATGAGCTGCTTTCAGCTGTGTGTCTTGCACCGAGGACATTGACCTGTGAATGGGATCTCTCAGCTCAACCACAGGGAGCCCCATGGCTGTGGACCAGCTTTGCGACTGCATGGTCTGAGCTGACCCCGTCACCGCCTCAGCCTAGCCCTGCTCACCTTGCAGGCACTGCGGGGCTGGCGCCAGCCAGTGAGACCCTGGGGGCCCCACTGTCACCGCTGGGGATGGAGCACTGGCAGTGCACGGTGGGCAAGCACAGGCCAGGAAGCAGGTCTCCAGAAAAAGGCCTGGGATCCTGGTGGAAAACAGGTTGAACATGAGTCAGCGATGCACCCTGGGATCCCCCAGTACAAGTACAAACATTGAAAATCTGGAGTGAGTTCGGTAGAGGAGCACCAAAGCTCCTCTAAGAAGTGAGGGGCTGGTGCTTAGGATGTTTGAGGAGAGGCTGAGGCCACTGGGTTGTTCAGCCTGGAGAAGAGATGCTTCAGGGAGAACTTACTGCTGTCTACTGTTAGTTACCTGCTGGGAGGGTGCAGTGAAGATCGATCCAGATTCTTCCCTGAGGTGCCCCCTGGAAGGGCGAGACGCAGCTGGACACAGGTTGCAACATGGGGAATTCTGACCAGATGTTAGGAGAAAATTGCTCACCACGAGGGTGGTCAAACACTGGAGCAGGCTGCCCAGAGAGGTTGTGGAGTCTCTGTCCTTGGAGGTATTCCAAACTTGACTGGACACAGCCCCGAGCAACCCAATCTAGTTGCCCCTAGTTTGAGCAGATTGTCTGACTGATGACTTCCAGAAGTCCCTTCCAAACTATATTAGTCTGTGAGTCTGTGATTCCAAAATTCCGTGTAGCCAACCCAGCAGTGCTCCCTGGCCTGTGCTGCCTCCCAAACCGTGCATGGGGATCGTCGGGGAGAATGCTCGCTGACTAGGGGCAAAGCCACAGCACTGGCCACGGTCACAATTTAACAGTGAAGGAGATGGAATTCCAGTGTCTAGAATGGTTTAAGTAAATAAACACAGTTTTCAAAAATAGAAAGATAAAATACAAATATGGAAAACAAAAGCACTGCTTTACTCTCATGCAAACGCTGCTAGCTTGTTCATTCCGTTCATTTCATTTATGGCAAGAGTTACAAATGTGAAATCCTGATCCTCCTCAGGCTGCATACTGGACACGTATCACCGAAGGCTTGTGCACACCATTGTGACTATATGCAAATATCTTTTTATTAGTGGTGATATTTCATTTGCACTTTTGTAGACTGAAAACCCTTTCTGAAACTGAAAACTGAAAATTCAGAACCAATCTTAACATTTGACTGATTTTCTGTAATAATACGTATATCTAATTATAATTTCCTTATTCCTGGTAAAGATCCATTCATATCGAGATTTATAAAGCATGATGACTTTTAGGATTGCTCAATTTGTCGCATACAGAATACAGTATTTATTTTATATGTATTTTTAAGCGGGTTTTCTGGAAAAGCAGGAAGCTGAGAAATCTTTCCTGCGCCTTGCAAGTTCACAGCATCATTCCTGCGGGGCGGAATATAATCCAAAGCAACTGAAAATGCCCTGCCATCAGCCCTTCTCTGTTTAATCTATTAGCTGCTCAGATGTATAATGTATTATCTGACACACAGCGATAAGCAGCTTAGCTGTCCGAGATCATATTAAATATGGTCGGTTTAGCCTAATTCTGCAGCGCTCCACGAGGAGACACCCTGATGTCCATCTGGAGCCCTTTTGAAACCAGTGCAGCGCTGCGCAGGGATGGGGACCCTCCTGCATGGCTCATGGCCTTGGAGGCGGATATACTTTCCGATTGTCTGGTCCTTCCTTCTTTCCTAAAACCCTTTCTTCAGCTCCTGTTCATGCACTTAAGAAATGAAACATTCAAGAGAGCCCATGCCCTAGAAAACAAAAATATCGCTATAGCAGATCATCCAGAAGTTTATAGGTTAGAATGGAACCGCCTTGATCTGTCATTTAATATTTCTGCTGGAAAAACACATTTTAAAAAGAACTCCTACCCTGCATTTTCCATACTTCAGAAATACATCTTTTTAATATTTTGTTAATCGTTCATTGGAAGATTGACAATCACATCTACTCCCTATGTTCTCTCTTTAATTACTTGTAAAATTCATGTCACCTTGCAAAAAAACCCTGAATAATCAGGTTTCTCGTGAGTCTGCCGAAAGCCCTGACACTAATACACAGGTGAGGTAGCAGTCTTGGCATCTTTTTGACACCTCTCCCAGGTCGAAGGGATAAAGACTCTGTAATGACAGATCCTCTCAGCTCCCTCTCCACTGTGGCTCCAACTGCTGCTGGCATGGATGCATGGACTCCTTTTGCTGTTCAGGGAGCTCCATCTGCAGCTCAGTGATCCCAAGCTGAATATATAGATATAAATAGATTTGATGGGGACAATGAATGTGATAGTCATCCCTAGACAGTCACTGCCAAGAAAACAGAGATATTATTAAAAAAGGAAAATACAAAATGTCTGGGTTTTTTTTGGGGGGGGGGAATGGGGACAAAACTGAGGTGGAAGGAAGCAGTTAAGGCAACTGTAGAACTCAAAAATAGTAAAATAGTATTAACTGATATTAACATTGGCTGAATATAATAAATACAGCACTGGCTAAAACATGGGTCTATCAGTATTGGCGGGTGACCCCAAAGTAAGAATTGGTGAATACTGCTTATGGTAGGAAAATGAGAACAAGCACAAGTTTCTGCTTTTTTTCCTTGACTTTTCTATTCATTTTTTGCATGTTTTTAAACACAATCACAGCCGTCAGATCATCACTTTAAAAAAAATCTGCTCAGGCTGCTTCTCCTTATAAATTCTAAAATGCCTATTTTAAGGGGATTGCTTGTAGTCCTTTTGGTGGGAAATTACATTCGACATTAGAGTTAAAGGTCATATGACCTCAAACAAGATGGGTGCCAGTGCTGGGAAAACTGAATACAGTGGTACAATTTCCACAGGATTTAAAATTAACCTCATTGCATGATTGGCTTACATTTCTAATCCGATATATCAGGCTAAATATAGCCTTTGAAGACAATTTCTTTCCCTGCAAATAATCGCTGCAGGCTAAAAATGAGTAAAAATGTAAATTAAGAAAGAATAATGTTAAATTAAATTATAGACAAACTGTCATCTTGCTAGAATATTGACCTGAATCTGCACATATAGAAGACACCTGCAAGGGAGAGGGAAAAAATAAATAGAGAAATTAGTATGTTTGAATATATATTTATAGAGGGAGAGTTTCTGATGCTGTCAGCAATTTCTGTCAAAGATCTACCTTCAGAGGCATCACTGTTGACTTTCAAACATTTCATGTTTTATTACTGCATTTTTGTCATTAACTATGAATGGCGTCCCTGGACGATCTGCAGAAGCTATGAATCATCCATTATAACTAAAACAAACTCTTTTTTTTTTCAATAAAATAAACAGATACAAAATAGTTTCCAAAAAATCAGCACAGCAAAACCTTTAGGAAAGAACTAATATTTTAGGAAATGCTACAAATCAATACTACAAAAAACTCCAAGGTCAGAGAAGGAACCAGAGAGTGGGAAGCTAAGATAAAGACTGTGTGCAGGTTTTTTTGTTTTGTCCTCTAGTCTCCTAAATTCCCAAAGAATACAAATATCCTAAAATGTATTATGTAGGCAGGTGCAATTCCAATTTAATGAGTCCATACTAATATTTTGTGGATAAGAGAGCTGCTTCTGTGTGAGAAACAGCTCTGTGGCACTAAACCCATTTGGGAACAGTCTTTCATTTCCCGTATTAGTGCAAGATATGAAATTCTGTGGGACAGCAAAAAAGATTTGCTTCACTGACAAAGGTTCCTATCTGTGTTGGAATTCAGTTAGCTCCAAACATAGGAGAAATATCATAACCCAGTTCACTTGGTTTTATTTATTTGTTAGTGTAACTTGTACCAAGAAATATAAATAGCCCTTAGTTCCTGGGGAAGTTCACGGCACTGTTTTTGATCAGCCTCACAAGATATTTTCCCTTAATCCCTAAGGGGTTTATTCTTAATACATGAATTCCAGCCTATGAGAGAAACTACATCTTCAACTCTGATCTTCATTAAATCCAAGTCCCATAAAAATTGGTCTCATTTGGTTCAACATCTGGATGCAGCTTTCGAATAAACAGGTGAGACAACCCATGCTTGGAAGCGACAGCAACATGGAGATAGCATGAAGATGCCACAGGTAAAGCTGAATCATGGTAAGGTGGAGATGTCTGTTGGTATGAAAACCATGACTAACAATTATCTACTGCTTGTCATGCTTAATGGCTGCATCCCAGTGAGCAACCAAATGGAAAGATCCCCAAAGAAATATTGAAAGAGGGACTGTCAGAAATTGCTTTAAAGAAGGCATACCTGCTATACTGGCTGCACAACTCAGAATCAACCCATGCTTCTTGGCCTGTAGGCCAGTATCTGACCACTGGGTCATGCTCTGGAAGGTTTGTAAGGCCCTCACCAGTCATATCCCAAAGGGAAGCGTGCTGTTTGAGTGCACATTGATTCACCGTTGTTGTCTCACAGCCTGAATCTGCCACCCAGTTTGCCAAGTATCATTCATTCACACAGATAGTCCCATTTATTTCACTGAATGATACTGGTCTGAGTGAGATCTACTCAGTGGGAGTAAGGACTGCAGATACAGGTTTTAGTGATTAGATGGGAGGCACGCAAGTTAATCGAAGTGCAGAAGCTGAACGGGCTCTGTGGGCATATGAAACAATATTTTTCCTTTCAGTGAAGCCTTCTATGAGGTCTTTGCTGGACCCTTCCCGGTCTTTGGTCTACTGATGATGTGAGTGATCTCAGGAGGAACCCCTGACGCTGGCCTCCACTGCAGCCTATTCTGTAGTCCAGAAACTCTGAGAAAGGGTCTGTTGTACGGCCTTTTGTCTAGATTCCCATAAGAAATGCTGCATGCAATTATGATACTAAAGTATCCATTGTGCTGGGTTTAATATTTCTGAGACCTCCCTAGACTGCAATCATCAACATTATAAAGTTAGTATTAAGTCAAAGTTATCTCCTGTTATTTTAACCAGAACTGGTTTTTTAAAGTGTAGAGAACAGACTGGGCATCACAGATATTTACCCACTTAGGGTCTGAAATAGCTGTGGTATCATATTTGTCCATTTGTGGTCAAAAGACAACTTTCTTTTTACAAGTAAGGAGATAATGAATAAAAAAATGGGTTTTTAGAAAAATTGTAGCTTCTTTTTCAGGAGCTATCCAGAGGCAGCCTATGCTGACCAATTAATGGCTAAAATAACAAGTTATGATTGAGACAGGTATGCTGTCTAAAATAGGCTAGTTTGTGTTTGTTGCTCTTATAAAACTTAAGATCTGAGATGTATTTCTACTCGCTAAATAACCCCCTTAATCATTTTATCTTTGAAATTTTAGTCCAATCTTTAGCATTTTTATATAGCCCAGGGTCATATTCTGCACTCAAATTAATCCCCAAAAGCGTGTGAGAGCAAAAGGTTGCTGTTAGGTGTAGCAACATAGTTGCTTGGCCATACCTTCATTAGTTATTTTATATCTGCTGTTCTGAAAGTAATTCTAGTTCAGTCCAGCTACATTTAGAAAAAATCAATAGCAGCTTTGACATACATACCCTTGCCATGCCATTAGTACAGCAGCAGATTTGACCCTTGCGGACTGCATGATGTGTCTGTTGCTTAGTGAAACAGAAAGTATGTATCTTGAGAAGATGATTTTGACGAATCGAACAAATAATATTTCTTGCAGCAAGATTAATTTTGCTAACCTCTCATAACTTCTCATTTGGCTTGCCATGTTTGTTTTACAGATTTCCGATGAAGACCAGTTGTGTGCCTTTCACCATCCTTTTCCAGTTAATTAAAAAAATGGGTTGAATTAGTTTTTTGTTCTTACCATCCAAGTCATGCTCTGAATAGTCTGGAAGCTGTCCTAAGCTGTGCCTTCACTGACAAAAGTAATACATACTTATTGTGTCGACCGGCAGTTCTCCCAATGGAAAAACATGGACACAAAGAATGTCATTTTTCTCTGCAAAGAAGAGCTGGTAGGGTCAAATGTGACCAGGGGTAACAGCACGGAGTTTTGTAGCTTACTTTTGGCAAGTGCTAAAAATGCCACTTAGCATTTTCACCACTTTATCTTTTAGAACTGATCAACAGTTATAGGTTAATTAGTCCTCTATGGAAAATATTACTTCCCAACTGCTAACCTCCGCAGTACTTTTATGGCAGTAGACAATAAATCTCAGATAGCTCTGAGACAGAGTAACAGCTGCACTGAAGATCTGATCTGGGAAAACATGATGCAAAAACCCAGGACATGGAAATGCAAAATGTAACAAACTTTATACTACAAATCTGAAAGGAATAAATAAATGTTGGCAATTTTTGCAGGGTTATTTTAGTAAAGAATACAAAGAGTGTATCTGCTTTGACAGGCATCTCCATGCTTAGCACAAAAGAGCCTGGGTTGAGACTAATAAGGTGATGCATGAAAGGGCAATGATTTATCTACCCCCTCAGTTGAGAAGTTATATGGTTTCTCATTTACTTAGCTGCTGTTTAGCCAATATTTACATTGCCTCCTACATCCTCCTTTGCTCAGCATATTAGTTGCACAGGTTGTATCTACAGTGACCTGATGGTGCCAGGCCAGGCAGATGGTTTCCATCCAGTGCTCTCCTGCTCTGAATCCACATTTCTTCCACTTCTGTCCAGGCAGGAGAGGGTCCTCTCTGTTCAAACCAGCTCATGAAATTGCAATCAGTTCCCGTGTAGGCTGATACCACCTGTCCACCACAGATCCCTAACCACTGCTGCCACGTTTTCCTTTTCTGCCTTCTCCCCCCACCAGCTCTGGCTCCCACTTGCTAGTCCCCTCTCCAGTTTGGGAAACATGACCTGCGCACTTTCCCCACCCCTTCATTCTCCTTGGCCTCTGCCCACAACACCTGCAATGCTGACAGGGCAACACACCCCTGCTCTAGAAGGATGATGGTAATTTGGCTGCAGACCTCTGTGCTGCTTTTACGGAGTTAAATTCACATCATTTACACATCCTGCCTGCTTGGAAGGGCTCTGCCAGTCACCTGATATCATCTCCAGAACTATGGGATACACCGGTGACAGGGCAGGGACTGGCACAACACACCTGGGCCACCCACGCTGCACATGGGGACACCTTTGGCTCTGAGCTGAGGATTAGTGAGGGCCAAAGACCCTTTCCTGCTGGTTCCTAAAGGTCACCTCAAACCTGTGCCCAAGTACAGTGTTGTGTACCCACAATGTGAACATGGCCTCCATCTGTGGGCTTGAACCCATGCTTGAAATGCAGTGCACACGTAGTCTTTATCCTCAAATTTATGTCAGCTTTCCAAGTCTGAGATTTCTCCCCCCCTCTGTTCTGTGAAGCATCTAAAAAACTCTTAAGTACTATAAAAAAAATAACTATTCCTAGTTTATTTGGTGCGTACACTTTAGAAAAGCTGCCAGTATTAATGTACTCAGCTGCTTCTTATTCTCCACAAGTTTACTCGCTCTTGTCCTTGTATACCTAAATATTATTGCTGACCCACTTCTCCTGCATCCTGCAAGGAATGAATCTTCTAAAGTGCCTGTCAGAGTGGAACTGGACAGACATGGAAAACCAGCTGGAAAACGGCCAGAATGAATGTGGTGGTAGATTGCTTTTCCAAGGGCTTGGCAGAAGATCCCTCAGGAAAGGGCTGGCAGGACTGTAACGGTCTGTGACTGCTCCCTGAGTGCACTTTGCATCTCAAGCGCTCTCTAATTTAAGTTTCGTTGGAACTGCAGATGGGAAAATGAGATTTGTGGGGGCTTTGAACCCTCATCCGTTTGCAGTAATGTAAATTACTATACGTTGCTCAAATTCGCAGAAATAGGGATGAATCCATCCCCTAAGTTGCAAAAAAAAAAAAAAAATTAAAAAAATGGAGAAAGCTTCTCAGAAGTTTGGTTTTACCAAGAAATGCAGCCTACCAGGCTTGACAGTGTTGAGCTTGATTTGTTTGCAATACCTTGGGCTGAAAGAGCAGATGGGGTAGAAGGCTGGGTACTGACTGGAACCTGCCTGGATTCCTGCTCCTCAGTCAGAGCCACCGGCATCAGCACTGGTGGGATCTTTAAAGACGCCAAGTGCAAAATGAACTCTGGCACTTCTTACACAATGTAGCTGTAAGTTTGAGGAATGATGAATGACTTTATACAGAGTGTGAAAGATGTTTTTACCTCCAGGTTCAGTTATTGCAAGTCAGATGACTGAGCTACATCAGATGATGAATTTCACAGGAAAATGTTTTTCTTTCCAAAGGTCCCTAGTATTAGGAATTCATGGAGGGAATCAAAGCAGCCACAGATACTAACAACTAGTCATGCTTCAACTAAAGGGCAGCAGATTGTGACTTCAACTGAAGGGCAGCAGCTGAGAAGAATGGACTTTTATATAGCTTTGGAATTATCTAGATATATTTAGATTTAAATGGCATGAAGGAAGGTTTTCTCAGTTCTCTGTGTGTTTTTTTGTATGTGTGTGCTATCAGTTATAAAGAGATGATGAAAAATAATTCTGAAATCAAGAACAGCCATACCTTTCTGCTCTCCTCAACATCCCACAAATTTGTGAATGGAAGAATCAAAACCTTTCTCAAAATGGTTCCACCTCTGTCTCTTCCCAAGAGCCTGCTTTAACACCTGCATTTTGTAGTAGCTTCACAGTAATTAAAGTCAAAAGAGAAAAAGCTTTATCTTGGGACAGTGTTTAATTCGGTTCATGTTATCTCTAAAATCGGACAGCGGGGAAAGCTGTGAAATGCTCTGAATGTAAACCTCTGGCCACACTCAAGGTTCTGGAAATAACAGAGTCCTGCGTGAAACTGAGTTTGTTATTGGGACACTCCAGTGTGATTTACACAACCGCCGAAGCCATTTTTGCGAGGGATAGGGTGACCCTGACCAGGAGCTGCTTGACCTGCTGTGCATGTAGAGGAGGAGTTGTAACAGCGTGTGCAACCCCCAACTGCAGGCACTAATGCGCACCTGAGAGAGTGTACCCTGGAGGTTCCTTCTGTGATTAAACTGATACCTTAAAAATACAGTGGCTTCTAGGATGTATGCGGAGAATCAGGCTCCAAACAGCATTATCTCATATGCTTTCAAGCTGTGTCTAGCCAAGATATTTACAGGCTATCAGCCACCACACTGAGTGCCATTACTCAACAAATAGAACAATCTGGTACTTACATCACAGTACTTTGGCCATTTTGCACATTTTAGAGCCTTTAAGTTACCTACTTTCTCTTGGGGTCTGCAGTGTGAGATCAGCTGATGATACTCTGTAGCTCTATTGCAGCTGGAGTATTCTGTTTTCTCTATTTATCTTCTCCTTTTGCTGCTCCCTGGCATGACAGCCGCATTTCTACCAAGGAAGATTGCTCAGGCTGTCAGAGCTTTTACTGACACTCTAAACCAGTAATTTTCAATATGTTTTGTTATTGAGAATTTTTAAAATGTCCTGAATACCCCATTAGAAATTTCAAGTATGTGGATTGTTGCAGAGTCTGTGTGAATTTATTACTTCTTAGCAACTTTTCACAGAACCCAGAGAAATAACTGATGGATACCAACAAACCACAGACCAGAAAAATTCTAATATGCCCCAGAGACTGCTCCTTTCAGGTGAGAGTTGAAGCCATCTTAACCACTTTTTTGGTTCCGAATATAATATTCCATTTCTCCAGGATTTTTTTCCTATGCCTGTTGCATCTTGCTATCCAAATAATCCTTTATCATAATTAGAATCTTCTTTGTCTGAGGTTGTACTTTTGAACTTTTATACTTCTGTTTTCACATATTCGCAAGCCTTGGTTTTGTGTGTTCTTTGTTAACCTTAGCAGCAGCAAAGTTCTGTTTAATCTTCCATGAAGATCTGGCATAACAATGAATCATTCTTACCACGAAATCTTTAGAAACTACCCCTTGCCCCCTATAAATTCACATCTCCAACTCCAGTATGCACCTCCTGTAAACATGGAAAACTTCTCATAAATCATTTTAACAATGTTTTTAATTTATCACATTTCTTCTACTTAACTAAATATCTGTACCATTTGGTCTTCAAGCCTCTAGAACTGTACAATAGAAATGGACTTAAAGGTACAGCCTCAGGACATTTACCAGTAGTGGCTGCAGGACAGAGGATGATGGCCAGTCTTAACCTGTACAACACCTGGAAGTGCAAGATTATCCAATAGGTTTTACCCTCCACAGAGTATTGAAGGAGTTCTCTGCTTTAGAATCCATGGAAAGTAAGAGGCTGCTCTACAAGCTTTGAAATCTTCAACTTCTCAGACTTCCTAACTTTCAGGATTACTTCCATGACAGAACTAGTTCCTTTCTGCGTATGGAAACACTAAGAAAACAGAGAAATGAAAAAGCTGCCTGGATTCTCAGTGCTCATGCTGCATCAAAGTTGATACTGAGAAGTTACAGGTGCAAGATTTTTAGCCTGCAATATTATAAATTTACTTATAAAAATTGAGAATTACAAGAACATTCACTGAAATACACCTTGAGGTGTTTCAAAATCTGTTTCAAAGGGTGTTTGAAAGGACACTTTAATTAAGTTGTGGCATTCATGGTCAAGTAGTTGAATGGAGGCAGGAAACCCCCTGCTCTTTGTTGGCGTCTTCTAAATATGTGTGGAATAAGGATGCTGAAGTGTTGGCTTGAAGCTGTGTCAAGTGTGATGGATGGAAGTTCTCCATGAGCTCTGGCACTTTAGCTCAATTTGGGTCTATTAACTCAGGCCATGCGTTTGGCAGCTCAGACTCCGTTTTGAAGTTCAAGCTGTAGGAGTCTGCTCACCCAAGGGCTACAGGAACAAAAGGGAGACTGAAAACAATGAAAAGAAAAATTTACATTGGCTTGGCCGGCTGGGGATCAGTTTGGGGCATTCGAAATGGAATAGTAGGTTTGGATTCTTCTAAGGGGTGCTGTTTTTACTTGGTTTTACTGTTCCTACCACCTCTTTTTTTCCCCATAGCTTTTGAGAATTTATACAGCTCAGTAACACTTTCAGGTAAACTGAAATGAAATGTGTTTGTTTTGCAGATGGGAAAGGAGACTAGATTTGTGGCTTTTGGAGCTGACGAAGTAGAGGAGTCTTACAAGGAGAGGAAACAACCTTAAAAATACCTTAGTTACAGTTTTTACAGTCCCATTAGAATTTCTTGATTTTCTTATTTACATCTCATGCTTTTTCTAGTTTGTGCCATTGCCATATGGTTTCTCTAGGTTATTGGTTATGTGTCAAGGCTGTCTCTGAGAGGTAGGAGCATCCTCTTCTTTTGTTTAGTGAGAGTTAAAGATGTTCAGCACCCTTTAGAATCAGACTTTGCTATCTTTTTTTTCTGTTTTGCTGTATTTAAGAAATATATTAGAAGGCAGGAGTTATTAATGTTATAATTTAAAGGTATATATTAATGATGTGAGAGAATCAAATACAGTCAGCTGCAGTGAGTTGCCCTGATTCTATTTGTTTCCCATAATAACAGTATGGCCAAACTACAGTAATAAAATCAGTATTTCATAGTAGGAATTAAATAGAGAAGTAATTGGTAGCAAACATCTCCACCTTTTAAAGAAAGTTTAGAGAAAGACAGGAAAATATGTTGTCAGAAAAAATCCTGCACTCTGAAGGAAACACACTGAGTAAGGTAATGGGGATTTTCCAGCAAATTCCTATAATTACTTATCACAGAGTTTTAACAAGCTGCTCAGATTTACCTTACAAACCAACATAAATATTTTGCCTCCTTTGCTCCTTTTGCTGGTTTTTCAGCAGCGGTTAAACAGTAAACACTTGTTGGTCACTGGTTTGTGGTTCCCACAGTAAGAGTCACGCTCAAATGCAGACAGGAGCACTGAAGCCAGAAAATCTTAACCTTTGTACCTAAGTTTACTTTGATAGAGTTTAGTCTGTTTTCAACAAGCACTCTCATGAAAACAAAGTAATGCATAGTTATAAATAAATCTTTGCATGACTGGAACCTGAATTCTCATTACAGGGTTGGACTTTATATTGCTGATATTGAGCTCCACTCCAGAGGACAGTGAAGTGAGTGGAAAAGTCTCCCAGTGACTTCCACAAGATATAAATCAAGCTCAAAATGAGCACTGAGCGTCCTGATTATTTTTTATGGCTCTTGCTGGGTACCTTCCACAAGACCTGCAGGATTTCAAAACAAATCACAGAATCACAGAATGGTCAGGTTTGGAAGGGACGTCTGGAGATCATCTAGTCCAACTCCCCTGCCAGAGCTACAACAGGTTGCACAGGATGGTGTCCAGGTGGGTTTTGAATGTCTCCAGAGTGGGAGACTCCACAACTTCTCTGGGCAGCCTGTTCCAGTGCCCCCCCACCCTCAAAGTAAAGAAGTCCCCCCTCATGATAAGATGGAACTTCCTATGTTCAAGTTTGTGCCCGTTACCTCCTGTCCTATCACTGGGCACCACTGAAAAAAAGACTGTTCCCCCTGGCTCCCTCCCTTTAAGTATTTATAAGCGTTGATAAGATCCCCCCTCAGTCTTCTCTTCTCCAAACTAAAAAAACTCAAGACTTTCCTCATAAGAAAGATGCTCCAAACCCCTAATCATCTTAGTAGCCCTGTGACCAATATTAAAATGTAAAGAGAGCCTTAAGAACGTATTTGGCAGCAAGTTGAGGTCTGCGCTTAGTCTGGACGGTGGAAGTTCACTGAGGGCGGTGGTGATGCAAAGGTGTGGAGGAGGCTGACCCCACACACCTCACCATCGGGGTGAGGCGGTGGGAAGGGAGAGTTTAGTCAGAGGGAACGAGTAACCACCTGGCTGCCTGTAGGGAAGTAAGGGGATGAGGGTTACGACAGCAGTAGTGTGTATTAGGCTGCCAGCTATGTGGTTCTGTGTCCTTAAATAAAGACAGGCCGCGTCCTCACAGCCCCAAAAGCTGGTGAGGGCTGTAAGGATGCCCCTCAGTCACTTGCAGATGAGCTGACTGATGAAGGGTTATTTGGGGTTATCCGCTTATCCTCTTGATTAATAACATCTGTTCCACAGCTGACAGTATTGAGAACTCTACATCCATACCCAGGAATGAAAACAGAGCACGCCATGTAGCTCCTTTGAGATGTATGGGGTGGCAGAGCCCTCTCACCCGGGGGCCTACCTCCCTCACATTGCCCCTTTCCCCTGTCCTGACAGGAATGTGCCTCTGCGGTCTCTCCAGAACAGCGCCATTTTCCACCCCTTTGCCGCTGTAAATGGCGGCCAGCAGGGCTGGGCTCGGGCCTGGCAGAGCAGAGGCGGCGGCTCCACACGAGGCAGGAGTGCCGGGAGCAGCTCGGCAGGCCGAGCTGTCAGGGAGGCACAGCCTTGATGGCGGACGGGGTGAATTTAAGTGTTTTGTTCACTGTGCGCCACCGTGACCTGCGGGCAGCGCACCTGGAGGCTGGCAGAAGCCTCTCAAAGGCGAATGGTAGCACTCGACAGCCCTGGGCGTTGGGGGCAAGGCCGCCTGAAGCACGCAGGCTGCCGGCTCGCCTCGGTTTTCCCCGTGAAGCACGACGACCAGCGGGCTGTGTCGGTCCATCCCCCCCGGTCGGGGAAAACTACAGCCC
>NW_009648955.1:1177299-1214816 GCF_000708025.1 Charadrius vociferus
CCGCCGCTCGCCGTCCTCTCAGCTCCGAGACCTCGCCCCGCACACCGGCATGGACCCGAGAATCAGCTGGATGTGTTTACAGGGTCTTAAAGATGATTAAAGTGGGCGAAACTTGCCCGCCCGGGAGGGGGGCTGAGCGCCTCGGGGCAGGGGGAGGCGGCCCCGGGGGGCGCCGCGGGCAGCGCTGCTCTGGTGCCCGCCGACGGCTGCAGGTGCAACGCGTAAATGCGAGGAGAGCCTGGAGACGAACTTGGGGCCAGCAGCACCTCTCCGCGCTAGCCAATGCTCCGGGAAAGGTACAGCCCCTTTCGAACTCGGTTTTGAAAGGCATCGCTGCGTCCTCTGCTTAATTGCAGCTCTTAACAGCTTTCTCTTGTTGAATTAATTATGCGTGTGACCTGTGAATTTCCATATTTTCATATAAAGTGACAGCGCTGACTTCCGTTAAGGCAGTCTTAGCGTAAGCGTTCTGCTGAATTTGTTCTTTAACTAGAAACATCAGCAGGATTTAGATATAATTGCTATTCTTTATGCTCCAGCAGTGAAGGCAGGGGCATTTTTGCGTTGCAGAAGGATGTAGTACTGTATTTTCCCATCTGAAGGTTTATTGTGTGTTCACTTCCTTCAGCCTTTTACTGGGCAATACTTGTTTTCAGTTCAGTGGCATGGTGACAGGTATGTGTTCTGATATGTTTTGGCATGAAGTGTTCAAAATGCTTAGTGGCTGCATTACAGCTAATAAAAACTAATTATCCATTTCAGTAGCCAACTGAGTAAACACAGAGCATCTTCAGAACTCTGTAATCCGTGTTCATCAAGCATCCGTAATAGAAACATCTCCTTCCCTGCATGGGCAGTTGGCTCATGCTGTGGTAGCTCAGTATTGCTAGGTTTAGTTTCTGTTTCATGCCTCATAGCTTGAACAATAATGCATAGTTTTTGTTTTTGTTGAAGGCGGGGGAAAGGGCCACATAATTAGTTCACGCGTATCTGCTGTTCTGACCAGTCTGCAAATAGGTTATTGATGGGAGTTTTTGATTCTGCTCTCTCCTTTTCCTGTGTCTGCCTGCAAGGTAGATATCCCGTTAGCAGCAGCAATATGACCCTCTTCACTATCTATTAACCCAGCAAGCCAAATCTGAGGTAGACAAGCAATTTAATTTAAACCTCAGTTCAGTTGCTGACTTTTTTTCTGGGTTGGATATCAAGAACGTTATGTTGGATAGCATAGGGATAACAGTTTACACACTGGTGATAGTTAACTTTCTTCATATAGACAGCAGTATGTCCGAATACAACCTAGCCAGAGAAGAATAGATAACTTAATGATTGAAGATGCTGTTACACAGGACCAGAGCTGTAATGTCTCTTTTCTGTCAGTTTTTCTTCATCTGTGTTATTGCAGTATTTAGGAACCTTCATTATGGGCTAGGTTCCTGCTGTGCTCAGTGTCGCATGCCTGGGGCTTTTTTCTGTGGGCTTTGCAGGGGTGTCCATAGATCACGGTTTAGTGATTGAAAAACGAAAAAAAACTATTATCAGCTGGTTATGTGGGAATCCGCATCTGGAGAAAAGGGCGGTTACTGTATGGCAGGTCTCTAAACAGGGAAGTTTTAAACTTATTTTCATCCTCCTGGAACTAAACATTAGTGAAAGGAAACAAGTGCTCAAGTCATGTAATTCCTTGTTGTCTCCTCCAGCCTTCATTCAGCACAACTACGTCAGCTACTTTTTGGGATCCTGTGCAATTCATGAGACAGGATGATTTCCCAGGCTAGAGAAATGAGTACCCCTTACAGATCCTACTCTGTCTCCTGCTAAAATCAGTATCAGAATCCACAGTTTAATTTCCACCTGTAGGTCTGCTTCAGTCAAATTGTAGGCTTGTGAGAGTGGATGTGGCCGAGATTCCTATTTGTCCTGCTGTAATTGACCAAAAACTTCTATATGTAATATCTGCTGATAAACAAAAAGCTATGTCATAGTGACACAATTGGCTTTCCTAATCTCACTAGAGATACTTTGTGAAATTACCTGTTATTTTAAAATGGAAAGTCTATCTAGTGTCTAGGGTAAGCTTTTGGTTTCTCTTGTTACCTCGCCAGCAGAGTGCTGTTAAAGCAGGGGCACTTCTCAGTCCTCTGTCGCCTTTGTGCCTCGAGTAAGACTGGTTTGAGTTTGCAGAGAGGGAGGGGTAAAGACAGTGATTTGCTAAAATAAAAATAATATGCAGCAATTTCCTTATGTTAACTGGTGAAAGAGATATTACCTAGCAAATATAATGAGTAAAACTCTTTGTGTATGAGTACTCCTTTTGAAGAATACTCAGGCCAAATGATAGGCATTTGGCTGAAACATTCCTGAGAAATATACCGGTTGTGTAGTCAGCAAAGGCTTCATTTTGCAGACATATAACTTTCCCTGGAAACTTTAAAAATGTTTATTGATCATGATACTTGGTGTAATTTATTTTGTGCTAACAAAGATAAAAATATGTAATAGTCATACATAATTCTAAGAGTTCAGTGCATAAAATGTTTTGGGGGTCATTCTGGAGAATGAGAAAAGGAAATAATTGGAGTGGATGAGAAGGAGCCAAGAACAATGTGAACCTTCCCTTCATTTGGTCTTGGATTTCTCCCTGCAGCATCTTCCTCACATCTGAAGGTTCTTAGACCCCTGAGAGGTTAATGGTAGTACATGGTTTTTGTTGTTTTTTAAAATAAAACTTGTGAACATAAATGTCTCATGAGCTTAAATGAGCTCACAGATCCTAAAGCTTAGTTGCTGTTTGAGTGGAAACGTTCATCTTCAGTGTTTGCAGAAGCTGGGCTGTGGGGTTTACCATGTAGGGATGCTGTAGACAAGTTCCTGAGACCTCCTTGTGGGAAGGGAGCAGAGAGACATTGTGTATATGTGTACATTTCATAGAATCATAGAATGGTTTAGGTTGGAAGGGACCTTAAAGATCATTGAGTTCCAGCCTCCCTGCCATGGGCAGGGACACCTCCCACTAGACCAGGTTGCTCAAAGGCCCATCCTGCCTGGCCTTAAACACCTCCAGGGAAGGAGCTTCCCCAGTTTCTCTAGGCAACCTGTTCCAGTGCCTCACCACCCTAAATTTCTAAATAACCTCGTGTTGTTTTAAGCATGCATTAGGCAGATCCAATTCAATCACAATGGGAAGCCTCTGAATAGGCAAGCAGGCATGTTTCTACAAGCCTTACTGCCTCCTACTTTTTCTGACCTGCATTTCTACTTGTTGTTGGTAAGTTGTGTCTCAAATTCCAAGCACTTCTTTGTAGGACTGGGGAGGCAGGCTTTGCTACTCCTCCCTGATAAGGACAATCGGTGTTGTTTTGTGCTTAGGAGAAAGGCTACCTTAAAATTAGCGTTTACTTTTCTCCCTCAGCAGGGCTTCACTGTTCTCAGGAAATAGTTTATGCCCTCGTTTTTCATCTAATCGTTCCAAGGTGACTGTAATTTAATCTGTTTCACATTTTTTAGTCTATCAATAAAAATTTACACTTATGCTACTCTACTGTGTATTGACTCAGTAAATGGTTTTCAGTGTTTTAAAGCAGCTCTACCTTTGACAAGAAGCTGATAGTATGAGCTAAGTAACTCTATGCCTGGAATTCCTACAATTACATAGAAACGTCAAACCAGAGGAGACTTCAGTCCTCTTGCAGTCAGAGGACTGAAGATCAGGTAAGGGGCATGTCATTGAAGAGCTTTCAAATAATGGAGAAACTTCAAACAACTGTCTCACTTGTACTTTCTCCTCAGTGGTAGTAATCTAGCCTTGGAACTTCGTCTGTTAAGCTGAACAGATATTACAGGGGAGTTACTGAAATAGTGGAACAGCAGGTAGAATCTCCTCTGACTGGTGAGAGATGCAAAACATTTTCCCATTGAAATTTTTGTGTGTTCATGAGACGTGAAAAACTCATAACTGAAACGATATTCCATTTAGTGTACAAGGGCAAGTGCTGGTAGCCATATTGTCTACAAGAACATGTGCAGGGGGACAGGGAGGTTTGGGAAGAACAGCACCAACCTGAAACGAATAGTCTTTTTAAAATGATGAAAACTTGGACTTTGACTCTTGCTACTGAACAGAATTATGAATTTTTTACTAGGAATCTCAATAAGATAGGTGCAGTTGTAGCTAAATTGTTTCTACGGCAAATATTAGTTTTATGAGACCAAAGCTCTGCTTTTGTTTAAGCATATTATGGAGGCCAAACAAATTGGAATTTTTGTTTCCTGGAATTACTTTAAATCACAGTATAAAACATCAGAATGTCGTGGTTGCAGTCATGTTTGGTTGGTTGGTTCATGTGTTGTTGGATAATGTAATGAAGACAAATACAATGCTAACATTCTTAAGGCTAAGCTTGTCTCCTAGCGATAATGATGAATTTCAACTCCACCCTTGTTTGTACAGTCATTGTAACTCAACATTCTCATAGCACTTCTCAGGAAGAACATGCTTCCTGTTGAGAGGTGTGGAATAGATTAATTTAGAATATGTTACTTCTAGAACATCCACCATCTAACAGGATTTTTTTGCCTCTCTGCCCCCCAAAAGCACACCAGTCAAAACTGAAAGTGGTTTGGTTGAGTGGTACAAGTGCCTTTTGTGAAAACTGCATTAGTTATGGTGGTCACTTGAAGGGATTTACAACTTGTAGCATGTGATTTACAGAAATTCAACTACCTATGATATAAAATATTAAGCTTTGCAAATTATAAACATTACCATGATTTTTTTAATATTAGAAGTTTGTGAAATCAGATCATAGCAGCAGGTAAGTTAGCTTTTCAGAAATGAGACAATAATCTTTACAATTAGAAGTCACCCTGCAATATTTACATGGGAAATAGCAGTATTTTAAATGCATAACTACAGTATTGCCTAGTGTCTGTCAGCATGTTGAGGATACACCTGTTGGATTAGATCCTCAAAGCCCAATGTATGAATCTCACATAAACATCATACTGTGTTACTTCACTTGGTCAAGGTGGTATAGAGTAGTGCTGTAGCAACAGCAGCGATACTGGAAGAAAAGTTGGATCCTTGCTCAGTCACAGGACACGTCATGCATCCGTGTCTTGGGCCATAGCAATTATATCGTGCCCATAGGAGAGATCTGGGAACTTTCTGGATCGAGTCCATTTGACTGACAGAATTAGTTTCCTCATCCTTCCTCAGGTTTCTTATTGTCAGGTCAGGTGGCTCATATTAATCTTTGCTGGCTTCTGTCAGTCCTGTTTTGCAGGGTTCATGTGGCATAGGGAGTTTGAGAGCCGGGCTCATGACTGTGACAGGGAGGTCAGCACTGAAGGATTTAGTTATTTGTCACCTGAAGGACTCTCTGTGGATCCAGGTCTCAAGTCTGTATTCCAAAGAAGTCAAAATTCTGGTTACACCCTCCTGCCTTGTGATGGAGAGAACTAAGAGCCTCTGAACAGCGTTTCAGATAGCTTGAGGAACATGCTCAGGAGGGAGTTGGGTGAGAACCCTAGTCACAAGGATGCAGGTGGAATTTAGACCGTCTGTGCATGGTATTCAGTACCTAACTGTTGCACCATTCTTGTGTGCTCTAGCGCTTTTCAAATATTGACATTTCTTGGCAGATAGTTTGTGTCAGAAATAATGCTACTGTGGAGAACGAGCTTTAGACTACATAGTGTCACAAGCAGTACAACCGTTACTGACCTTTGATTACAATTATAGCTGTAATAAAACTTCAAAGGAGGTATTGTTCTGACTGGGTTTCTGAAGACTGTTTGGAGTGTGTGTTTTGACTCTTCATTTACTGATCTGCTTTGTACAGGCAGGTTCAATGTCTCTAACAACTATATAGTAACTTTTCATTAAAGATTTAGCCCTCTATTTTTAATATATTTACATGGGTTAGAAAGAATAAAATGAGTAATAAAAAGCAACTTGTTAATTTTAAGAAAGTTTTTTGCCTCTCTTTTTCTATAGAGTACAACAGTGTCAAAGTGCAAGTCCCTGAATGGACATACTTCACAGATGGTGACCTATTCTCCTTAATCTTCCACCCATGTCATCAAAGCTTGGAAATTCATTTTCCTAACCCTGGTCACAGTGTCAGTGATTACATGAGGTTGCATATCACTGAATTTGATTACAATAATAAAAAAAACCCCAAACGTAATAATTAACTTGCATGCAATTTATTGGTACAAATGACTTTTGGATTACTTCTATTTTCCACGTTGTTTTGTGAAATGAAAATTAATTCGGGCACATAACTCACCTGTCCGTTTTCTAGGGAGTACAACCCAGGAGGAAAGGTAAGGAATGAAGCATATGCCACACTTTGGTCGTCCCCATTTTGTTGTCTGGCACTAGTACATCAACATATAAACTTGCCACATTTATAGCTGTCATCATCACGTTATTCTCTGCCAACATTGCTCCTGCAGAAACAAACTCCAGCAGAGGGGCAAGGCAGGCAGCTCTCATGCTGTAACACATTGGATCACTTCAACTGTTCGCTTCAGTGCTGCTGAACTGGAGCTCTTGGTACCAGCAGTTTTAATCTGGTGAATTTAAATTGAAAGCAGCGTGTTTTCCCTATGCAGTCTGTTGCAGTCTTGGTGTCTGGTTACTTGTCACTACAGAGGTTTCTCAGCCAAAGGACAATGAATTGAATTCTATTATGTGTGGGCATCACAGAACTGCTTTCCCAAAACTTGTTCAGCTGTTCTTCTGTAAACCTAGGTGACATAGTCACTTCCTCTCTAGATTTTATTTTTTTCAAGAAGTCTTATTTGGGCAAAATATGCTAAGCACCACAGCGTCAGTTTTTTGTTTGTTTTTTTTTTTTTTTTTTTTTTTTTTTTTTTTTCCTTTTGGAGCTAAGTATCTTTGTGAAAAGAGGTATTAAAAAAGGCTGTTAAATTCAAGTCAGTGCTGGACGAATGTGAATCCTGTCATCCGCTGTCATTTACTGTGATGTGGTGTCTAGTGTAGGAAATTGTAAGATGTGATCCAAAGCCTGTTAAAATTAGTAAAAACATTTTAATTGACCAGCTGGACTTTCATCCAAGCCAGGCGGCTTCCATACTTCACATTAAACCTAAATGGTGTCTCGTGTGTGTGAAAACTTCAGGACTTTAATAATGTGTATTGTTCTAAATGTTTTTATTCATGCATGTAAATTGTACAGTGCTGCTGGCTCAACTTGGAATTGCTCAAGTACTGTCTGCTAACATAAAATGTCCTCATTAGCAGTAGGGAGAAATGAACCTCGGGATATAATCTTCAACCTAAAATGAAAGAACTAGACTGTTGGTAGAATGGTTGTAGTGGACTCCTAAGCCTCTGTCCTTCAGCAAACCATAGGAAGAAAGTACCAGTTGCATGACTTACAGGACACATTCTTGGCAAGAAAAATGAATTTCCTGAATTTCCATCGTTCTGGTGTACAGGGAGGCTAGAAACAAATAACTTAGCTCTTGCAAAGTTATGTCTCCTTTCTATTCCTTAATGCTTCCCTGTTTTTTTAAATTTAAGGCTCTGTAGATAAAATTCAAGAAACGGTGAAGACCTACCAGTAAATGTGAAAGTGTACTAGTTGAAATTACCTGATAGTACCAAAGCCCAGAAAACAAAACTTGCCAATGTCATGGGACAATATTTATTCAGAGCAAATCAGCCTTCTTAGTATTTGTAAGAACTTAAAAAAAATTCCTATATTCTAACTGATATATTGAATATTCTGCTTCTAATAGTCTTGTCGAAGGTCAATTATATTGTTGAATAAATCCATTTCACTTGCTATGTGAATGCTTTTGATTTTAATTAAAATCAAAGCAAAAATTAAATCTCAAATGCAGCATGTTTCAGTTGACCTATGTTAAATTCTCTCTGGTACTCTTCTGTACAATGCATCTTCCAATTTAATTATTTGAGACATTTCTATTGATCCGAAGAGGAAAATGTAGAAGAAATTAGGATTTGTAGAAAAGTAGTCAGCATATAAGGATGTTCCTTATTGTATAAAATCAGGATCACTTTTGTCTTTAGCAATCTGAGTTCATTTTGGAGATAATGAATTGTCACAAAGCTGGTAACTTACACTGTATCAGTTTACTAGCAAATACACTAAGGGCAACCGTTTCCTCACCTGTAGCCTCAAGTGCTGGCCTCGTAAAGGAGTCTATCCAGAATTAAATACTGTGAGCTTTATTTTGCTTGCAGTGTGAAAGCTTGATAGGAAGAGTAATAAACACAGAAATGCTGTAGTCCTTGGAGTCTGTTCTTAGTTGAAATCTACTGTATCCAAAACCGTCGTTGTGTTCCAGTAAGTCAGTGTTTTTTACCAGTTTAATATTTGGTAAGTTTTAGAGAAGATAGTTTACATTTTGTGGGTCCCTTAATTTGGTGGATTTCCTTCTTGGCAAGATGAGGGGAAATGTAGAAGCGGTGGTAGCGTTTCTTACCTGTGACTGTCAATGGAAATAGTCTGCAGTTAGCTGCAATAGCTTGGAAGAGCTTCCGAGTTCCTTAGTAGCCATAAGATTCCTTAATCTTCTCTCCTGGTGTTGGTATGTTGTTTAGTCAGCACCCGTTGGATGGGCAGATGGAGTCACTGTTGACTCTTATTTCTAAAACAAACATCAGATGCATTTCAGTGGGGCTCGTGTAGGTGAGCAATCTGTGACCTGATCTTTCAAGGAACGACTCAAACTTGTTGGTGAACTTCAGGTGCTTTGTGAGGAAGGGATGACTGCGATACAAATGTAGTGCAGGCAACTCGTTTAACATAGTTTGCCCCATAGCAAGACAGCATGGATACAAAGCCTGCTTTCTTGCCTTTCTTGGGCTTTAGGCCTCCATCTGTGAAGTATTTTGGCATGAAATCTTTTGGTACTTCTGTTGAAGGCTGTGGCAGTGCTTTCATTCAGGTGTGGTGCTTTACTGTAAAAGTTATTTATCACCACTCTGAAGGGGCTGAGTCTAAATCATGTGGATATCCTTTTTTTGGGGGCGATAAGAGCTTTAATGATGAGGAACCTTCTTAAAACAAATTATTTCTATCTTGTTAGTGGGGGAAGAGAAAAACAACTGGATTTTACAACAGTTAACAAGCTTTATTTAGTCTAAATTTAATATTGTATTTCACTATGAAATAATTGAATTTGGCATGGAGCAAGGGGAGTAACTGTCTTGCTAGCTGATTTATGAAGAGAAGCTCTTGGGAGACGCAGGTTTTTTGGTGACTCATGTTAATCATCAATAACAGCATGCCCTTCTGTTGTTACCCATCTCCCTTGGGTAAGATAGAGCTTTTCTTGACAGTTAAGAGTTCCAGGATTTGTTGTTGTTGGTTTTGCTCTTTTACCTTTGGATAACTAATCCCCACCATTCCTAGGAAGACAACAGGGAAAACTGCAAATCTTTTCTCATTTTACTGCAAGGAATAAACTTGCAGAAGTTAATCCCAGGGAGTGACCTTTGCAAATGTATCAACCTGCCTTTTGTTTGAATATACATATGTAGATGTGTGTTTTTGCATGCACACATATATATTGAGATATACACACACTATATATAAATATATATTATATATTTATATCTGTGTATATGTGTGTGCATATGTTTCTTAACCACCAATAGATGTTAATTGTCATATTAGTAGTATAAGTAAACCACTAATTTTTGCATCCCCAGAAGAGAAATACAGATAATGTCCTGGTGCCTCACACTGGTTGCTCAAGATGTGTCAGCATCTGTCGGGGCCCTGTCAAAAATGACTGCTCCTTTATTTAAACAGCTGGACCTTATGGAATTTTAACCATGGATGTCCGTCTTCTATGTAAGCTAGAGCGCTAAAATCACGGTGCTTGCTCAGCTGTCTTTCTTATTCCATGTGTCTGGCCTACGCTTAAGTGTTTTACTTATGTAACTTATTCAGATAATGAGGTGCTTACAAAACCTCAAAATAGTTATATAAGATAATCACCGATATAATTGTGCTGGCTAATGGGAACATACAGTGGCATAAATATTGCCTTTCCTACCTAGGAAAAAGGTAACATCAGTGTGAACAATGTTACGGAGATTTTTATCTGACAGCTCTGACAGGGCTAGTGGTGGCAGTTTAAGACCTTACTGCTGATAACTTCAAAGTTACTCTTCTGCCTGTTGCAGAGCTGTGGGACAGAACGCGTGCCTGCATTCTAGTCTTTTTGGTTGCAGCCTTGTGTGTTTGCCTTTATGGGTGCTGAAGGTGGGCTACTAAGACATTGGACTGTGAAACTGAGCATCCGCAGCACCAGGACATGTCCAGTTTTGCTACTGTTGCAGGGGTGGTGACAACTTTTGGCAAGAGGAGAGTAGCAAGCTTCTGCTTGTGACAAAGCTTTAAACAGCCACAGTTTTTGGATGTCCCATTTCATGGGATTGTTCTGCTGCAAACTCTGCCAGCAGTTACCCTCAGAGCTTCAGTTTGGGCAGAGCCCTGAAACCGTGAACTTGTACTCCATATTAAATACAAATCAAAACATGTGATTGTGTATGTTTGCTTCACACATATTGATAAGTGTTTCTGGTTGGCTTTTGGCTTTTTATGCTTATACAAAAAGAACTTTGTTTATCTTCACATGCTAGGAGATACAGCCTGTTGTGATCCTTTTTACCAATCTGCTATGTAACACGGGTCTTCCGACTTCACTGGGTAGATCCCAGTTGAAGCAAGTGAACGTGACAAAAAAAATTCCTCAGAATTTAATGGTGGGAATTCCATCACAATGTCCACAAATTTGTTTTATATCCCGGCATTTTTGAATGCTGCAGAGGATGATATTGGGTATTATCTGTGCTATTAAAACCTTTCTGAGTGATTATTTGGAACAATTTAACAGTAACATTACAAATCAATAAAGACTGGTTTCTTAATTGGGATCTCTGTTTTTTAGAGAAAGGCAAGTGAATTTTCGTGTGTCTTCATTTGAAAGAAAGCTTTGATCTGAGAAACAATAGAGCATCAGCAACCGAAACCTGTCATTACTTTGCTGCAGGGATAGTGAAGTTATCATCCCTGTCTGATCTAAAGAAACACATTTCAAGTATGCATTAAACCTTTGATCTGGATCTGCATCTCCTAAGGTCAGACAGTCTTCCTGAAACATCTCTAATTGAGTGATCTGATATGTTTCTATAAAAGCAGAGACAGGAGCGGCAGTTGAAGGATTTAGATAGCATCAAATTCTTCAGTAGGAACCTGCTAGGAAGCTAAAATTAGTTAGAAAGGAGATACAAAACTAGTCTTTGATCAGAGAAGACAGCTGCCTTGAAGGCCCTGATGTGCAAGCAGTCCCTTCCTACCTAGTGAGACTGGCTTGCCTGCAGCAAGGTCTATTTTCTGGTAAAGGTGCCCAGCATCAGGCCCCGGGAGAGTCTGAAAATCTGTGGGTTTACTCAGCATAGTATTTATTCAGTGATACCTTTGGCTATGTGGAGGTGACTCCTGTTGACCTTACAGGAGATGTGTCTGCAGTTTATGGGACAATAATCAGATGGCTGCCGTGTTTGGAGATGCAGCTAGTCATTAAGAAATGGGACTGCAGAAATATAAAAGAAACAGGAATTTGCACATATGGAGCTGCAAGAACACAGAAGCTACACAGATGTAGTTGCGTTTGTTGAGAGAACTAACGCTGACATTTTTTAATAAAGTTAGAAGCCTTGTTCTGCTCTCACTTGAGTCAAAGGTAATTCTGTTATTGATCTGAATAATACCAGTGGCAGTCAGCCCTAGTTTAGAGAATGATATCAACAAACTCCATCATCCTAGCCTTACAAAAAACATACTGATAGGACTTTGCAGTAATGCAGTCCAATTTTATCTGAAATCTGACATTTGTCTAGAGCCGCAAATGTATTTTTCTGTTGCTATTTCATATACTGCTGGGAAAACCTGTAAATATCCATAAAAAACTTAGCACAACAAATTCTGAATTACTAGCACTATTGTTATGGCTGTTATTTTAAAGTGCATTATCAGAGGTGTGTATATCTGTAGTTGGCAGAATGACACATCTGTGCTGTGTGGATAGTAGCTGTCAGGAGAAAATAGTGAAAGTATTGACAGCTTTATTTCACAAGCTTGTTTTTCAAATTCTTTGGAGAGTTTTGGAATCGTAATATCTCAGATCCTTCAGGAGGAGAAAACAAATAAATGCAAGCATAGTCCTTCTTAGGGAAAGGCTAGATGTTTTTTCCAAGTGTCCAGTCATTCTCTCAAAGTCGTCATGGGGGATTAGTAGCTGTGTGGAAGAAATATGGATGTGACCTTGTGTTTATGTGGGAACAGGGTTCTCCATAAAACCCAGTATGCCACTGCTGGGCTAGGCAGTACTGTAATCTTGGAGCTTGCCTGAATGTCTCTTTGAAACTCTACCATACTGTCAGGAGACTCTGCTGCATGTGGCATCTTAGGGCTCCAGTCTTCATCAGCTAGCTCTTGTTTCAGAAATAGCTGGAGCTGCAATTGGGTGTTGGGAGTGTTGGGCTGAGTGACAAAACATAGAGGATGTAGCCTTTCAGGTAGGGTAGGAGGTGGCCAGTGGAGCTTACAACTTGAGCTAACAGGACTGAGACACCACCCAGATGAAACGGGGTTACTTACTTATTATGTCTCATGGCCTGCTAGGTGCTTTTACCCATTCTAACAGATAAATATTCCTATGCCATTGGGGTTTGATGCTTAAAGCTAATGAGAAGGAAAAAACATGACCTATTTTTTTTTTTTTAGTGCCAAGAAATTTGCTTTTATATCTCATTTGCAATAAGTACAGAAAATACAGCTGGGGGTGCTTTATTCATTGTTACAAAACAATGAGATAAATACATAGAACTAGTTCACAACACTTCCAGTGCTCTGCTGGCTTACCATGTTGCAAAAAACCCCCCAAAAAAACAATTGTGTGTTTTCATCTTAAAAGTTTAGGTGATAAACATGTTAGGTGATAGGAAATGTGTGTGAATTTCTTGTTAGGGGGATTTTTTTTGTTTTTAAACTTTATTTTCTTTGCAGAATTTAGAATAGAATAGAATATTTCAGTTGGAAGGGACCTGCAATGATCTTCTAGTCCATCTGCCTGACCACTTCAGGGCTGACCGAAAGTTAAAGCATGTTATTAAGGGCATTGTCCAAATGCCTCTTAAACACTGACAGGTTTGGCGCATCGACCCCCTCTCTAGGAAGCCTGGTCCAGTGTTTGACCACCCTGTTAGTAAAGAAATGCTTCCTAACATCAAATCTGAACTTTCCCTGATGCAGCTTTGAACCATTCCCACGTGTCCTATCCCTGGGTACCAGAGAGAAGAGCTCAGCACCTCCCTCTCCACTTCTTCTCCTCGGGAAGCTGTAGAGAGCAATGAGGTCATCCCTCAGCCTCCATTTCTCCAAATTAGACAAGCCCAAAGTCCTTAGCTGCTTCTCATAGGACATTCCTTCCAGCCCTTTCACAAGCTTTGTTGCCGTCCTCTGTCTGTATTTAAGGACCTTCACATCCTTCTTAAATTGTGGGACCCAGAACTGCTGACAAAGGTGAGGCCACACCAGTTCTAAATACAGCGGGGTAATCGCCTCTCTTGACCGGCTGGTTGTACTGTGTTTGATGCACCCCGGGATGCGTTTTGCCCTCTTGGCTGCCAGGGCACACTGCTGACTCATACGAGTATTATAGCATTTGCTTACTTTCAAAAACTTGCTTGTAAAACTGCTCTCTTCAGTGCTATTTCAGTGAACTTTAAACAATTACCAAATATTTGGGGTATTTGAGATGATCTCCGGAGGTCCCTTCCAACCCTAACCATTCTGGAATTCTGTGATATTTAACACATTTTTAGAAAATAAAGAAATAAAACATAGTTATTGTGTTTTCCTTCCCTCCACAAAATCATAATTCTACCAAGCAAGCTTGAGTCACATTAACAAAGTGATAGCTCTTAAATGTCTGAAGATTTTCAGCTATAGCACTGTTAGACATTGGTGTGCAAGACACCAAACTATTCCCCGCTCTCCTAACTCTGCAGGAGGAACTGTGAGAGTCAAAGGTGAATTTTCTGTTCATCACTACAGGACTAAGGACTGAGTTTCCAGTAGTTCAGAACGTTGTATTTCTCAATTACCTTGCTGAATGGGGACTCTGCTAGGAACCAAAGGATGTTCTTCAGAATCAAGTAACTTGCAGAAATCAAAAGAAATAAACATATGAATAAACGTAACATAGGATGGAGATCAGAGAACAACTTGCATTTAATTAGGAGGTACTAAAGACTAGCTGAATTAATAAGGGTTGCAGTGATCATACTTGTATTTATGTGTAGTATACATTTTGAAAAGGAAGATAGATGTTGCTTGTTGAAAGGGTTTCTTTCATGATGCAAAATACTTGCTATAAATATGCCACTTTGACAAAAGAGAATAGTATGAGGAGGAGTTAAATGTAGAATGCTAAGCAGGAGATTTAGATTATTCTCTGGCAACTTTGAGAGGTTTCTCTTGGAGAAATGCATGAAAATAACACTTTCTTTTTACCCATTCTCTTGAATTACTAAAACATATGGCAAATTACAAACAAAAACATCTATCTATTGAAAGAAGTTAGCTGCCAGCTAGAGTTTGAATTGTTAGTCTTTTGAAATGAATTATTCTAGTCCTGCAGGATGGTTCCATCAGTAGAAGTTTTTGATAGCTGAAAATATGCTTTGTAAATCCCTGAAATCTTGCAGGCTGCTTAAAGGTTCTCATCTTTTGTGCTAGCCACTAGGATCCCCAACCTTGTTTTTTAAAACAAAACAAAACAAAAAGTCCTGGCACATAATTCTAAGAACTTAGAATCTTCTTGGCTCACTGTTGGCTGAGACGTTTTTAAAAACAGACCAAGTTGCCAGAATGCTCTGGTAATCTGCCCTCTGTTTTAGCTAGAGGCCCAGCTGAAGAAGAACCAGTATGCCTTTCCAGTGGCCTGTCAAGAAAATACCTATGACTGGGAAAGATCCTGTATCTGTAGCACCAATATAATTTCTAGCGTGCGTTTTGTCAAATAGAAATGTAAACGTTTTCGGGACAGGCTAATTCCACAGACTGGAGCTCTTGCTGTAGGTTATGATCCAAACAGGCAGTAGGTTTTGCAACCTTCCCTGCTAGAACAAGCAACAGTGCGTCCTGACTTTCAATCTGGCAGTCTGCTGCTTGCCAGGCTAGGCTGGGAATCTTCTCGCTGTGTGTCTCAGTCTGCATGGAATTCTCTGGCTTCTAGACTGTCAAGGTCCCTCTGACTTGGAGCTGCCTGCCTGTCCAGTGGGACTTCCAGATTCTGGTTCAGTTCTTGTTGCTGTCTTCAAGCTTCACTTTGTTTTAGCCATTTTTTATTTCCACAAGTAACGATGTTTTGTGGGGTTTTTTTTGGGTTTTTTTTTTTTTTTGGTTCCACACTGATGCAACGGAATACAAATTCATGTCATTAATTGGAAGATATATCCAGCTTCAATGCGATTCTTATTCTTTTGATGGGAAGTAATAAGCGAAGTTTTGGGTCTCATAGCATCTGGTTTCCTCCAGTCCATCAGAGACTCGCGTGAAAGTGGATTTTCAATACTGTAGGAACACAGTGTTTCTACTGCAAGAAGAAAATGATGATAGAATCACCTACTTTATTTGTGTACATCATTGGGAAGTCTTATTTCCTAAAATACAGAAGAAATAGAAAGAAGTAGACTTGGGAGTGACCGCAGAGGCTGTCTTGTCTGCACACAGCTCAAAGGCGCCCTTGCACGGCACTGCTTGTAGCTGATACTTCTGTAGAACCTTCTCTTTTTCCTTCCTTGGTCTTTCCCCTTTTTCTGTTTGTTCCAGATCTGTCTCTCCTTTTCCTTTTTTGCTTACAGGAATTAATACCAGGTAAACCCCTGAGCAAACTCCCACCATTTTGTTTTGTGCAGTGATGGATGTATTTGTACTTGCTAAAGACTCCTTCGTGTTTCTGAGTGTTACCTTGTTACTTGCACAGAGAACAATGGTTTCTTACAAACTAACTTAAATAAGAAAAAATTCCTTTCAGCTTGTAGTAGACATACATACACAGAAATAGATTTAAACGCATTTTATCATAGTGCAACATCAGACAAGGAAAATACGAGGTAAGTGGGCACTGGGCATGGAGCAGTTTACTGTCTTCTATAACTTTGTAGATAAAGAAAATAATGTTTTTCTTGGCTGACTGCTTGTGATTAGGAGTCTTTTAAAAAAACACACCTGGCTCAAATGTTAATGGCATTTCTTAAATACTCTACTCTTTCAAAGATACCATACATACAGTGCAGAGAGGTAAAGGTGTGCAGATTGCCTGGCTAGGCAGTGTATCAGCAGCTCCCAGAGACCTGCACTTATTTTGCATAAAGCTGAACAGATTGCCCTCCCAGTTCCAGAGAGTATTTCATACAGAGTGTCCTTAATTATGTCTCTGTATGCAAGCGGAAGATTGCTGCTAGCAGGAGACCAGGGCAGTGCATGTTGCGTGTGCCCCCTGTTCAGGGACTGTTCTATTTCTTTTCAGATTGTAAAGTTCTGTTGTCAATTTTTAGGGTATTGAAACATTTTCTTGAGGATGAAGTGTTGAAGGTGTTCTCAGCTATTTGGAGGTCTGTTCTAAGGATACGGTATTTTCCTTCTATCACACGTAATGCAATATTTGCTGCAGCACGTAGCCACTTTACTTTTGGGAATAGTTATTCAATGCTGATTTTTTTATTTTTAAAATTTCTTCATTACCCCCTTCACCTCACCACAGCTTCTCGTCTCCTTTTTCCCTATATATATATTTGAGTTGTATTTTCCTGTGCCAAGAACAATGAATTAATCATACAAATCTTTGTAAAGGTCTGTCACAGCACTGCCATCTCTGCAATAAAAGTTGCCAGGGGTCAGTTGTGCTCTCCTTTCCTAAGGCAGGCAAAGAAAGAGAAATTTGGTAGAAAGTCTCTGTTGCTACAGGTTGCAAATCTAACAGGACCATGAGGATTTGCATGTCAGCCTTGCTAGTCTGTGAGATCATTTTTCATTGCTTCTGTGTGAAAGCAGAAACACAGTGGAAACAGAATAAAAGAATGCAGATGTTGCTTAGTGTGTTTGTAATTGGCATTGCCTCCTCCTTGCTTTTCTAAGGAAGGTATGCATCAGTTTGCAGTTAACACTGTTCAGAGGTCTGCTCATTTGATGTGGTTAGGGCTTGCATCTCTTCGTTAGAACGTAGTATCTCATTGTCTGGGAGTATGTGTTAAGCCTCATCTGTGTGAGAAGTGAAGATTAGTAATCCTCTGCAGTAACTATATGACATCTGCATTTTACACTGCAATACTCCGTTTGGTTACGTTTGCATGACTTGTACAGGCAGAGGTTCCCATTTGATATTTTCAACTGTGGGAGTGAGCTGGAGCTTGTGTTTATGTAACACAGATGCTGTTTATGCAGTTCATATTTCAAATACCTGTAGCTGGTCATGCTTCTGCTGAGCCACTTCCTCAGGGTGCGGTTTTGCTACTGATATAAACTGATGAGATTGTGGTGCTGACATTAGTGATGCTCTTTCCCTTGTTCTCCTGGTTCCTGCATTATGCTTGTGTAAGGAAAGCTGCAGGACCTGCTTGGCAGGAAGTAGGAACATTGTGTCATCTCAGTGACAGCCAGCGGTGAGATCTGCTTAGCTGTATCATCAAACTGCACCCTAAAGGTGCCCCTGCCAAATGCAATACATTCAGTTTTCGGCTGAGTTAGTGAGTGGATAACATGGCTGCTGCAGTTCTGGACTAAGGGCAGGCATCAGGAAAGAGTAACCAGATTGAAAGAGAAGGGAACCAGCAGGACCATCTCTGTCTTTAGTGGTACAAGTCTAGATAGACATATGCCAGTCTGTGAAACAAGTCTTTAAGGTGGACTTAGACATGTGTTCTGGTTTGGTTTATTTAATGTCAGACTTCTAAAATGTGTTTGTGGTCTAACAAGCTAGCTTAGGGGATCCTCATCATAAGGCCTTGTTCGCAGCATGTGTGCTTTGAATATTTTTTGGGGTGGAGTTTTGTGTTAGAAAGCAGGCTATTTGTTCTTGGGATCTGTCTGCAATGAGTGGACAGTTCAGGTTAGGCTTTCGGTCCCTTCAGTTCCAGGATGATGAGGCTGTAGGACAGTCAGTGCTACACATCTCACTCAGCAGCCAGTGCGCTGAATGGTACCTGCTGTCATTCCCTCCACTTGCAGGCAGGAGGAATGAAGCCCAGGGCATGCCTTATCTCCAAACGTTGGGGTTTAGAGTCTAGAGCAGAAGATCAACCTCCCGTGTCCGCTTTGTGGGCATCAGACACTCAGCAGCATGCCTGCTGACACCCTGAAGACATTTGGAACTGAGAACTTGTCTGCTTTGTTCCATTTATATTAACTGGGCTAATGAAATAAGGCAGAGAAGTTCTCTTTAATCATGGCTATTTCACAGTTCCTATTAATACTGCTACTTGAGGCATCTGCCTGTAGTATAGTACTTTTTGAGTTTTTTTGAGAGGTGGGCCCAAGCCAACCTCATGCAGTTCAACAAGGCCAAGTGCAAGGTCCTACATCTGGGTCAGGGCAATCCCAAGCACAAATACCGGCTTGGTGGGGAATGGCTGGAGAGCAGCCCTGAGGAGAAGGACCTGGATGTGCTGATTGATGAGAAGCTCAACATGAGCTGGCAATGTGCGATCGCAGCCCAGAAGGCCAACCATATCCTGGTCTTCATCAGAAGTGTGGCCAGCAGGTCAAGGGAGGTGATTCTGCCCCTCTACTCCACTCTTGTGAGACCCCAGCTGGAGTACTACATTCAGCTCTGGAGTCCCCAACATAAGAAAGACGTGGACCTGCTGGAGCGTGTCCAGAGGAGGGCCACGAGGATGATCCGAGGGCTGGAGCACCTCTCCTATGAGGAGCGGCTGAGACAGTTGGGGCTGTTCAGCCTGGAGAAGAGAAGGCTCCGGGGAGATCTTATTGCTGCCTTCCAGTACCTTAAAGGGGGCCTACAGGAGAGCTGGGGGAGGACTTGTCCTATCGCTACATGCCCTAGTAAGAGGGGGAATGGCTTGAAATTGGAAGAGGGCAGGCTTAGATTAAATATTAGGAAGAAATTTTTCACTGTGAGGGTGGTAAGGCACTGGAACAGGTTGCCCAGAGAGGTTGTTGACGCCCCATCTCTGGAGGTGTTTAAGGCCAGGCTGGACATGGCCTCGGGCAACCTGGTCTAGTGGGAGGTGTCCCTGCCTATGGCAGGAGGGTTGGAACTCGATGGTCTTCAAGGTCCCTTCCAACCTAAACCATTCTATGATTCTATGATAGTAGAAGTAATATTCATTTTTCCAATCTGGGCTAGATAAATCCTGGACTAGCGAGATTTTTTCAGTGTGCTGAATATCTTGGTTAAAATAGTATAGAATAATGAAATACTGCTGCCATGTGGTGATGGAGAGACCACATGATAAGCTTCTCTTCTTCAGCAGCTGTCAGTAGGCAAGCCTTTCTACTACAGAAGACCTTCTGAAAACAGTTTCAGGAGGCATGGAGAGGGGAAAAAAAGAAGAAAATTGTGATCTGTTGGAAATGATGAGAAGCTTCCAGGGAATTTTGAATAGGGGATGTGATCTGATTTTGCTAAACTTCTGGTCCAGTCTGCACATGATTTATGATGGTAACATCATTATTCTGCTGATAAATGAGTGATAGGATTTATCTTTGTCCTGGAGATCACTGTTCAGGTTAGCTGGGAGATCTGTTTTTTCCCCCCATATTAGTTGTGTGGGAAACAGAAAGGTTATAACAGAAGAGTTTTCAGTCTGACCAAAGATAAAAGGAGTAAAGTGACTGAAAGTGAGAAGTGAGGCAAATTCCGAACAGAATCAGGCAAATATTTTACACGAAGGCAGTTAATTAACTATGGGAACAATTTACAAAGACTATCAGATTCCCTGTTACCAGTTCAGGAATGGAGCTTAGGGAGAAAAAAATCCGAAGAAACTCTTTGCTCCTAAGAGGTATTAATTCAGGGATGCTGAAGGTCAGAACAGATAATCCCAGCGGTCCCACCTGGCCTGGCCTGAGGATGTCTTTGAAGTATTTCTTCAAAGCAGTCCGAGAGCTTATCCTCCTGTTACCTGTTGCAAATCAGTATAAAGAAATGAAAACTAGGGGAGAAAGCCAGGATACTTTAGCTGAGATAGACTTTTTTTTTGTAAATCAGGCTACTGAACAAGTGATTAGCTCATTTTAACAGTTATGTATGTCAAAATGGGCATCCTATTTTTCTGCTTTTTAATCCTAATAAGGAGACCAGCTTCAAATACTGGGATAAAGTGGAGATGTCCCTGGGAGATTTTCTTGTCTTACTTTTGTGAATAAAAATATACATTAACAGTAAAACCAGACCCAGAGAAATGATGCTCAGAAAACAATCAGCCTACTAAAAATATGAGAGAGAAACATTGTAGTATGATTAGCTCTATCAGTTTTCTTCACCATGTTAGAGTAGGATCATATTATGTAAAGAGACACCTATTTTGTTTCAAGGTCAGTGTCACTGCTTAATAAAAAAAGATGATATTACCTGTTCCAAGTTGTATTTATGGCTAATACTTTTTCATGACGACAAGGAAGTTTTAAAATAAATCAACATCAAACTGCCTGTTTGAGATGAGATAAATACCATGCATAGGGAAGCTGCAGTCTCTTTATAGAATACAAAATTAATGTGTTTCCCTCCGAAACTTCACAATGGATGTATATTTTGATGGTGTGTCTCACAGTGTCTTCTGGTATGCTGAAACATATTAAAACCAAAATATTTTGATGCTGAAGCAGTCTACCCTGTAAGGATACACATGCTTTCCCAAAGTGATGTATGAATAGCTCCGAACCCATTCTTTTATGAACATGGTGCCTCTGATTATATGAATACTCTTTTCAGATTCCTTTTGGTTGCATCACGCTCTGAAAACCTCTGAAGCAGCAGGGTACAAGGCTAAGTTTCACAAAGAGGACTGAAGTATCCACCTCCATAGTTTGTCAAATGAGGATGCATTTTTCTCCACTGGGCTCTTGACAAGAGCTCAGACCCTCTGGATAGGCTAGTGAGGAAGGGAGAACTGACACTGCTCTGTGTGTCATGTTGTTTTTGCTCAGCGTTTCGTGTGGTCGAATGCTGGAAGTTTGTAGAGCTCAGAGTAACCACAGATGGGAGCTGCAGGCAGGATTGTGAGGCTGACGCACTCCTGCGGCACAGATCCAGTTGTAGAGGAAGACAAAGGTCCTGTGGTTTTCTTGGGGAATAATCAGCTGGCTTCTGTTGCGGCAGATGCTCTGAGCATCCATCTTAAACAACAAGGCATATTTTTTAATGTAGCTAATGCTCTTGTTTCAGTTTACAAACTTGAATCAAATCACTTGGGGGAAGAGAAGATGCTACTTTTTTGGATAAAAATTTTCATTGTGTTTAAATTCATGCAGCTGGCACATCCACAGCTGATAGCTCATGCAGATGTTGTGTAGAGAATTGCAAGGCTTCTGGCTAAAAAAACCCCAGCCCACAATTTATTTCACTTCAACATCTTAATTAGTTTTATAAAAATAAAAAGGAGAGGTTAGAAAACGTGTGTTTGTGGGAGAATTCTCATGGTGTGAACAGTAAAATATAAGGGATCTGATTAAATCTGAGTTGCAGTTAAGCTTGTGCCCGGTGTACAGACTACTGGAAGACAGGTACATGAAAATGGGTTTATGTAGATACATGTGCACTGGTATGGGGCCTGGGCCTGAGCAATGGAGCTCTCTGGTACTGTGAACCTGTTAGAAGAATGGTTGTTGACATGGACAGCTTTGGCCAAGGCTTACTTACAGTCTCCCAAGCACTTCATGGCCATGATTTAGATGTTACAGCATGCTGGGGATCATTCCTAACGTGCAGTTTGCATACAGCTGCTCTGAGAGGGTGCGGGGTTTAACAGACTTGGCCAGATGATGCCATTTGGCCTCAAGGCCAGAGGGCTGGTCCAGGCACTATGTATTTTGCTGGTTGCTCTGACCAGTGCAGGATGGAATTCATGTTGGTTTTAGCAGTAGTCCCCAATAAGTAAAGCCTCTCTCACACATCAGTTTAGATGTTTTGTTTCTGTTTGAACAAATACTTAATATTCGTGTTAAGAAAATCTCAGTCTGTCTCTTTTGGGTCTCTCAGCTTTTTTTGGCAAAAGAGGAAAATATTTTTGTCTTTCACTTCTACATTAACAACAGAGTTTGTCTTTGCAATTTTTAGGGTGACAGTGAAAGGCATATTGTCTGTGGTACCAGCAGTGATGATGCAGTAATTTTGCTGTTGTTGATAATGCATTATTTGCACACAATTTTTAGAGCTGTTTCCTGTATGAAAAAGTGATCCTTTCACATATGCCTAAAAAACCCCTCCAGTATATGTAAGAAAAGGAAAAAGAGTAAGACAGTGTGGCACAAACTTACTATGCAGCCCACTTCTTAAGAAAGACAGTAATCATTTAAGAGCTTTGTCTTTGCAGTTTCTTGGGATGGTTACACTCTTATTTCAAGGAAACAATGATTTCATCAGCGTTACCTCCAAAAGTTATGTATTTTTGTGGTGCATTTAGGCAGACAGAATGGGTTGTGTGACAAGAACAACTAGCACATGCACTTTAAAAATTCTCTGATTTCCAAATAGTATCTAGGTCATATGATACCCACAGGCATGATTCATCCACCTGGGCTTTATGCCAGTCAGCAACTGCGTGGATCTGACACTCCAGGAATACTGTAAAATTATTAAAGCTGTGGTTTTTTTCCTTCAAATAATGCTATTGATGATAACTGTAAAAAATACAGCATATAATTTATAGTTCCTTTCTGAAAGAATTTGTTTCATTAAGTAGATGCAAAAATTACAGTATGGACTAAAGAGAATGCAGAGCAGACCTGGCTGAATGAGCCCACGTAACTTTCCTTGACCTTCCAGACTTTCATTTCAAAGATTGCTATCTTGATATAAAGTCCTATTTGAGGCAGCAGTAGTCTTCCCCTGAGTGTGTCTGCTTGAACCCCAGTTAAGGGTTGATCTTAGTTAGCTACAATGAGCTAAAAACTGCCAGTGTTCTGCCTCTGTTAGCCTTTCGTATAAAGATGGTAATCTCCTTGAGGGGCAAAAGTCACATACATTTCGTACAATCCTCATGCATTTTTTTGCAATGAAGTTAATTTTCAAGACATGAGATGATGCTTATTTTTAGGCATGTGTATTATGCAGACAGACACTCTTAATTAAAGATTCAGCAAGCCTTGTTCAGGGAACCATCAAGCTGCATTTTTAAAAGATGTGTAGGCGTCTAGGAAAACAAAAATGTGTGTAGCTGAGGTGTTTTTATTTTTAGCTGTACCAACATGTTTATCTCAATGAACACTTATCGGAGTAGATGCTTCTGGGGCTTGCCGGATTGCTTACCTTGCCTTTCTAGGTTCCTGTATACTTTAAAAGTGTAGGCCCTAACGACTTTGAAAACAAGCTACCTCTTTTAATTCCTGTTTCTGAAGAGTCCCGTACAGATTATTTTTTTTAAAGTCTCTTTAGAAAGTAAAAGCTGAAATTCCCGCAGCTTAACTAAAGAGACAGCCTTCTAGAAATGAGGTGAGGAAGTATAACTTTTGCCAACTTGTAAAGAAACAACAGTGTTTAACTATTTTTTTTCAGTTTTAAGTTAATAAGTCTCATTTATCTTCCTGAGTTTGTGACTTCCCATCCCATGAAAGTGGGATGGGAGAAGAGGAATATTCTCTGGTTTGTAAGCATATCTGAGTTATGGTGGACTTGCTCTGAGTATTGTTTGTTTTTTTAATTTCTTTCATCTAGATAAAGAAGAGGCAACAAGATGTGGTGAGGTTTCTGGAAGCCAATCGCATAGAGTTTGAAGAAGTGGATATCACAATGTCAGAGGAGAAAAGACAATGGATGTATAAAAATATTCCTGAGGATAGGCAGCCTGCACAAGGCAATCCACTGCCACCACAGATATTCAGTGATGATCGGTACTGTGGAGTAAGTAGCTGTTATGGTTGTCAATGGACGATATATTAGTATACCCTGTTGGCCATTTAAAAAGCTGGGACTTGCTGTTGAGCTTTCTGTAGAAGTATCTGAATTGAAGGTGACAGTTTGGGGTGATAGGAGCAGGTAATGATCATACAGTGAAAAATCAGATAGTTCATCTGTAAATCCTAAAGTTGTCTTCAGCTGGTGGATTCCCTCTATGAGTGTAAGAATTTGTGACGTCACATGCTTCATGTACAACCTGTTGATGGTCAAGTCCCTTGTGAAACCCCACTATAATATATATATTATGGTTTTCTTGCTACTTGGGTCTAGTTCAAGTATAAAAATTCAGAAAGAAATCTCTGGCACAGTAAATGAGAACATTGGCTAGACTGAGTTATATTGTCATTGTAATTAAGCTCCTTCTCTGCTGCTGTCATAACGTAAATTTCATTTATGCTCAGACAGCCTTTATGCAGTCAGAGTCTAGGATAAATGAAAACTATTTGGTGTCTAAATTGTAGAACAGTTTTATTTTTCCCTAAAGCAAAGCAGCTTGAGACCTGTCTTCCTCTGCTGAAAGACTGCTAAGCATGAGAGCCTGTGAATCTGACAACAGATTGATGGGTGGACTGGTTTCTCTGATGATTTAAGCTGCAATAACTTCTCCACCCGCTACTGCAAGCTGAAATGGTAACCTTTGATATATTAAGAATGGCACCATATGAATGTTTTACTCTCCTGCTTAGCCAGCATGGTACACTGCAGCTCTGAGTCTTGGGTGCTGTTGTAGTCTGGGAGAATCTTCCCAGAACTTTTGCTCATCTTTCAACAAAATATAATATGACCGCAGCTGGCTCCTCTTTGCCTTGCTGCATCTTTCTGTACTTCAACCATGTGACTTGTACATCCTTTAGGAGGCAGGTTAGAGGTGCCTGTTAGACTAGCTGATAGGAGAAAGGGAGGTTTGATATGCCACCCTGGCTGCGTCAGGAAGTGATTGGGTAAGGTTTCTCTGTGAATTCAGTGGGAGAATGAAATGGGGAAGAGGGTCTCTGGGGTTATAATAGCTGGACCACAGTAAATGTGGGTATTGTGTGGGTTTCTGACTACAATGTGGTGGAGATACATCCAAGCTGGTTCTAACTTAGTCCATGTGAGACTCAACAGTGCTGTATCTAAGCTGCTTCTGGCTGATGGATCGTTCAGATCTGCTGAGAACCTGTTGACTGCAGTGCAATTGTTAGCTTAATGTTGGAAGCATATAAAAAGTGATTTAGGATACTCTGCAACAAACAGATTGTGTATGATGCAGCAGCTAACTGGCTTCTTGAAGTGAGGTATTTAACATCCCTTCTATATGTTTTATATTGGCCTTACTTGTTCACCTCAGCAGTATAACTTATATCTTCCTACTTCTGGGTAAGAAATGTCAGTTAAAGAAATGCATCTGGGACATCAAGGGATTTTGACCCTCACTTATGGAGCAGCCCCTCACTTACAAATAATAACATTTTCATTGTTTTGTGTGATTTTTAGTTTGCCTGGGAAATACAATGTTTTAAGCTGTTGTTTCTTACACATTCAGCTTGTCTTTATAGCATGTTTTAACGTAGTCTTGGAAATTGCTGTTTGCAATTAGCAAAGAAGATGTCATGCAACATGTGAGATGATCTCGTTAATCTGTCTGCTCAGCTGATAGCTGTTTTGGTTGAGCAGAGTTAATCCTATTATTAGACCTCACTGTCTGCATGAACATCTTTAAAGAGCCAACGTGGTTTGAAAGAAACTGTAATTTCTAGGATGAAGAAAGAAGTATGTGCAGGATCTCCGACATTCATCAGTTAGCCTACCGCATTAGTTAATGAAGTGCTTAGGTAATAGAGTGGAGGCAAAACATTAGGCAGGAGGCAAAGGAGATCAGTGCTGAAAAGGGGGTTAAAATACCACAATTAGATGAAATCAGCAGACATTGCACAACTTGTCTCTCTTTGTCATTTCCACAGTGAGTGTTTTCATATGTTTATCTTGACATAAATAATAAAAAAGTAAATCAATATTAAATAACTTAAACTGAAAAAATACCCACTGAGTTTTCTGTTAATTGACTTAGTGAAAATTGTGGCTTATCATTCCTGATTTGTGTCCAGGCAATTTCTAATGCATTTTGCTCTATTAACAAACACTCTCTGTTTTTCTGCCTGCCTGTTCTACAGTCTCACCAGAAAGCTGCCTACGAACTCATTCTGGCTTATACATTGTTACTGACAATACAGACTTACAATACAAACTGGTCAGATCCATTGCTGTTCCTCTAAATGGATGAGGGATAGACAAGGCAAAGCAAAATAGGTACACTTTTTATTTCGCTCGTGTTATGTCAATAGAGGTTCCCAAGGATATGGTGTATGATCCAGAACTCCATGTCATGTTCGTAGCCATACTGTTTTTTCTGTGTTAGCAAAAGTGTTATTTTTTTTTTTCTCTCCCTGTTTTTGCTTTAGTAGGAAACCTCAGCAATGCAAACAAAGGTAGCATCTCGGAATAGATTTTTCTAGCTAGGGCATTACCATGTGAAATAATCACTTTTTGGAATGTAACTTCAGTATAGAGGAAGTCTTTCAGTAAGTATCCAAAATGGGTTGGTGTCAGCCACTTGAACACATGATAGCTGGTGTAAGGGGGGAAAGGTACAAAAAGATGACCAATGCTTACTGGTTCTCAAAACAAAGTGTCTTGTACCACAGGAGGAGGGATCCTTCTGGTACCAACAGACAAACTCCATGTTTTGAAGTGTGAGCAAAACATTGACTTTTTTTGAGTTGATGTAATCGCAAATATGATCATTAATCTATCTTGTCCTTTTCTCAGTCTTCTGAGATGCACTCTCCAATTTTTCAGTAACAAGTTCTGCCTAATGGATTCTGAAATAAAGTACTTGGCAACAACCATTTTTATTTCCTGTGAACAATATAAGAGCTGTGAGCACACAAGAACACAAATCATTTTACTGATAATCCAGTGCTATGTCATAGCACTGACACTATGATAATTCATGTATTTTTATGCCTTTACAATCTGTTTTTTCATCTTAGTGACATTGCTATAACATTGTAAGTGTGTGAGAAGAAAGTCTACATTTCAGACAAATCAGACATGTGAACCTAGCACTTCTAATTTATGGTAGTGTAAATCTGAAATGACTACAGTTACCTTGCTCTAGTTAGTGCTATGTAAGAGTAAGGAAATGTTACCACCTAGTGCATATTCTAAGAGGGAACTCCTGCACTTTGCATAAAGAAAAGTAAAGTGGAGATACTTTGGAAAAGATAAAAAAAAAAAAAAAAAGGAGTAGTAGAGCCTTAATAGGAGCTGATGGGTTGGGTTGTTGGGCATTGAAACCATTTGCATCTTGCCCAGTTCCTTACAAGGCTCATTCTCAGTTTGAGTGGCTCCTGCAGTAGTCCTTTGACATACAGCTATGGCATACAACTCAAGTCATAGATTGTTTTACCCCAAGGTTAAATCTCCTTGTGGTACACACCGGCTTTCCCCATCCTCCTGGATTACCCACCAAGTGCACCCTGGCCCTTGAGCAAAAGGAACCCCACAAACAGGTTTGCCTTTTCCTGAGGGAGAAGCAACCCACACTGCCTTTCCCAGCCACTGTTCTCCACAGCAGAGAAGCTTTACCCACTTGACTTGTTTGATCACGCAGCATATTTCACATTCATGGATAACTTGTTCAATGGCTTCAATGGTCAGGTCAACCCCTCAATCACGAGTCTATCTATGCATTGCATCTTTTTCTGGGTGTCCTGATGTGTCATGGGCCCACTTAGCTATGAATACCTCACCCTTATGTTTCTAGTCCAGGTCCACCTTAGCATTTAAATTCTGGCAGCCTGGTCTACCTGCTCCTTGTTTCCATGTTCTGCAGTGGCACAGTTCTTGGGCATGTGAGTATCTACATAACATGCTTTTGTGACGAGGCTCTCTACCTGGGCAGCAATGTCTTGCCACAGTGCTGTAGCCCATATGGGCTTACCTCTGTGCTGCCACTTAGCTTCTATTGCTGTAGCCAGCTCCCCCAGGGCATTTGCTGCCTTCCGTGAGTCAGTGTAAGAGACAGAATACTGGCCACTTTTCTCTTTCGGCAATGTCTAGGGCCAGCTAGGTGGCTTTCACTTCTGCAAACTGACTTGATTTGCCTTTGCCTGTGACAGTTTCTGTGACTTGTCTTGTGGGACTCCACACAGCAGCTTTCCACTTCCGATGTTTCCCCCCAGTATGACAGGACTCATCAGTAAATAGAGCATATTGGTTTTAGTTTTCTGGTAATTTATTACACAGTGGGGCCTCTTTGGCATGAGTCACCTCCTTGGGCAACGCTTGGACATGGCTGCCTTCTGGACACTCCATGATCTCTTCTTCCTGCTCTCCCTCAGGAGGAGCTTCTATCTCCTTTACTAACTGGGTTGACCTGTGCTTCTGTTATTTCTTCTTGACTGCAGGAACAACTGTTGTAGTTGAGGGTTGGATTTCTGATTTATCCACAGTGTCTGTTTGTGTGTCCTCAGATCCAGAGACCTTCTTATTCCTTTGAGTATAAGCATAGGCCTACCCCAGGGCCCAACACAGTGCTGGAAGTTGTCTCTTTATGGTATATGCAAAGCATCCTTCCTTCAAGTGGTCTACCAATTCAACGGGATTCCACTTTTGTTCAGGAGTGAAGTCCCACACCATCGGAGGTGAAGACTACTCTAGGCACCTGCCCAAATTCTCTGCTACACCTTGTCACCCAGGAACTGGTTGCCTCAGGGCACATTTCTGTGTGGCATTCCAAACTGGTTGGTTAACCTTACAAAAAGCCAAAATCAGTGTCACTGCACACACCAATACAACTTTCTGGTTACATTGGGATGTTCAAGAAACTGAAGGGCCATTGCAACAAGGGTGGAAACCTCTGCCCTGGAGGAGAAGAGGAAGATGCCCATTCTTCATTTTCTCTACAAAGTGGCTCCTGAAGAAGAGAAAAAGGTGTAATTGCTAATTGTCTCCATGAGATGGTTCCCAGAGTACTGGGATGTTGGCAGTGCAGGGGCCAAATACCAGATTCGGCTCAAGGCCAATGCTTTTATCATGGGTCTCCCAAGCAAAGCAAAAGAAAGTGATAAAAAATACAGCAAAAGCTGAAAACAGCCATTAACAAGCTCTAGAGTTTGATGTACATGAAGAAAAGGAGCAAGCAACAGAGCAACTGAGGGGAAAAAACAAATCATCATAAAGAACAAGTGAGTCAACATTGTGACCAGCAACACAAAGTAACAACCTGCTAAGTAACAGGTGAACAGGTATAACAGCTGTAAATTCAGCTGAACACATTCTGATCAAATCTGTCATTATCTTAAACCTTTTTGATTCCCTGTTCCAAAGCCAAAAAGGACTATTGTGGGTTGATCCCAGCCACCAACCACACAGCTGCTTGCTTGCCCTTGCTCCCCTGGCAGGACAGTGGGGAAAATACAAAGAGCAAAAGCTAGAGAATTCATGAGTTGAGATAAAGACAGTTTAATATGTGAAGGAAAGGTAAAAAACCCAAGTGATGCAAATACAATCACTGACCATCTCCTAAAAGCACACAGCTGCCCAGCCAGTCTCTGACCAATGACTGCCTTTGAAGACAAACACTCCCCATTTTTTTATGAACATGATGTTACATGGTATGGAACATCCCTTTGACCAGTGGGGGTCAGGTGTCCCAGCTGTGTCTTCTCCCAACCTCTTGCCCACTCCCAGCCTACTCTCTAGGAGCGGCAGGGGGAACAGAGCGAGAAACAGAGGCAGCCTTGATGCTGTGCAAGCACTGCTTGGCAATAGCCAAAACACTGATGTGTTATCAAGGCTGTTTTAGTCGCAGATCCAAAACACAACACCATAGGGGTTGCTGTGAAGAAAGTTAGCTCCATCCCAGCTGGACCCAGTAAAAACATGAAGATGAAGACTGCAGTTCATATTCTAAGTTTTCACTAACTGAATCCTTTGCTTTCAAGATTACAGGAAAAATTCTAAATGCTCTACCTCCCATTGTTGAATTTATTTCACACAGTGAGATCAGTGATTTTTCATGTGAGTTATTCAGATGTTTCTAAAGTACTGGTGGTAGGACCCAACATAGTACTAACTACTAAATATTCTGCAGGTTAAAAACACTGAAAGAATGAACAAATAATTACTTGTCCTCACTAACTTACTACTTACTGTTATCTTTTTACACAGACCATGGAAAGTCCAGACAGATGGAGAGATCACTGCAGATTGGTGCATTAGGGCCAGATTCACAAAGGGACTGTAGCGTGATGCCAAGCACTGCAATGCTTAAATTTTGGGCACATGGCTTCCAGAGTGGTATTTGCAGCCCCCAGCTAAGGCTCTAGCTTCTTCACGTGGTAGGTGAGGAGCCATAGTTTGTTGTTTGGGTTTTTTGGTTTGGTTTTTTTTTTTCTCCCTTGGAAGCTGCTCATATGGTTTAGAGCATTAGGGTAAGTCCTGATAGAGTGCTTAGTGGGCAGCAGTAGAAACAGAGATAAGTGATATTTATTGTCCTTCCCTGAAATGTAATATATGGGTATCAACTCCATCGAAACAGTGAAGTCCTGTAGACGAGAAAGAAATAAAATAGGCTGCTGAAAGAGGTGCAGTGTTCTCGAGAAACTATTCAGCACACAGGCAATTACTGTAGCACCGCTTTCTTTGCACTGTTAAGTATGTCTCCTTTGTATTTTTTTTTAAAGATCCTGGAAAGATCCATAGACATTTATTTTCTTCCTTTTTTATATGTGTCAAATGACAAATCAGTAACTACTCACTGATAAGAGAAAGAAGAGGAAAGAGAGGATTTAAGAAAGCTGGCTAAAGGCTGCCTCAGAGTTTCTGCTCTGGCCTGTCTATGGGGAGTTTGTCATTATTCTTGTGCCTACAGATACAGGGAGCTTGAACTCTGTCTCTCTAGATCCACAAGCAATGTGGCAGAATTCACCTTAGCACACCTACTGTAGTGTGTTTACTTCAGGAGCTAGGGCAGTTGTGAAGATAATTTGGTATTCAGCAAGTCCACATTCGATTCCCTGCACCCTTGGAGAGGTTTTATTCAACTCGCTTAGCATCTTGGTGGTTGGGGTCTGTCTTTAGAAGAGGGATAATCTCGCTAGATAAAAGTTAGTGTGAATTGCTCAGAGATCATCTAACAGCTGTTCATGATTGATGATGCTGAAACTTTCTTCATTAATTATTTTTTCCATCAGAGGTAGAGTTTCCTATATGATCAGTTTAAGCTTATTGGTTGAAATTGTTCTTAATTATCTTTTGCAGTTGCACTAGAGTATTTGTGGCTCACAGGTGTCCACAGACCCTAGGCTGAATGCGAGTGACTTGGGGCCAGTGAAACAGCGCCGTTTATCTTCATGATTAAGCCCCTTTTCTCAAGCGAGGAATATAGAAGGCAGAGCTGGTGTTGGAAAGCAACCCCTGCCCATGTGTCTTCTGTGTATTGGCAAGATATTGTTCAGACCATCTACAAGGTCTGTGTGGTTGTAACTTACAGGCTATGCCTATGCTTTTGCTGTCTGCTTCTCCGCTGCTTTTCTGTGTCCTGAGGAAAAGAGCTTTAGTTCTGTGTGATATGTACTTAATAAAAGGAAGTGTGGTACCAGAGACAAAGTGTAGAGTACTCAGCCTGCCCAGTGTAAGACCTTACAAAATAGAAACTCCCCAACTCGGTAAAAATAAAATAATCCAAGAAGTTCATCTTCCTCAGAGCAGTTAGAACTGATATGTCTTAGTGCTGCTGTTTACCCTGTAGTGGAGAGAGAACATTCCTGTTGAGCACCGCAGTTTTTATTTGGATTCTTTCGTCTCTGCTTTGTAAACTTCATGTATAGCTGTTTCACAGTGAAGTAGCACATATTTTTTGTAGAGCATCCCACCACATAAACATGATAGCTGTCAAAGATTTGACCATCTCTGGAGATAACTGACTCTGTTTTCAGACACTCTGTTTCCTAAATATAATGACATAGGGTGTTTATGTATTTTAAAACATTTAAAGGTGACCAATATAAAATTAGAATTGTCAGCTTTGCAGGAGATAGTAGAAAATCCTGCAAATTTTTTTCTTTTAGATTTTTATATTTATTACATTGATGTTCTGCAGAACTTATGGATAATCAGTAAGTTTGACAGAAGCTATTAACAATTTTGTTTGGGATCCTAATTCTCCTTTGCATGGAATGGAAACTTCCTATTGTGATGTATTTTCTTGGGGAGAAGGGGTTTATTCTTGAAGGTATCATGACTACTTTGGTTAAAGTCTTTTATAGAGGGCCTTGTCTATTAAAATATACTGAGGAAAGGATAAGAAAACTTGCTAGGTGAAAGTAATACTTTGAGGGCACATAGTATTGCACAGGATATGGATGCAGGATTAAGTAAGTTTTTTTTCACTGCTGTTTCACTTGTAATCGAGCTAATATGATTATGTTTTAAGATGCACTTTGAAGATATAGTGAAGTTATAAACCATTTATGTTGTTATAATCCAAGATGCTGCTAATACATTGCATTGCCATTACAATTAGCGTGGCTTTTTTCTTTCTTTAGTAGATGCACATTTCTGTTCTTCTCTGAAGGAACCACAGAAAACAAAGGAAAGGTTGAAAGACGATTCTGCGAGTGTCCAATTCCTAAAATAAACAAATGGAAGGGGGAAGTGCACATTTCATTTAGACCTCTGAGATGTCACCTAATATTGATATGAGTAAAATATTCTAAAAGGAAAAACAACCAGCACATGGTTGTCGTGTCCCTTGTGAAGTTACTTCTACCTTAAAATGTGTCCAAGTTAAAACCTGTGTATGCAGAGCTTCCGTGCAACGTGGTTAATTTATGTCTCTTAGCCATGATTTCATGTAAAAGGATAACTACCACAGTTAACTCCCTGGCGTTTCAGTCCCTTCCTCTCTCAAACCCCTGTCACGGCCTGATTTGATAAAATTCTTATCCAAACAACTTGTAAAATAATACGATGAGCTGGGAGGTGCACAAAAGCGGGAGGTGGCACCTGTTATCATGCGTAGTAGTTACTGATTCTGTCCTGAATACTCCCCTGCCCCAGGTAGGCACTGTGCCAGTTTGAGGTTCTTGAGTGCTTGGCTGGGGGAAGCCCTTCTGCACTTTGACTCCCTGTCTTAGAGGTGAGGGATATCGGTTCTTAAAGAGTTGATGTCTGTCTACCCTGTCATGGTTGCTGAATGAATGGCAAACATCACATCAGCCTGAGTTTGTCATGTACTGTTTAGACAATAGAGCTGTAGCTGACATCTGCCTCCCTTTTATTAAAGCCTTTGTTTTTGGAGATTACTGAAATAAACATCTGGCCCTTAGGAAAGGAGTAACAGGTTGCTTTGTAGAGTAAATTGTATAAGCTCTTTAAAAATCCTGTGCAGAGATCTTATCAGAAGGTTAGCTAATTGAAAACTGCCATGTTTAGACTGTCCTGTGTTGTGCAGACAAGATCATGTTATTTTTGTGTATTTATATAATTTTAGAAAAGACTCACACATGCACACACACACTCATTCTCCAACAAGAGCTGTGCTGAGTAAGAGCTTTCCATTGTAATCCTAATCAGATCAGTAAATGAATGTCATCTGTCCTGGAGAACTGGACTGCCCTTTTCAGGAAGGGTGCTAACAGCTCATTCTTAGTGGCATACAGTATTAACCCAGTCAAGTAGCAGAGTGCTGATTCAATGCATTTAAGTTATGAGTTCCCCATTATTACTTGTAAAAGCATTTACCTTGCCCCTTTTATAAGAATGAAGAGATCATAATCATATATTAAACTGTTGCCAGACTAATTCGAACAGCATTCCCATAGACTTATCGTTAAGGACTGTCCAATAATTCGTGCATTTAAAAAAAATCTGTATAAAAAACAGTGCAAACTACATTTGGGCAGGTTCCTTGTTTTTCTGCTTCTTGGTGTGGTAAGCAATAAGGATTTATCTGAGATGTGTAACAAGCTCTTTCACTTGTTGCAAACTAAAAGCAAACAGCAACAAAGCCAACTTCTCTTTTGAAGAAACTGACTGGGATGAATTTTAGTTGCAGTTACTCTCTTTGAAACATCATTAGATACAGTGTTCTCAGTGTTCTCCTAATTTCAGTTGCAGTAATGGATAGACAGTGTCTGTAGAATTGCTAATTGTAAATGCAGTCTACTCTGTGTTAATGTTTTATGTTGACCCAATGCTGTCACGCTTGTGTTATGTTTCTTGAAGCACAAATAATTATTTATGCTGAACTGCAGTATTGCCAATTTTAACTTTGATGTGCAGTAAATAGTTTCTCCCAGAAGTGACAGTGTTTATTTAAACAAGCCTCAGTGTACCTGCTTAACAAAATGTTAGGCCAAATTAATTATGGCAGTCTCTGTAATCACATCACTACAGTGATGTGGTTTCCTAGCACCAGGAATACAGCACACTTAAGGTCTCCATATCACAGTTGGAATACAGCTACTGCTGTAGCCAAGTTGAGCTTTGTGAACTTGGCAGTTGCTCTTGAGAGAAGGAGAAGCTATCCTGGCAGTGGGATTTCTTAAGAGGAGAGAATTCCCAAGGACCAACAGTTTTCCTACTGGATTAAATTGGCATAAAACCCACATGAATACCGGAAGGAGGTAGGACATTTGTGTAATAATGAGGAGTTAAACCCAGATTTCCTGAACGCTTGTCCACTGTCTCAAAGACTGAGCTGCTTTTAGTTTACTGTAGCATGTGGGCAGTGGATGGCTGTTGAGATTTCTGCATAATCTAGATGTTGAGAGACTTCTCCTGTCTTTGATTAACCCAGTTTTAAAGAAGTGCAAAGCAACCACAGCACTTTTTACTTCCAGGATAGTTAAATGCATGAGATTGAAGGTCCATCTAGCTCAGTTTTGTCCCAACAGTAGCATGGCTAGGAAAGACTTCAGGCAAGTCAAGCATATGAAATACTTCTTTTGAGGATTTTTCCTGTCTCTAGCTATTTTTCTGAAACGAATATCACTTTAGTGTATTTAGTAATTCTTATTACATTTCTCTTTCATGAACTTCAGCCTTCTGGTGAAGCCATGTAAACGTTTAGCATCGTTAGTGTGCTATGGCAATGTGCTCTGTGAGTCCACTGAGCTCTACATCTAGTACCAACTGTCCTGCCACCACAGTGAGCTTCACAGCCTTCCTCCCATTACCACCTGGGGTAACTTTGCTCCTGAAGACCTTTGCAGCCACAGCCTGCCTCTCTATCCCGGTTTAAAGTCACTCAGCAGGAGCAGGGAAAGCAAAGAGCAGCTTTACGCTGTGCAAGGCCAGCAAGATTTTGCTTGTCTGTAGGTGAGCCGTGGAAACTTCAGTACAGTTAGCTTTGTTTATTTTCAACAAAGCAAGAGCTTATTAGGTCAGCTATTCCATTCCCCAGTAGCTCTTAGAGCATCTTTAAGGCTGTAAAACAGAGGGACTGTGTGTTGCTCAGGCTACTCGATGGGTGATCAAGCTGCCATTGACTTTAGGGTGAGGAACCAGGCCTACAGCAGTCAGATGGCTGTTATCCTGTTAAGAAGCCCTTTCTGGCTTGAAATAGCTTTCTACTTACCTTATTTATACTCCTGTCTATTCTCTGTCCCCTCAAACCATCCTGAGATATGGTTGTTTTCTCCTAACTGGCATATGTCATTCTTGGTAACCTTTCATACCCTCATCTTTGTGATTTATCACCTGTATTTTGGCTTTTCAACTTTTCTGGAGGGATTGAGCATCTCTGCGTCACTGATGACTCATGTCTACTGTCTCTATGTCCCCTTAGTTTCAGTAGCCTTTATCAGCTGATGTTGCCAGAATTTTACACATTAATAATGTGTAATTAGCAGCTCTGGAAAGCACCAAGGATCATAATTTAAAGCGATATGGTAAAAATTATAATTTTTATAATTGCCTTTTGAAGTGGGGCAGTGGGTGGCAGTTTGCTGTGCTCATATGTTTTTAGGTTAACAGCTGCTTTCTAAATGCCTTCAGGGCATCAGTGGGAGCCACTTCCTTGCACAGGGGCAAGACGGCACTGCTCAGTGGATCCCAGCAAAGCCACAGCGCCCGCTGGCTTGGTGGAGCTGCTTGGGACAGTGACAAGGGGATTGTAGTTACTTGGTACTGGTGGTGAAGCCTGGTGCAGAAACAGAGAACCGCTGCCTAGCCAAAACCAGCGGATGGTGCTGCCCTTCATCAGTGGGAGGCAGAGCATCCCACAGAGTTTTTCCAAGTGGAACCCGTTGGTTCACAAGCGAGTTGGGCTCTTGCCTGTATATGAAGGTCTCGGCTTCCACTGAGCTTGGCACCATTTTCCTTCTTCAGCCTCTGCATCTACTGCTGCTGGCAGTGGAATGTTCTTTATGTGAGACAAGAATTTTCATGTCCTCACCCATGGATTTAGTATCTTTACATGTGGCCCAAATCTGCACAGATTTCTGTCCTTATAAAGGTAAGGTCAAAGGCAGAATGTTTTTGGAACATCTCTTATCTCACCTGTATTACAGGGAAAGCCAGGGATGCCCACCTTGAGCTCCTACCACATGCTGCAGCACAACCAATGAGTCCTTGAGATCGTGTTCGTTGAGATCATGCTTCTCAAAATTCTCTTAAGAAACTACCATACTAAAATAATTTCTTTCAACTTTTATAGGACTATTATGCATTTTTATAACATTTTTTTCACGTTTGAATATTTTGGGATCATATGTTTTCATTGCAGAGATTAATAGGGAAATTCTCCTGTTTAAAATTTTACTGCTATTTTGTCTAAAAGCGTGATGCTTCTTCCTCCCATCCCCCATGAAAGTGTCAACAGCTTTTTAATGTTTTGCAATGCAGGTATTTCAAAACATCGAGGAGATTACTTCTGGTGGATAATCTCTTGTGGTTAATATTCCGCTCCTTTTAAAATGAATCAATCCACTGGGTTTTGTGCTCTTTCAAACATACACTTCCTCTGTTTAGCTCATTGTTAACCTTAACGATTTTTCCAGTAAGTGAACCTGGGTTTGATAATCTGTAAAAATGTGGAAAAAACATACTAAATCTGGCATGGATACTTCTGGAAGTAAAAATTAATAACTAGCACTTGCAGAAAGCTTTTTATGATTAAGTCTTAAATTACTTTACAAAGGTTAAGGTAAACAGATGTTCACAGGTACTGGTGGATTAGCTGAGTCACAAAGTCACTGTCAGAGCCAGGAATGCAGCCTTATTTCTTATTTCAGTGTGTGAATCTTTCC
>NW_009648955.1:1214974-1224269 GCF_000708025.1 Charadrius vociferus
CCCTACACTGTTTTTCTTTCCAATTTATTGACAAAGAGTGAAAAAACATGGTCTTAGAGTAGTGATGGTTTTAGAGCTAACTGAAGTCCTGGGATTAAGACACTTCAGGAGAACCCCAGAATTTGAAAACGGTGGTGAGAGATGATGACTCACCCGAACAAACAGAAAACCTTCCTTGGACAAACTGTTGAGACAAACTGGTGTCTGGGGGTTCATGAAAACTGCCTGAATGCTTAGAAGGAAACGGTTTCTCCTGGCGGGGAGCGAAAATTATGTCCATCTTGAGCCATGCGGCTGCAGAAATGCTCGCAATAGCTGACTGCCTGCAGGTTGCCTGCTTACAGCTTACAGGGCTGTAATGAGCAGCTTAAGGCAATTTAAACTTTCCCTGATATTAAAGGGGGGGTGGGGGTGGGTGCCTGTGTTCTTCTCACTGTGGATTGTATTCAACCACTGCTCCCCTACCTTCAGCTCCAGAGGTAGTGTGACTGGCTTGTAGATGACCCCAGTGGAGAAAATTAAGGTTATTTCTCAGTTAGGTCAGGCGCTGTCTTCACACATTGTTGCTTATGTACCTTGTGTCCCTCATGGCTTTTCATCTGCTTTAGCAGAGTCAGGCTGGACCTTTCTCAGATTTAACAGCGTCCATGAAGTTTTCCAAGTTCTCTTTTGTAGAAGTCAAGGGCTTAATCAAACATCCTTCTGCAGAGCTTCAGTATTACTTATTACTCCACTCAATATTCAATGATTACATTATCCCTTTTTAATCCACAGCATTGTTGGGGTTGCTTTCAGTAGTTTCAGTTTATGCCGTGGTTTAGTTGTGAGAACTATTTTATTTGGATTTACCTTCTGGCTATTATTTGTAAATTTAGGTTAATTCAGAAATTAGCATCAGTTCATCACCCTTAATGATTTTTTAAATCAATGTAAAAATGTGTATTTCCACTGTTTAATTGTATGTTTCTTTTCAAAGTTCGGTAGAACAGACCATACCTAAAATTAACAGTGAGGGAACTTAAAACTGTGTCTAGTATCTTCATATGTGAGCATTTTAAACAGTAACGATGATAGTTCTGTGCTCATAATGATAAGCAGCGTCTGTCTGCAAAGTCTGTTTTCCCGTCTATGATGCTGATCATTGCAGCAGATTCTACCTTCCTTCTCTCCAGAACTGCTTTATTCCTTGAAGTGCTTCATTCCCCCAGCAATGCAAGAGAATAAACTTGGCTCTTCCTATACAGTGAAGTGAGTAGATTTCACTGGAGATTATGTATTACACATAGAGAAAACCATGGAACTGAAAACCAGGTTGAAGAAATGCATGCGCTCTCTGTCTCTCTGTATATACATAGTTATACACATGTGTATGAAAGCTGAAAGGATCTGTAGACATAAAGCTTAGTCCTGGAATACTGACTTATTGCCCTAGTCTATTGCACAGCAATATGCCACATTTTAAGATGACAAAAAGCCATTTTAAGAAGGTTTACTCTTTCTACTTATGTCAGCTAATATGTCCGAGATCTGATGACCATCATACACTCCTGCTGGCCTCTGTGTCTTTCAGGGCAGGTGCTTTTAGTACAGAGGGTTAGTCTGGGAAACTGCCTCTGGGCAGCAGTTTTTTTTTCTGGGCTGAGAGTATTTGAATGATTAGGCAATGGCAAAGTATCACTTCTCTAGGACAGTTGTGTTCACATTGATATAGCAGTATATCGTTGTGGAAATGCTAGTAAAGCATCTTTGTCTAGTGCACCATAAAGGTTTTTGAGAAATTCTGCACATCTGCAGGAAGCTTATGGATCTCGTGGGAGGTATATTATCCTTGCTATGTGGACTATGTATTTTCTGTCCAAACAATCCTTTATTTTACGTTGGTGGAAACAAAAAAAGAGAATGAAGAGAAGTTATAAGCATGCGCTTTCCTTACAAAGTGATTTCACAAAATACCAACCATCCTTCTGCAAGGATATAATTTGGTATATCTTCTAATTGGGTCTGGCATGTGGGATGAAGGGCTATTCAGGGATTCACACTGCATTATGAAGACTCAGAGAAATACTGGAAAGCAGAATGCTTGCCCAGACCATTTTTGCTTCCTGCCTGGGATCTGAGAAGCCAAAATGTAAGCACAACTGGATATCGGCTAGGCATGAGCCTAGCCAACTCTGGTTGGAAGATAAAAGAAAGTTCCTAATCTTTGTATATCCTTGGCCTTCCAAGAATAGCCAGGTCAGAGAAAGATTTCTGCTTTTCAGTTAGAGCTGCTCCTGTTTGTCTTACATGGTCCCTTGTAATTGTGAGGTGTTTTGTGAGGTTACATACAGGTTCAAGAGAAGGCAGGAGTGGAAGGAGACAAGTGGGCAAAGCAGCTGCTGCTGGGGAAAAATTGAGGTCCAATTTCAGGGAAAGCACCTGAAACTGTGACAATGAGAGATGAGCTCTCAAAAAGTAATGAGATTAGAGGTTAGGAGCCAAAGAAGTGCTAACTTTGGGAATGACTGTTACACAGCGTGTGGAGGCACGGAGATCGCCTGATACTATTTTGTATTGAAAGCATGTGTGTGCACAGTCAATATTTAAAGGGATTTCTCCTGTTGAATGCTTTCAAGTTAAGTGTAATTACTAATCTTAGATATTTAGAGATAATTGCTATGTAGCGATGAGCACACACCTGAAATTTCCTGACATTTAGAGAGTATTTTAGGTGTCAGAAGTGGTTAAATAAGGATTAATATTTCCATTTTGCAGTTATGTGATAGCTGAAAAGAGTCTGAACTGGGTGCTTTATTGTTTGCTAGTGGTCATAGAAGAAATCTTTGCCAAACCATGAAGAGAACCTGAAACTTCTTGGCTTCTTGTCAATTGCCAAATCCATTCACTAAACTGCTCTGTTTTTCTCTTCTTCCCTTGAAAACTGAATATTATCAGCTCAGCTGATGATAGAAGATTAGCAGGTGTCCAATACAATAAACAAATCAGTAAAAGTAGTAGTAACACTCTGGAGATCAGAACCTGATCTTAAGCAGCTGAAACCTAAAAGGAACTTAATTGTGATAATGAAGCTTGGTTTTTATCTTTCTAAACAAAAAGTTTCTTTATGGTACCATTTTATATTTAAGTATGTGGTTGTCCGAGGCTGAGATATGATCGTTGATTTCAAAGGGTGCAATGATGGTGAAGTCTCTGTTCCACCACAGAAGAAATAAGGAATTCAGCTGCCTTAGGACTTCTTCTTGGAGATTTCCATGTCAGGAGGTATTTTGTTTGCTAAAATGCAAATTGAAAACCTGGTCAGAAACTTATTTGCATTGTTAGGCACTTAAATACCCTTTTAAATACACCCACAATAGATTTCCTTTTAATGCAAGTCCATGTTTATATTTTCCTGTCAAATAAAGTAGTGAAAGGTGTTATAGTTAGAGAATCTATGTGTTTTTCTTTGCCATTGTAGTTGGTGGTGCCATTGTAGTTGGTGGTACCATTGTGGTTTAGAATAGCTTTTGAGTTTGCACAGGAGAATATGGGTAAGAATCAGTATTTTCCTGAGCATTATTACGTGTTACCCTTTGGTCTAGTACATAGTGTGGTAAGATCAATCAGAAAAACACGAATACAAATGCTGACTCATCTTTCTTTTTTTTTTTTTTTCCCCCTCTCTAGGATTACGATAGCTTTTTTGAATCGAAGGAGAGCAACACTGTCTTCACCTTTCTTGGACTGAAACCTACTTTGGCATCAAAGGTCAGTCTAGTATTACAGACCTTTCACGGAATTCTTGAAATATTGAGATTGAATTTTCTTTGAGCTGAAAGAACTCTGTGTGTTTGGATGCACCACTGCCCTGATCCATACCTTGTCCATATCAACTTCATGCTAATGAGGTAATTGAAACGGTTGCCATGAAAAGCAAAGCATTTTAAATGAAACCAAGCATTATACATGGAAGTTAATTTGAGACAGCAGATAAATGAAGTTTAAAGAATGCATTCTCCTTCACATTATCAATCTAAATTGAAAGCAACTGACTTAATTATAACAGGAGATAGAACTAGGATCTTAATCACTGGAATATCTGCAGCTTATGTTACCAAAACGTCATCTTACTGGGCCAGCCTAGAATAATGGCTCAAGCAGGACAGCATTTACTCATTAGGCGTTATTATTTTTTTTTTTAAATGTTGAGGTGCTGGAGCAGTGAGGAGTTATATCAGCTTTTTGGACGGGAATTCAGTTTTAACAAATACATGTATACAGGTCAGAACACAAAGCCAGATAACATCTTTCTGTTGAGGGCAGTGTAATAGAGGAGATTTTATTGCCATATGGAAGCCTGGACGTTTGTTCAGAGAGGCTGTATGGTGCACCTTTGGGCAGTAGCTCAGACACATAGGGGAGGATTTTTCTTCCCTTGACTACTGTAGATATATCTGTGTTTGGTAGTAGTACTGCTTCATGCCTTGGGTATCTATGGAGTTCCTCTTCTGCCAGGAATACATTTATTTCTGGACCCCATGAGGGACAGAAGTGGGAGGGAATCTCAGCAGGGAACTGCAAAAGCAGGTTATTTTGGGAGCCTGTCTTGCTTTGTAGCTTGAAGAAATAGTCTTAGGAAAAAGATGATGTCCTACTGCAATCCGAAATAGCAGCTTCTATGCAGGTCTGTTCCTGGGAACGCTGTTGCAGGCCTGGAGGAGTGTCTCTAGTAACTTGGCTAGATCACTGCTTCGGTCTGGGAGTACTTCAGAGTGATGTATCCTCAGCTGCTGTGTGGACCAGTGTTAGGGGCATCTTATACGTGAAGGTCACAGACACAGGAGATGAGAATGTATTCATAGCATAAATAATCCTTTTTTTTTTTTTTTCCTCTTTTCTTTTAAATAGGAGTCGGAACCCTAGAAAGCCTATCTGAAGTATCGACAAGCACATCTCCTGGATGAATGACCCTGTTCTTCAGCACACAACAGCTTCCTTAATGGATCACTGTGATAGAGCAAACGTGCATCAATAGTAGTAGTCTGCTTGCCATGAGACGGTGCTCTCCAGTAACGTGGAGTTAATACCACATATATGAAGCAGGATTAAGGCCAGGCTACTCACCTTCCTTTTTAAAAACACTCATTGTTGATGTTTCACTTTTGTCTTTGGATTGCTTTTGCAACTGGCACTGATATTCTAACAGACATGTATGTTTGAGAATAAGGAGTGGAAGTGTAGGGCTTCTGTCGTTCATGGATATACTTGCGTAGTCAGATTCCTTACCTTTTTTAATTCTTCCAGCTACTGTAGTTGAAATTAGCTTGTCATGATAGTTTAAGTGCTGGCGGTTACTAGAATGTTTGTGCTGGCTATGATCCAGAAGGTAAAAATCGTCAATCTTAAGATCTCAGTCTCAGCCAATAATAGCCGTATTTTTGCTCTACATGTATTTATTGTGCTGTTTATGTTAGATCATTTTTATTGCTAACCTCGTTCATGAAAACTTGATTTGTCTAATGATGCACATTGCAACTGACTGTTTAAAAACAGTTGTTATCATGGAGGACATGCCAAAGTGAGATATTTTAACATTATTCTTGTTCGAAATGCAGGTGAAATGTGCAGGAAAACACTTGGTGGAAAATACTGGGTAGTTCACAAGAAGAGTCTCATAGCTAATGATAATATTGTTATCTCTTGCTGAGAAAAACTTAACACCCAAAGTTGGAGCTCTATAGGTAGACTGTCTTAAAATGAAATTTTGCCAAAACCTTGAATTTACCTTCAATAACACAGCTCCACCATTAGCCGCGTGAGAGTCGGGACACTGAGAGGCCGGGTTCAGTCCCAGGGATGATTAAACACTCTACCGTGGTCCAAGAACACACCTAACTCACCCAGATGTTGTCCTGGTTATATCCCCAGGTGTGGAAATGTGGAGGTGCCTCAAAGACAGTGAGATAGATGAGGATGTGCTTTGCTGGATGAGGCTGCAATGGTCAGCTCAGCTGAGGAACAGGAGCCAAGTAAAGGAAGTGGAAATTGTTCCAGTGGGACCGCATTGATGCACGTAGAAGAACTTAGGCCCATGACTTGCCAATAACCATTACAAAATGCATTCTAGACAGAAGTCAAATTGCATTATGCATTTTGAATCAGGTCTGGCTATGAAAATAACAGCTATGCTGTAATGCAGCTTTCACTCAAGTGATTTCATGATGTCAGGGTAGTGCCATTCCAATAAATGTCCTTATGTCTTTGGGTAAGTGAAAGACAACCATTATGTGGGAAAGCTTCTTTGCTATCGCAGCATCACTCAGACTAGGTGGCTTGAAGGATGCCAAACCTTTAAAAAAGTGTCAGAAAGCAGCACTGTCTGTGCAACAAATCACATGTTCTGTTAAAATCAGTAACTGTGGCATCCGAGACATGTTAGTTAGAAGGGACAAACTGGAGGTCATGCGGTCCAGCACTGTCAAAATCAGGTCTAAGACCAACACTAGCTCAGGTCAGATATCGGTTTGTCTAGTAAAGTGTTAAAAATATCCAAAGATGAAGGTCTCGTAACCCTCTAGATAACCTTTGCCAGTGCTCCAGTACTGTCCTAGTGAAAACTTTCTTTTAATGTTCAGCCTCAACTCCCAGGCTGGAATTTGTGGCTGCTTCCTTTGCTATGTTTTCTGGCACTCACAAGGAGAGACTGGCACTATCCTTTTGGTAGCTGCCCTCAAGATAGTTGTAGGCTGCGATGAGATCACCTCCTAGCCGCCTTCTTACCAGACTGAAAAACCTGGCTTCCTCAGCCTCTCTTCACAGGCTGTGTTCTTTAGCCCCCTGGCTGCTTTGTTTTGGTGGAGGGCTACTCTTCCCAGTTTGTTCACTCCCTGAACTGGGAGAGGGTCCCAAAACGATACTTCAGGTGGGGCCTCACCAGTGCTGAGTCAAGGGGGATAATAACTTTCCTCAGCCTGCAGGCCACACTTCTCCTGAAGTAGTGCACTGCATGCTTTCCTCTATTTGCAGTGAGTACTGGCTGGCTTATGGTCAACCTGGCATTCAGTAAAATCCCCAGGTCCTGTCAGCAAGAGTTGCTTCCCTGCCCATACTTGCCACCCCCAAGGGCAGAACTTTCTACTTGTTCTTACCAGACTCCGTGAGGTTTCTGTTGGCCCAGCCCTCAAGGTTGTTGAGGTGCCACTGGACTGAAGCTCTGCCAGCTGTTACCAAACCAGGTTCAGGTGTCATTCACAGATTTGCTGAGGGTGCACCCTAGGTCATCATCCAAGTCCCTGCTGAAAATGTTGAACAACAGGACAACTGTAGGCTCTCAGATTTTGGACAAGGGTTTACTCATGACTACAGAGGTATGACATGAACAATGTTCATAACTACCACTTGCTGGAGTAAAGAACAGGTTACCTTCCTGTTTGTGTTGTCTCAGCTACAGACTGCTTACAGCTGTGTGGCTTTTCCCTCTAGTACAAAGGCAAGAAAGCTTTAGAAAAGGAGATCTTAAAGGAGTCCATCCATAAATCAGTTTCTCTTTGGATCCTCTGGTGTCTCCTCAGCTCAGTTGAGCTAGGTGGAGCAAGAGCACGCACAGATTTCAAGTCCGTGGTTCTATTTACTGGTCAAAATCTCAGCTACAGCACCTTCTCTAGAGGAATCTTGAATGCGAGTTGATAACATGCATATGCATGTATGTATATACATATATGTATGTGCATTTTTAAGAATTATGTTGTCTGTGGTAAGTTATTGTGACATTCTGGTCACCAATCCCATATTTTTCTGAGACTTGAACCTCACTGTAGGAAGGGAATGTGACATGAGGTGGAGCTGTATGTTGTTAACTTCACCAAGTTTAATATAACTATTCCTAAGAAAAAGTTAAAGGAAAATATTTAACTTTGAAAATGAATACAGATATAAATTTACATAATTAAGCAGCTGATTACAGAGAAGCCATCCTGGATTTATCATGTACTTGATATGTTGTAAACTTTGAGAACTGCCTGAAGTCCCTGTTTCAAAAAACGTACCTAAGTGTGTAAGAATATCCACATGAGTAATCCTGGGTGAAATCCCAGGCTTACTGATGTGAAAGGCAAAACCGCACTGATTTCTCCAGGGATGAAATTAGTTTCACAAAACTCCTCTTGAATTTTGATAATTGTAGGATAGAAGCCTCCTGTTCTGTGGAGAGCTAGTCCTGTTACGGCGGTTGGGTAAACCTAGCTTATTTCAGAGCACGCATGTGGGCATAATCAGTTGTATGGAGGACAACGCTAACTCCAAAGATATCCAGCTTGCTTGCATGGATTGGCAGTGTAAGTCCCTTAGAATGTGTGCTTTTGAATTATAATTAGCTAGTTTTAAAAAAAAAAAAAAGTTTATACGTCGCTTGAACGTGAATTTGGTCTGTTGTGCAACAGCCTTATTTTTGTAATTAAAGGAAGTAGAGTTCTAGTTTGTTACGCAAGATGATCTGGAATTTTTTAAAGCAGTTTTGTAATAATGAAATGTAACTATCAGGTAACTGAAAAGGTGTGTGGAAACCAGAGCCATTTATTGAAAGAAGTAGCAAATTCTTAGTTTTGTTTAAAATACTTGCCTATAAAGGTACGCTTGAGGAACAAATGATCCCAATTTTTAGTTAATACGTGTAACTACTCCACTTTTTAAAAGGGAGAGCAGTGTGGATTAAACTGTATATCTTTGTACCTACCTAGCTGAAGCTGCTGTGGGGGCTGACGTGCACATGCACATTCACTGTATCAGTGGCTTTGATAGCGGTGTTTTTGTTTTGTTTGTGCCACACACCACTGGATAGTGCCTTGCCAGAAAGAAGGCTGTTACTGTAGGGTCTTCTTAGATGCGCTTAAACTTTGAACTGAGAAAGGGGTAGTTTCTATATTGCTATTTTTTTAATAATGCAGTAAATTGATTTTGAGGCCTGGGTCAAAAGACACATGCTTTGCAAGGTTAAAACAGTTCTCGATGAGTCTTCTGAACTTGTGATTTTTCTTAGTGTGGCTTTCTCTCTTTTTTTTTTTTTTCCTTTTTTATTTTGTGTTGGCTGTCTAGAATCAAACCTTTCAAGGGAAAGTGGACCTGGAGTAATTCTATGTAATTATAGTCTGTCACTATTCTATGATTCTAAAGTCCCTAAATCCATGTTTACACATTTTAACTGTCTGATTGAAGTGTTGAGCAGCCCAGGTGTTATCACTGAAATGAAGAGAAGCTGCCAAGCTCTCAGTGGATTTCTTGGTTGTCCCTCTTTGCCCTGTCATCAGGCCATTTATTTGAG
>NW_009648955.1:1224290-1243811 GCF_000708025.1 Charadrius vociferus
CAGCAGGAGGACCCTGAGATTTTAAGCAGTGCCTTGTGGCACTTCGCAGGAGTGCAAAAGCGGGATCATCACCAGGAAAGTGCCAAATCCCATTAGTCTTCAGTGACTTGTCCACTGATTTCACTAGATCTTGGCGCAAGCAATGGGAGGAGGAGGGAGCCCCGCATGTTCGCCCTGCATGGAGAACGGCAGTGGGAGACGCCGTGCAGAATGGCCCGTGGCTTGTGGTCCTCACAGGACCCCGGGATGTGGACCCTGGGCAGTGGTCCTCACCAGGGCCCTTGGCTGGCAGGGCTGTGTGTGAAACCACACAGTGCTGCTCTCCATGGGACTCCACCTGCATCATGGCCTGTTCTTCACCCTCTTAAAAGAATTTGGGAGGGGAAATGGAGAACAGCTTCTTGAGAGCAGCCAGGGCAGATCCACTTTACTCTCTTCTTCCTATTCTTTACCTCTTCCTAATGTCCTGTCCTGCGTAGACCTGCCTGCGTGCAAAGCTTCCGCTCATGACCATCTGTAACATCCCTGTGAGGTCGCAAACGCAGAGTTGGTGTGTTCACCTTCACGGCGTCAGTGTTTCGTAACTCGGTGCGGGAGGGAGCACGTTGCATCCTAGGCCGTGTACACGTGGAGTTTTAAATTATATATTAAAACCGTGTTCGTCTAATAAAAAATGCAATTCAAAAAAGACATTTGAACAGTGTTGTATGTGCCAAGGGAAACAATGAAAAAATACGACTCTTTATCCTTGCTGCGGCTCCCTCTGGTGACAGCCTGTGCTTTGGCTGGGGCAGCCCCGGCAGATGCAAGAGCAGGGCAGAGCTCTCCGCCTGGGCTGGGGGAGCCTGATGCGGTAAGATGCTAAGCGGCTTTGACCCCTGTTGACTCAGTGGGAATTGCAATCTGCAGAATACCTGCTGGGTTAGGGTCCAGGTCCTCCCCAGATAACTAGCAGTAAAGAAAGGAGGGAAAAAAAAAGAAAAAGATTTCTTATGTTCCATTTTTGCACTTGGGTTAGTTGATAAATACCGTGGAAATAAAGGAGAGATCCTCTGGGGTGGCTTGGGCAGCGAGCCCAGGGAGTTTTCACATGCTCAAGTTTTGCTCCTAGGGCTAAAATATTAAGGAGTGCTACTTTTTCTTGTCTGAAAGGAATGTGAGTTCCTGTTTTTCCCGTCCACTTTGCCAATCTGTATTTAAATACGTTTTAAACAGTGAAGTGACTGACCAAAGGTAGAGGTTTCCATCCTCCCTTGATTCTCAGTCTAGTATGTGATTTTTAATACCTCATCGTTCCTGTATGAAACTTACCCATTATCTCCAGTGTGAACACTGCTATGAAAACTCTTCCCATTTGTGTCTTCTTCTGCACCCTGGAGCGAGGTTCTGTGCCACCTGCTGTAAGACAGGAAGAGTAAAAGAGATACGGATGGGGAAGGCAAGCCTGGAATGAGATCCTCGGCTGATGCAGGATCAGTAGCACCTCTCTGAAGTGAGCGGAGCTGCAGCAGCTCAGCTGTTGTGTCATGGTGGGTAGAAGCAGCCAGATTTTGCTGCAGGGGTGGGCGGAAAGTTCTTGATTTCCAGAGAGGAAGTTGAAGCAATGTTCTGTTATCACTTTGCTCGTGTATCATCACTGCCTGTGCTCTGTCTATAAACCTGTGGCACTGCCATTCCTCCTGCATGGCTGCCGGAGAATACGCTGAGGGCAGTCAGCGGGCAGAGGTCACACGATGCGGGATGGTTTACCACTAGCTGTCATCCTCCCATGTGTCCCCAGCTCCATGTGTGCTGTCTGTGCCAGGGAAGCACCAGGGGCGAAAGTACTTGAAAGTCATCTCTGTGTTTGCACACACACACACACATGCATGTGTCTGTAGTCTCTCTTCATCTCCTTGTACCTGCCCTGCAGCAGACTGTCTGGGCTGTGAGAAGGTTCTCCTGAACCGGCACATTCACTCGATTTGCTTTTTAGGTGCCAGAAGGACTTTCCATGTTCATTCTGTAGACTTCAGCTGAGCTGTCGCTTAAAGGTGCCTTCAAGTTCTCCTCTGAAGTAACCTCCTTCAGGCTGCACAGTGCGGCACAGGTGAATGTAGTTCTGGATGCATGTCCTCTCTAAGTTAATTACTTTAAAGGTGAGCATTACACATAATTCAACCCCCTGATGAATTTGGGAAACATTAGAAAAATTATAGGATTAAGGAACTATCTCCCTAAACAGAAGGTCAGCTGCAGCCTCGAAAAATTGTTTTTAAAAGGCAAGAAAGAAATTGTGAGATTCTGACATGGAAAAAGGGAGTTCAGAAGCAGAGTTCTTGAGAAATGTGTGCCAGTCCCTAGCTGCTAAGTTGCCCCATCCAGTTTAGCCATCCACAGTACATTCAGGAGAGGCACCTCACACTCGCCAGGGAAAGGCATGCGTGTCTGGCCATGACTCATTTCATCCCAGGGCAATATTCACAAGTCAAAGGATTCGTGTCTTAAAAATAATGCCACCTCTCCCCTCTAGAGGAGCTCAGATGCAAAGCCAACGTAGGTAGGCGCAGTAGGAGAAATTCCTTCCTTTGTGTCTGCGGAAGAAAGCAGACCCCTGAACACCCCATCCTTCTCCCCGCACTCCAGGATGGCCCCGGTGGGGTCACCCTCTAAGAGAACGAGCCCTTACGCAGTGCTACTGCCATCCTCGGAAGACACCTGACATCACACAGCAGCCCTGCATCTGCCTGGGATCCTGCATCCTATATCCTGCTCCCTGATGCGCGAGAGAGAAAGTATTTTCCATATAACAAGAATAAACAGTAGGATGTTTCGGCGCCCCTCGAGTCCCAAAGATCATACACCTCTTCCAGGTCCAGGTGCTATCTCCCATAGCTGTGCTGCACAGCAAACTGCACTTACTTTTTCTTTGCACCTCTTTGGACATCAAGAGCAATTCCACTTAAATCAACGAACATGAAGATGCGTAAAACAAGAACTGAGCCTACATGTCTCTGCATTACAGCACTTGCCATAAATAAATTTGACAGAGTAAGTTATTCTGCTGGCAACCAACAGAAAAAAAAATCAGTAGTAGCTTGGTTTTTTGCCTCATTTCTTTGGGCGAGGTGCTTCGAGGATCAGTGAGGTTTTGCAAACACCTCACTGTGAAGCGCCTGAGCTGAGAGCACAGCAGGACTTCCAGCCCTGGCTGCCAAACAAAAGCCATGGCTGCTTTTCCCTCTGCCTCCCAAAGGGACCAGGCCACCACCAGCTGCACCTACGATTGAGGGATTGGTTTCCCTGATGGACGACCAAAGGAGTAAGATGCAGATCAGCACCAGCAGGGACAGAAACCTTCAGAGGGTTATTGGGTGCCCGTGGGCAAGCTCAGGTGAAGAACATGGGACTGTAGTGGCTGAGGTTTGCTGAAGATAACAGCTGAGGTTTGTCCCAGCTTGCTTCTCCAGCCGTGGCAAGTCCGTCCCTCCTCTTCTGGCTTTTGCATGCACTTCTAAGATAACTTCAGCCAATTTTCTTTCTTCCCTGCCAATTTGTGTGCCAGCTTCTCTTCCACAGAGCAAAGCTGCAAGGATGACATGCATGGCACTGGTGACGGCGTGGGCGCAGCCACCGCGGGGCTCCTGGTCTCTCTCAACACCGGCCTGTCCTTCCTCCATGGGCAAAATCTGTCCCCTGGAGCCTGCAGCCAGGGCTAAAGCGGCGCTAATGGCTCTTCCCTTCTTCTTTTTCCTTCAGCTTCTCTTAATTTCTTGTTTCTATGTGCTTAATGGGGGCAGGGAGGGAAGAACGGAGAGGTTGTGGAGTCCCCCACACTGGAGACATTCAAAACCTGCCTGGACGCCATCCTGTGCAACGTGCTGTAGGTGACCCTGTTCTGGCAGGGGGGTTGGACTAGATGATCTCCAGAGGTCCCTTCCAACCCTGACCATTCTGTGATTCTGTGAACAGAGGTGCGGGGAGGCAGAGCTGGATGGTGTACTGCCCAGCCTTTTGGCTATGAGAACGAAGAAAGCTGAGTCACTCTTAAGCACAATATGAGCAGCATACTAACGTGTTCAAGTACTTAATTTTTATAATTTAATTATAAATTTCCTAATTAAAGCTGTATCTGGAGAGGAGGCCAGTTCTTATTGCCTCAGCTTCCTTTGCCAACGTCCCCATATTTTCCTCTTTTAGCCTAATGAGTGTCTCTGCTGGGAAAGGCCTTTGCAGAGCCCTTCAGTGATGTCACCTGTCTGCACTGGTGACAGGGCCGTATGTCATATCGGAAAGACAGGAAAGCTGCTTGCTGAGCTGGCTGTAGTCCCCCTGAGCGGCTGCTCCTGGCTGGTGCCACCACCCATGGAGGCCGGGCATCCCACCGCCATCCCACTGTGCTGCGCCCCATAAGGGCTGATAATGGCTTTCACCACTGACCCCTGAGATGATGGTCTTTCTCCTACCAGACTTCCATAATAGTTGGCACTGCTGGTGTAATTTTCCTTTAATGCGTTTTCTTCTCTGGGTTTTCATAGCTTTGAATTCTTCCATTTTTCTTCCTGGTTCTGTTGGATGTGCTTTTTCTTTCAGATGTCTTCCACGAGTGACATAAATTTCAGTTTAAGCCATGAGAGGGCTTTTAGGTCAGGATGGCGCTACAGCATTGCTGTGAAATACGCTTCTGAGTCGTTAAGGTAAATTGCTGCAGCATCAGTACTGCTCCAGCTGGGCTATAATACTTAAGCCCTGAGCGGTCATTTCACATCCTTCAGAGCATTCTCACTCTGAGCGAAGTGTGGGCATCCATCAAACCCACAGAAACATGCAGAGGTGACGCCATTTCAGTGCAACAAAATTTCACGATCTGCATTAACTAGTCAACCTGGAGGAGATCTCTTGGGTTATAGAGCCAAATCCTCTGCCATTTCTGTTGTCACACCTAAAGTCACAGCTAAAAGCTGGGTCTGGGTTGATATTTTTTCCCTGTTTTTTTTTTTTTTTAGCTCCACTGTGCCAGTTGAAAAGTTGTCTAAAAATCCTACTTCTCTTGCACCAAAACGATATAAACATTAAATTCCAGCTGAATTTTCTTCATGGCCTGCTTATCTCCATCGCCCTCGTAGTCTTTTCATTTAAATAAGTCCCCCTTGTGGGAATTAGCTGTCGTAGGTACTTACACAGCGGTTCCTTCTACTGCCTTCGCGACGCTTTTGCCAGGCAGGAGAAGTGGCTGAGCCCGTGCAGAGTCCGGTTCTGCTGCCGGTGCCACTGATGTCCAGGGACAACTGAGATCGCTGGGATGAGATCTCCCCTATATGATAGCATAGAGTAACTCCATGAACCAAGTCCGGAAAGGTCTCTTTAATTACTTCAGCTAGCAGAATTCATAATTTAGAGGTGTAACGAAGACAGAGATGATCCTGATAGTTGCTTTCAGCATCTTGGCAGAAGTCCTGCCGTTTAACAGTTTCTCGGTTCAGCCCTGACTGAGCTATTGCTCCAATTTAGCATATTTCCTGGGCAGATTGTGTGGGCAGATGAAAGAACTGCGTTTGCTAAATACATGAATTAAACATTCTCTTGACAGACTTTAACCTTCGATTAGTTCAAAGGTGTCAGAGAAATCGATAGCGAGATATGTGCTCCTTGAACTTGCACCAGCTGCAGGAGTGAAATATGGATCTTGGAAAGACCACGAGTAGCCAGCTATATTTTTAAAAATTATTTCGGTTCAATATATAGACACATATATAAAAAAAAAGTTGGTAAAGGAAGATCCTAATTCCCCACTGGTTTGAACAAGGAACATGACCCTCCACGCCAGACAGCAGTTACCCCACCATAAAAACCTGTACGTGAGGGGCCTGAGACCTGTCGCAGTGGTGGCTTTATTTGCGTGTGCTGAACGGGATAAGGGCAATAGCCAGTTTTCCCCAAGCACGTACAAAATCTGTCTCCTGCCTTTCAGCAGCCAAACGTTGCCTGCTGTTGCTGCATGGGGCTCAGGCTCTCCCCCTTCCCGACCCTCTGCCGGCTCTTGCTGCTGCCTCTCCTTCACCTCCCCGTGCATCCTTGCTGCTTGGCTTTCCTGCACGTCAAGCCAAAATCGCCCTGATTGCCCAAGAAAATCACTCTTGTGGTGTTTGCTCCAGCCTTCTTCCTGCATGCATCCCTCAGCAGGGCCCACAACTGAATCCTCCCCGCATGTCGTACCATCCTAGCTGGACTTCCAGCACATTTGTCAGTGTATTTTCTGGTCTTCTCTCCTCACTTTACACCTTGTCGTGTCTTCAAATACAACTTCCATGCTGGTGGCCTATTCTCCTTTGCCACCCTCCCCGCCTTCACATGCGTCTCCAGCTGAGAGGTTATGAAGGTATGTGAGATATTCTGGGATATTTGATAAGGGTAAGTGTATCAAACATCTTGATTATCTTCTTCCCAGGATAATCAATTGCCATTACAAAGCACCACCCATCAGAAAATGCCTCTCACTTCCTTAGCTGAAACCCCATGGAGCAGATGCATCGCTGCCCCAAGGGGTGCTATGGAGTTTACGCTCTCCAAGCCCCAATGGCACAGATAGTCTTATAGTTAATAATAATAAGAAAAAACAGTGTTGCATATGTCCTAAAACCACTGAGAATAAAACATGAGATGGTGACTACTTCAGCAGTTTTTCCCAGCTAAAGACTGGGGAGAGTTTTGGTTACTGTCGCTTTACCGGATCTTCTTTACCATTAAGACCTGCTCGACATCCTCTCAGGGTTACATACCACCTAAAGTTTAAATTAATCTGTCTTCATGGATGGTGATGGTTGAAACTAGAAACACATTCCAGGTTTTCTTCGCTTCCTCTATCCCACCTATCAGAAACAACAGTCCTTATAAAAGATCCTCTTACAGAGACTTAAGACTGTAGGAGGTTGATAAAAGCAGACTAAATGATGACTGCACCTTCCTGAAGACCTTCTTGGCATCCTGGGGGAAGAAAAAGAGGGGAGGATGAAAAGAAGGTGAAGCTAGAGAATGAGGTCTCTGGTGAATATGGTCTTCACTTTGTGCTGACTGAAGATCTTCACATTAGAGATGATTAGAATAATGTTGTCCACTTCCCTTGTAGAATTAAATGACGGAAAACAAGCCCACACAATAAATAAATGAATTATTTTTCACATCCTCTTTAACAGATAGAAGCCCCAAAGACAGTAGGTACATTGACCATTTTTTGTGCACTTTCACCCACCTCATTTTTCACTGAGAAAGGCTTTGATGGAATGTTCTTTTACCAGCAGCTCCATTAATAATAACTTCACCTCCATACAAATTAGCATAGCAAATTGTTGAATAGCCTTCTGTTTCTCCTGCACCTCCTTATCTATCAGTCGTTGAAGATCCTCCTGTAACACCACTGGCACATGCTGGCATGGAGTTCCCCATCGTGATCGGGGGACTGCAGCAATCCTCCTCCATTCACCTCTGAGGAGAGCAATACCGACTTTGGGAAAGCACCCCCGTGGTAGCCTGGTGACCTGGGTGGCCTGATACTACCAACGCATACCAAGAAACAGTTCTGACCAGCAGCTGGTAACCCACAGGAAAATTGGGACCTGGCCTTTTCAAAAGCTGAGGTCACAGATTTGCATCTCAGTTTGGTTTGGAGGACCATCTTCTCTGGTGCTACCATGAAGGGTCAGTTCTGTATCACAGAGACAATGAAACCAGGGACAGGGAAGGAGGGAAGAGGCCGGCCCAGTCGTGATGGGGTGTGGGTGGGAGTGTTGAGTTGGGATGTGTTGGCTGTCACTGACACCTAGAGGACAGCGCAGACTATATATATGTTGTGAAGCATTATAAAGTAACCAAACCTGGGGCATGATGAGTCTTCCTTTGCCCTGGTGCTGCTCATGGGAGCAGAAACTCGCCAGCTTTCCGAACTGGTGCTCGGGCTGTCTGTGAGCGTTTTACCCAGTTCGGACACTGACATTGCACTGTTCATGGTCGGTAAGACACCAGCAGTGCTATCTGCTGCGGGGGCCTTCTCATCTTCCTCTGCCCAGCAAACACACAAAATTTGAGACTGGCCAAACCAGCTGGCACTGATGGATGTTTCCTCATGGGGAACACACCAGCAGCTCCACAAGCTGCCATCACCCACCACGACTGTGAAGCCCACAGGCTTTACTCGACCAGGTGAAGGAGGCCAGGAGCCAACAGAGCCCCTGTGACTCTGATGCAGAGCAAGGTGTCGGCAGGAGGCTTTGGGATCCTGCTGGTGCATCTGCCACCCCACTGCTCCGGGGCTGGGGGCTACTTGGGGTCCTTCTGGTTGGAGAAGTGGCCAGGAGTGTTGTGAGATCCTGTCGTCGTTCATTTGTATTAGGTGTATTTTACACCTGCCTGTAAAGAATGTGTTGTTCAAGCTCCTGTTAATGCAAGGTAAGCCCGCTTTTTAAATTAAAGAAAATAAGTAGGGAGGCTCCTGGGAAATGAGTTTTAATTTCAGAGACGTATTTTCACAGTTGGTGCCTCTTCCTGGCACAGCTAAAGAGAATGAAGATGAAAGTTATTATCGACAAGACACCTTCTCTGTGACTTTCTGCCGGCACCAAGCATTTGTAGATGTAGGAAACAACTGAAGAGGCTGAAATAGTGCTTCATACCATTTCCATAAAGATTTAGTGGGATTGTTTTTAACTAGTTGCAGATCTTCAGGCTGGGATGGTTTGTTTTGCCCCAGGAGGCAACTAGAAATCACTTCAAGCCAAGGAGCTGCTTCTTCTGCTCAGGGTGACTGACCATGCGCGCAGCAGCTCATCGCCCTGCTTAGACCACGCCAAATTGGTCCTCAACGGGCTGATTTCCCAGAATCAGTGGATTACCCCACACCTTGGTTTTCTGGCACTCATGAAGAGGCTGTCCTCATAAAGACAGCGTGAGCAGAATAGTAAAAGGATGAGTAAAGTGCTTTGCATAAAGCTAATAAAAATTTTTTAGAGGAATTTTATTTGAGTGCTACATTTAATTAGCTTTTCCCATGCTTTCAGCATTGTCCTCTGGATTTACAGCACTGAGGTCAGCGAGGGCAGGTACCGTGGTAGGTGTAACCCATGCCACCACTTCCCAGCAGCTCTACACATCAGCTGATGCAGCCCAGCATTGCCCCATTGCTGCCTACTTTCCAACTGGGAAGGCTCCTACCCATTTGCTTTTACAAGCAGTAGAGCCCAGTGGCTGACATTTCCAGGGGCTTATTTTATTCTACAGGAGTGATGAAGGATCTCCAGTAGCTAGAAGTCATCAGTGACCATGGTCCTCATGCCTGTGCTGTTCCACTTCCTCTGCACACCAGGCTGGGAAGAGCAGACAATCACAACGGGGCGAAAAGAGCGGTGGGAAACATCATCTGCAATGAAAGAGGGTTGTGCGTGGAAAATAAATTGGGCAGTGGACATGCAGTGGTGTTTCGGCAGAACTGGATGACACAGGGATTGACTTCTTCAAGAAACTTTAAGATTGCAAAGTTCTTCCAGTTGTGCCCTGGGACAACCGCCCCCAAATCTTTAGCAGTTTCACTTTACAAACCAGCCGGTAGCTGCTGTCACTAGACCAAGGGAAATTTGGGCAGTGGATGGAAAGAGAGACGTTACTTCAGTCCTCCTCCCTACTCCCCCAAATGTGGAGCTGTCAGGCACAGTTTCAGCGTGGACCCTGGTGAAGGACATGTACAGGTGAGGCAGAAATGTCCCCTTCTCAGAGAACAACACTTCCCTGGCACTGGGGCCACCTCACCGGAGCACTCCTGCATGAGGACGATGGCTTTGGGGGCCATTCTGCACCACCTGAGACAGCTGGTGCGGAGGGATGGCACCTGCATGCCTGGGGGAAGACTGATGGAGGAGGAAGGGGAGGCCCAGCTCAGTGCCATGCAGGGACACCCCAGCGCTTAAGCTGGTTGCTAAAGGAAATCAATTTTAAAAGCAGATGGTTTAATCAGAACACCAGGCGCCCTTGCTGTAATGCTGTGTCTCTAGATCTCTTTACTGTTTTATTAACAAGTGTCTTGTACTTATTTCTTTCCCATTACTTGACAGATGCTTTCATCAGGGTTATATAAAGTCCTATTTTCATCCCTACATTGCCTAGAAATAGATTAAAGAAAACTGGAATACAGAGCAATAATGATATGCAGAGTGAAATATTTACCACATGCATTAAAAAAAAATAAAAATAAAAATGCAATTTTAAACCAGTTTTGCAAGAGTTGATGCTCTGCAGCAGTATCTGCTGACCTAGGAACGGTTTCTCCAGGCAAGCAGCTGTTTCACTGAGGCTGACGGGAGCTTTGCGCTGCCGGGGGAAAAGCCGGAGTGAAATGCCTCTCCTTGCCCAGGCACACAGAAATGGGAAAAAACCCTCCCAGAATTTCAATGCTGCTGTTGTCAGACAGCAAATTAGTCTTAGATTAGAGGGGCTCCCGTTAAAATGTGTTGCTTCTGCTAGATGCTTTTCTGAGCATTCACACCAAAATTATACTGAGTGACACAAGTTCAACAAAATTTGCGGGCTATAGTTAGCCCTCCTTATTGCTGGGTTCACAGAAACACAGAAAGCAGAAGCTTGCTGGCAACAGTGTCCCTGCACGCTTACTTGGCTGGAGAGTCAAAATGACCAACAGATGTTACAGGTACATTTTGAAAGCAGCTAAACCTACCCTCTGTGAAGAGGGTATATTTAGAATATATATTAGAAAGAAATTTTTCACTCTGAGGGTGGTGAAACACTGGCCCAGGTTGCCCAGAGAGGTGGTGGACACCCCATCCCTGGAAACATTCAAGGTCAAGTTGGACGGGGCTCTGAGCAACCTGTTCTAATTGAAGATGTCCCTGCTTATGACAGGGGGGATGGACTACATGACCTTTAAAGGTCTCTTCCAACCCAAACTATCCTATGATTCTATGATTTTCTTTCTGCTTGTTTTACTACAATTGCCAAAAACTTTAATACAGCCACTGTGAGGCAAGATTTTGGGGATGGAGGGAAATGAGAAAAAGTCTGCTTGAGGTCATTTAGTAGTGGCTATCTTTTAGAGAAAAAACTTATTTCAGCATAAAATGAAAGGCCAAATGAAAAGCCAAATTCAGTCTTACAAGAACTTTGAAAGTCTCAGCTGTGCACAAGAAGATTTTCTCCAAATCTCTGTATTTATATTACATTGATCACAAGAAACGGAAGTTCAGAAAATATTCAATATTTATTTTAACTGGTGTACCTATATCTCAAAGATGGTTCATAAATAGGCTCCGTGTATCATTCTCTTCATCAAATAAGCATCTGTAAAAACCGAAGGTGGTCTAAGGAAATGTATTTGGCAACAAAGTCGACTCTTGACAGATGCAGAAGTACCTCCCCATAGCACCTGGAATCACCGATCCTCACCATGCAGTGAATGAGACTGACTTTCACCTCCTGCCATCTTAACACCAGAACGAGCAATGCACGTGCAAACCACAGCTCATGGCATCTGTGGGCAATAAAGGTCCCACCTTCTGAGTGCTCATATGGAACCCGGAAAATACTTCATGGGCGTGCTTCCCTCTGCAAAGGGCTGGCTTTCATTTTGACTGAAAATATACTTATTGTTAATAAAGCATTAACATGGTTGTGCCTGATTTCACATATCCAGAAAGAGCAGAACATCCTTGAACTCTTCTTGAGGGAAGGACAATAGAGTCAGGGAACAGGATGATGTCAATGTTCCCTAAGAAGTTGCTTTTAATGAACAGCATTTAATGAACAGCAAGCAGTATATGTTACAGACTCTGTGTAGTTTAACTAAAAGGGGCCATAACCCTCTGGAGTTTACAAATGCTTTGTATGAACCAGAACAATTTGGCTGACATCTGCCTTTACAGCAGATTTCCCATAGCATCCAGTTATTCCAGTTTATTCATAATTAAATGACATCAGAGACATCTGCTTTAAAAGTGGAAGCAAACCTTCCAAAGCAGTTACAGCTGCATGGTCTTTATTTTTCAAAGCAATGGAAACATCTTTTCAAAATGACCTTTAATTAATCTCTTTCTTCTAACTACCCTTATAAATACTACCGTTGTCCATGGCTCATCACCACAGTAAATTACTGAACTAGAAACAACACAGAATGACCTTCTTTTTGAGGAGATTACTGGGGATGCAGCGGCAGCAGCAGCAGGAAGGAGCAGAAGAGGCACAGTGCTTAACAGAAATAATACTGACACGAGCAATGATAACCTTTAAAAATGTTTCCTATGAAATGGAGAGCAGGTAAGACCGTAATCAAGTCTTTATTGACGCAAGATCATAGGGAAAAAAAAACACAACTTACATGGACAACACTCACAAACCTTTCTGCTCAAATGACAGTTCGTCTCATTTAGGTGCTGAGAAGGAGGATCAAGCAATGGAGCAAGTAACTTCTTTCCCACTGGCCAACTCCCTTCATAAAGTGTTTTATAAATGATGATGCATAGAAATAAAGTGGTGTTCACTTGGGAAGTGAAATATCACTGCCTGTTTTTTCTCTGTGCACTTTTGTTTCAAAGGAAGTCCGGGTTTCTGCTGTATTTCCCTCTACGCTTCCATCGGCTGTCCTGATCATAACACCCTATTTTCAGCTTCGCATAATCGCTTATCTTGAATTCACAGTCAGTGGCATTACCCCTCTGAGAAGGTAACTGGCTGGCTGCAAGGACAAGAGAGGTCACCCAAAGCTTGTGTTCCTACTAAAATTACTACAATATATGATTTGTCACCTCTGAGGAAAAATATCTGAAGAAACAGACAGTACATTTCTCAAATACTTACAAAGGAAAATTGCATTAGCCCCATCAGATGTCAAGTAAGGCGGCAAAGTATTTTGGTTTTTTACTCCTCTTTTCAGCCAAACCCAGGCTTGGCCACTTCTCATCAGAGGTGTATCTTCCACAAAAAGCGTTTGCTCCCTGAAATGAAGCAGCAGTGCACACGTCTGCTCAAGTGCAAACCTCGAAGGAGATCAATCCCCCCTCACTCTAGCAGTGACAGATCCATGCAGACCTCAGCCCCAGGGACATTTTGTGTAGCTCCCAGTCAGTAGGAGGTTGCATCTTCCCCATTGCCCTACCCCTGCTACACTGCCTGGACCGATGCTGTGCTTAGCCTACATGTCCCTCCGACACCGGGAAAGCATTGCTGTAAGGCACCGAGTTGCAGAGGATCAGGATGGTGTTGAGATGGGGCCTCTGTGGGAGGTGGGATGTTGTCTTGAGAACATGTCCAGGCCAGAGATTTGTTACTGAGAGTGAAGGAAGAGCAGAATGTGCTGTGAACACAAAAAAAGGTTGAGAAAAGCATGTTACAGGATGAGCTTTGACATGTGGCTGGGTTGCATATGAGAAGAGACAGTGCTTGAACTTGCCTTGAGCTGAGCAGAAGAATCAAGGCACAAGCAGGGTGGCATGTCTCAGAAAACATGTAAGGTAAGCAAACTGAAACCAGTATGAACCAGATAGCTTAAGGGGAGTTAGGAGGCTCTTTTTTGGGGAATGGAGCCTTGCAAGGGCAGCTCTACATAGGAAACCATATCATTAATGCCATATAATGCTGAGATTGTGTATGTAATGGCAGCAGAAACACCGAATTAGGAAATGGATGTAGCAAAACAGGGATAACAGGATGGTTTGTTTGGGAGGAGATTGGGTGGAGAAAAAGAGGGAAAGGTGGTGAAAAGGAGGGCAGAAATGGGAAAAAAAATGGAGAACAAGGCATGCAATCAGTCAGTGAACAGCAGGAGGTGAGATGTTTGACGACAGGAGAGTGGATGCCTACAGGCGGTGCTGAAGCTGATGGGCGCATCCCAAGCCCACCAGGATGCTGGAGGAAACCCGTTGGATAACCTGCCAGAGTGTCCACCGGGTCTATGTCCAAAAGACATGTGTGGGAGGGTAGAGCAAAGAAGGGTAGAACTGCACTGCACTAAGACTTGGCATGGAAGGGCACAGGGTGGGGTGGCAGAGCTGGGACCCTTTGGAAATGACCAAGGTGTGATCTGCCAGACTTTTACAGTTTCCCATTACAGACTTCAGTCTCCTAAACAGACAGATAAAACTGCAGTCAATGGCTGGAAAAAAATCATAGTGCTATCACCCAGGCTAAAAAATAAATATAAATAAAAAAATAATATCACCTATTCTTAAAAAAAAAAGAAAGAGATATATATAATTTGCATGGTGTTTTGAACATCACTCTTGTTGCTGAAAAAACATCTTTGCATTCAACAGGCATTTCTTAATGCACGCACACTTAGGGTGAATTATTTGTTGACAGATACATAGTTAACCTGGTTTTTCTTCTTTACGATGAATGATGATGAAACTTGTATGCATTTAGAAAGTGACAAGAGTAGCGTTCATCACTTATGAGCTGACTGGTAAACTAATAACATGGGACTGTTCCCTATTAACCATCTGTGCTGGCAGATAATGGTTGAGCGCTGAGCACCGTCTTATCAAGAATGCAGCGGTCTCTGCAGTCTCGCACATCAACATGGGTCTGGGAGTGCAAAATACGGAGAGGCTCTCATTGGGTTAAGCAATCAGAAACTCTCCAAGTGCACCCGTAATCTGCTTACTGGTTAAGCTGGTTGGGAAGCAAGCGGCTGAGACCCTGCTGACCTTGCCCAGAGGGGGTCATCTCAGTCCGCACAAATTTTGGAGGGTCTCAGATCCTGCAAAGGCAGCGTGCTGACCCCGCTCAGAATTACTGCAGCTGCATCAGAGATGTATTGTTCTCTCCCCTGCACGAGCATGTGTGACGACGATAATAATCTGCTGTTAATTTGGAGAGGCTGACAAAATAGACAAAAGGCAAATAAACGTTGCAGGAAGAAAAGGTGCATTTTCCAGCACTAACACTGAATTCAAAGAACAGGAATGACTTTTCCATGGCTCTCATTGAATGTCATGAAGCCCAAAGACTTCATAATATACTATGCATTATATTATATTGAGATTTAAAAAAATAATCAATGAGTGCAATCCAACCAAGGGGGCTGGCTTGGGGACGGTGGTGGGGAGGAGGATAGACTTGCTCCACTGTCTTGAACAGGCAACGTGATATGATACTGTTGCATACTTGTTCAAATTATCAACAAAAAACTGCCATTATACAACCTTTTATTTCCTTACTTTAAATATTTATTTATACCTGAGATGTAAATGCTATAGTGACATTTTACCTGGTGTCATATTAGGTCTTTTATACCTCGTCTTCCCTTCCAGAAGGAAGCCAAATCCAATCCCAGGGATTCCCAAAGGCTGATTGTACTGGGAAAGGTCAAGGCAAAGAAGGCATTGAGTACCTTGGCTTTTTCCATCACCTTCCCAGGGATCAAGGTGAGGCTGACATGTCTGTAGTTCCCCGGATCCTCCTTCTTGCCTTTCTTGAAGACAGTACCAACATTTGTTTTCTTCCAGTCCTCAGGAACCTCTCCCAGTTGCCATGACCTTCCAAAGATGGTCAAGACTGGCACTACAATGACATTGGCCAAGGCCCTCAGCACTTGTGGGTGCATCCCATCAGGTACCATGGGCTGTGTATGTCCACTTTCTTTAAATGCTTCCTAACCTGATCCTCCTTCACGGAGGAGAGTAAGTCTTCCTTGCTCCAGACTTTCCCACTGAAGGCTAGTTTTACCACTGAAGACCAAGGAAAGAAGCCACTGATATTGGCATTTTCTGTGTCCTCTGTCCCCAGGTCGGATTCATCATCAGGCCCACATTTACCCTGTCTTTCTTTTTCTGCTTACACACTTGAAGAAGCCATTCTTTTTATGTCACTCACTGGGTTCAGCTCTGGAGGTGTTTAACTGACCACCCCATTTTCCATCTGTGCTGTATTCCCACAGGGACCACCTGCATTTAACCTTAACAAAATCTTCTACTTTTTTCAGTAATTCTGTGTGATTTTCTATAATCATTTTATATTATTAATATATTCCCCATTGCATTTATTTTAAGTTGGCAACATAACATGTGCAGATAATTGTCTGTGAATACTTGAGATGACTCCTCACTCCTTTAGAAGATCTAGCAGAAGCAGCAAGCTGTTACCATGTTAAAAGTTCTGTGTTCTGTTATCATTGTTTACACTTAATACACGTTTTCTATAATGAAAGGAAGGAACTAGAAGATCGCTGGAATTGCTTCCTTCATGTGTACTTTCTTTTTTTTTTTTTTGTGAAGTTGATCAAAATGGTTTAGAATTTCTCTATGGAAATATTTCCCAATTTGGACTTTTTTTTCCCCCTGGCTTTGAAGTGCTTTTGTCCCTGTAAATAAAGTAAAAAAAAAAATTAAACATTCTTACATTTATATTTGCTATAATTTTCTACAGGGAACACGTTATTACAGAGGTATAAATTTCACACTTGTGGGAGATTGGTGGGATGGGACCATCAGCTGTGTCTGTTGCTCTGTGTTGCCCTGAACATGTGTGGATGACCACTACACAACTGTGGCTCTTGAAGGACATTCTGGAGCTTATTGCCTTCTCATACTGTTTCCTACAAGATGAATTTCTTTTCACTGTGATGCTAGCTTGAGAAGTTCCCACTCAAAATGCTTTTGTCTGGGGCCACTTGCTCCCCTTCTTAGTTTCTCCATCCCCAGGCACTGCAGTTTGTTGCCACTTCAGCAGTGTTGCTGTTCCTCATCTCCCTGATCCCATTTGCAGTGTGGACCTCAGTGGACAATAGCAGAATGGGGGACAGAAAATGAACGGTGAAAGGGAATCGTGGCACAGACTTCTGGCTTGAGGAGGACTGGCTTAATCCAGCTTTGCATGAAGCCAGTCTATGTTGGAGCCCCCAACATAGGAAAGACGTGGACCTGTTGCAGTGGGTCCAGAGAAGGGCCACAAAGATGATCCGAGGGCTGGAGCACCTCTCCTATGAGGAGTGGCTGAGAGAGTTGGGGTTGTTCAGCCTGGAGAAGAGAAGGCTCCAGGGACACCTTATAGCAGCCTTCCAGTACTTAAAGGGGGCCTACAGGAGAGCTGGGGAAAGACTTTCTTCAAGGGCATGTAGTGATAGGACAAGGGGGAATGGCTTCAAACTGGAAGAGGGGAGATTTATAATAGATATTAGGAGGAACTTTTTACTGTCAGGGTGGTGAGACACTGGAACAGGTTGCCCAGGGAAGTTGTAGATGCCAAATCCCTGGGGGTGTTCAAGGCCAGGTTGGATGGGGCTTTGAGCAGCCTGGTCTAGTGGGAGGTGTCCCTGCCCATGGCAGGGGGTTGGAACTAGATGGTCTTTAAGGTCCCTTCCAACCTGAACCTTTTTATGATTCTATGATTCTATGATGCACTTATGATATTGGAGGTCAGCCACTTCTTCAGAGGGTGATGAAGTAGCCACAAAGTCTATGACATTTTGAAGGATTGTTAGATTTTTACGCTACCAAGTCTCTTGGCTTATCCTAAGGAAAAAAAAAATCATTCTCTTGTTAAATGAACTCCTACCATATTTCTCATCTTGCACAGAAATGAGAAGCTAGCATGCATGGGAAGTGGAGAACAAGGACAGATTTCCATGTGTTGTGCCCCAGGAATGCTTGAATTTGTTTTTAAGCTGGATTTGGTAAAGATTTAGGCAAGATTTATTCACTGTTTTACTTGAATTACAACTCCCTTCCTAATTTAAAAACACTGCTGTGTCTTTGCCCATTCACCTTTGGAAAGAGACTGAACTGTTTGTGCCGGTAGCAAACTTCAACCCTTCCCCTTTTGCCAGCTTGCCCCAGTCAGCATGACAGAGCACAGCTTCTTACAGGTCCCTGTGGGAAAAACCTATACGTGCGTCCATTAGGGAGGTTCAGCATTTCTCAGCAGGCAGGAACAGCCATCTGCTATGACTTCTGATGCTTAAATGGACCTCTGGCCATTCCGAAACTGTGTCCCCACCACCACCCCTGCTCCCTCACAACCTGCTCCCCTCCACCCTCTTCTCAAGGGTTGTTAGTCATCCCTTTCCAGTGCTTTTGTATTATACGTGATGGACCAGACTGTGCTACTGTGTACTCCTTGCAATCCCCCAAAGGTCCCCATTAAAAACTGAGAGAGGTTTTCCCTAAAAGCCTGGCATGGTGGGAATCACTGATTTTTACCAGCTGTATACTGACCCTGAGTTGGTTTAACACTGCAAGATTCACACTTGGACAGAAGCATATGGATTAGTTCATTTATTTTTAACTGTCTGTAGAGGTTTTCACTGATATTCCGGTTTCTAAGTCCTCATGTGTGGTAAATATTACTTTGCTTGCAGACAGCTCACAGTTTTGACGTGTTTAGTAATGTTCTTCCTAAATATCCACTGGGATGAAAGCATTATATGTCCACGAGTCTAGTTTGAATTCTGATAATAGCTTCATTTCAATAACTTATTATTTCTTATTTGTAATCTAATGACCAAAGTTATGCATTGCTGTCTATTTTTTATATACTTTCTCAAATAAGATTAGTATTTTCACTTCACTTCTCTCCTAGCCTTCATCAGACTATTTATCAGATTCGTATTTCCAGCTTGATTTTACTAATCTTTGTATTTCTATGCTTCACTTTCCTGTCATCGAGAAGTAATTCAACAGTAAAAAAAAAAATAAAAATCAGATAGTTGCTCTGTTTCTTATTTAGTAAAGCTCATTTCAAAATCTGATCGCTAAAATTTGGTGAAACTGCTTTTCTCCAGTGGTAGAAGAAGCAGCCCTTGGTTCTCCGTTAGCATTCAAATCTGTTATTAAAACAGAGCAAACCTGCAGTTGTATAAGACAATGGACTGGCAATGCCCAAAACAGTTTCTGCAAGACAGGAAAGTTGGGGAAGTCTTCCCAGCTTGGATTAATTTCTGAATAAAATGTTCATTAATGTACAGATTTACAGTTTCCAATTTAACAGAAAGGGCTTTCTGCTCGCCTGTGTGGTGATGTTGCTTTCACCAGTGTGGCCACAAGAATATTTGTTAGATGAGAGGTGAGCATGGAGTCATTATACATCATGGGACACGTGTCTCTGCTCCATGTAGTATTGTCTTGTTTCTAAACAGTTTTTTCATTTCTAGCTTATAAGATAATAAGGGATAATGAGGGATGTAAAGCCAAAGTAGGCATTTCAAGCACTTCCTCTACAATTACTGTAGCAAGTTGCATTTGATAATGCTGGTCACTATTACCGTTGGTTTTAACTTTTTTTGAAATACACTTGCAGCTTCCTCTCCTCCCTGTTGCAGAAACCACTTCTTCATATTAAAGCGACATGCAAGGTTGAACATAACAGCTCTGCATTAGCCATGGTTATAGAAGACAAGGGAAGGAGGAAAGGTAGACTTTGCAGCATGTCTATACGATTTCACTGTAGCAGAACTAATGTAATCTCCTTCCCAGTTCCTCTGTGTTGCACACGCATTCTCAAGTCTTTCCCTCTCCAAGTCTCTGATGTGGAGGATAAAGAGTGAAGTGGGGTCTC
>NW_009648955.1:1243849-1264079 GCF_000708025.1 Charadrius vociferus
TCAACCACACAGCTTTCAAGAAATTTAAAAAAAAACAACACTTCTGTTTTCCCTCTCAAAGTAGCTTGAATAATTGGTCAATGAGTTCAAAGCTATAGGGGAGCAGAAGGTTACGTGGGAGAAGGAGTTCAGGTAGCCAGGCCATCTCCTTCTCTCCTGGGAACTGACTGAAACAGCCTTATGGGAAAAAGGGTTAAAAATGGGGGTTCTGGTAAGCCCCAAAAGTGAATGCCAGCTTCTGATTGTATTTCAAAATGGGCAATTCTGCATAAACATCAGTCTCCCTAACGCCTTTTTTTCAAAACACAAATGAGTTTCTGTACAAAATTGGTGCAGATACATCTTTTTCCTAAATAAGAGGTGTTTGCTTCAAGTTATAAATTAAGCTAACTTGTTACTTTAGAGTAGGATTGATTTTCCATATCAAGATAAGAATTCACTGCTAATAGCACAGTGTGGATGACTAATTACTTCAAACCAGGTACAGAGCAACCAATTTGGACATCTTTAGAAAATGCTGAAATTTATTTAGCCATGGCTGATTTATTAAATTCACTAAGAAAATCCAGCAATTTATTACAAGACACAAAATAGTGAAAATTACATAAATGATTTAAATCCTAAACTCTCATTTTCAGAAGGAAATGGCTGGATGGGAGTGAGAACTGTGAGCTCAGTCCCCCAGCATCGGCTCGGGAAAGACACCTCATGCTCCGCACAGGGTGCATCAGGGCAGCTGTGATTAAGAATTAGGTTTCAATATTATTCACAGTTTATATTTGACCACCTTGCATCTGAAAAGCACAGAGGTTAAATGACAGATTTAAACTCCCGGTGTGGGCAGGATACGGCTGTGTTCCCAGCAGTACTGGGCAGGCTGATTCCCAGGACCATGCAGGCTGCTGCAGGTTGCTGAGAGTCTTCTGCAATGGAAATCTGACAAATTTTGGCTTGGTCCCGTCTCTCACACCTGCCTACCAAGGAATCCTAAACAACTAGGCACCAGCTCCTCGATGGTTAAAATCAATGAAATTTTGTGTCTTTTTATTTCTAGTGACATACTAAGATTTTATTGTAGCTGGGGCAGATTATGAATATACAGCTGCAGAAATATGCTCTCAGGAGCCCTTTTAATCCATCCTCCAGCTCCAGAGAGGCTAAGCTATACCGAAACCATCCCCAAAAGAGGTCTAAGTAACCTAAAAGCCTTCCAGTGCTGGAGACACCCTCATGCTCCCTGGGCAATCCACGCCAGAGCTCCATTACCCTCATGTCTGGAAAGCTCCTCCCAGTATTTTAGGTAAGATTTCCCAGTGCCCTCTGGCTAAGGCTCGTGCTCTTCATCCTTCTCACAGTAGACATGAGAATGGGTAAGTCCCTTTCTCTTTCTGGGAGTCTTTTAGATATTTGTTATTTGTATTCCCATGTACTCTTCTTCATCTTCAGGTAACCGTCTCGGACCTGCGGTCTTGCCGGGTTTTTCTTCGCTCCCTCCCCTGGGCAATGATTCCCTCAAAGTCTTCTCCATTTTCCAAGCACATTCTTCGTTTTGAAATCTTAAATCCAGTTGTCACTTACAGTTCTGTCTATCTTCCATTCCTTGCCAAATAACTGGAAAAGTTACTTCTCAGGCTGGGTCTATGCCGCCCCATTTTTCTAATCCATTTTGCATGATTTTTAGTTGACTGCCACGGATAAAGCAGCATGAAAGTAAGCTGCGCGATTGAAAGGTATCTTTCATAAAAACAGGGGATACAACCTGCTCTCAGCATTTCACTGAGAGCACTGCTCTATTAGGATGTCTTATCTCTGCTGGAAAACAGTCAGATTTCTTCTCCGGGTGATTTGCCCCTGTGACGGTTTCTTACTGCTAAGTCACAAAGAAATGGAGCCTGGTTTTCCTTGAAAGACAACACCCATCTTGTAAAGTGTCTTATTTCTGAGGCAGTTAGAAAAAGGGGAAAGTTTACTCTGTAGTGCCTATTTCAATACCATTTTTTATTCCAAATACTGTTATTTCAACTGTTTTCCAGTCATCAGCCCTGTAATATGAGGCAATTCTGTATCTCATTTCACTGTGATTTTAGACGCACTTTTTGAATTCCCGTGTTTTCCTTTTCTTTTCTTTTCTAGTGAGAGAAGCAAAAGAAAAATCAGAGAATTTTAGAGGAATGTTGGCCTTCTTTTGCCTGCAAGACTTGTAGCCAAACCTTGCTGTCCTTCCTGACCCAATGAAACCAAGTTGGGTTTTTTTTTCCACTTCTTTAGTTCTAGTAATAGTATAGCCTCAGAACAGAACCGATTTTTTTTCACTTTCTTTTGGATAAATTCAAAATTTGCATAAATTTTCAAGATACACAGAAGCAGAGTTAATCATGGTACATCAAGGAGCACCTTTGGAAAGCACCCCAACAGCATGCACAATTTTGTTTGTGTAGTAAACATGAGCTGCTTTGCTTCTTACACGAAGACTAGCAAATCAAGTGTCTGCTACCTTTCTAGCTAAGGAGGATGCAGGGTATGATGCCTTAGACAAGCGGCCGAGGCATTAGGGACATGTATATTTCATTTCCCCCTTAAATAATCACTGGAACCAACACTGGAAACCATGTCCCTGCATGCAATATTCACCCAGGGAGATAATTTGGGGTAGCCAAGTGCTGGAATCGCCTCCTGTTTTGAACATTTACCAAAAAGCCAGTACACCCCAGGTCCTTTTTAGTCAGTGGAGGGAAGGGTGGTCTCCTCCGGAACTTCTGCAGTGGTGTTTTGCAGAAGCTCAAAGCAGCCAGTGTGCTCTGAAATGCCTCTGGGCCAGACCTGGCAGGTGAAATAGCATGCGAATTCACCATCTGCCAAGGTGGTGGGTGTCCAGGAGCTGCTCCAGCCTCAGCTGGGAACACACCTGAGATGCTGGTAAGAGTTATTAGCAGAGATGATGCTACAGATGTCAGTGTGTCCCAAAAGCAGGTGGTAGAGGTATATGCATGAGTGTCAGAGGAGCAAACTATTTATAATTAAGCTGTATCTACTGGAATTTAGGTAGTGTTCATGCAAGTCCTTGTACGGAACAAGTTTATTTGCCGAAGCCAAAGACATTTTTTGTACCATACTCATTCATGCTCTGTTGAAAGTTTTATGCCTTCCGCCTGTGGTTGCATGGATGTGGGGAATAGGGGTCTCAGGCTGCCTTTGCCCCCCTTTCTCTCCCTCATTTGTAAAGTTTATTCTGTTAGACTATATCGACAACTAAAGCCTATCCACGAACAAGTTTATCATCTGAGCTTCCAGAACCTTCTTTTTCCTGCCCCCCATCCCTACAGTAGGTGTTACAGGCACAGGCACCTATAAAGTGCTGAGGAACCCCTGGGCATGGGAGGGTGGTCCTTCCAGTGTCTCCACAAGTCACATCAACAAAATAGTTAATATTTTCTAGGCTACCCAATAGATTAGAGGGAAAAATCTGTTTCTGGATCGCAAAGAGATTTTGAAGAGTAAGGCTTTGCCTGTGTATCTTCATACTCTTGGCAAGTGATGGCAGTCACAGTTCTGTCCTTTTAAAACAATATAATGTCCTTTTTTTGCTTTCTGTCACCAACTTTTTCAGACTTGGTTAAGAGGATCCCTTAGCATATGGACATTATATATGAAGCTCTTCATTAAGTACATTTTTTATACAATAATTATAATGTAAACTTAGCAAAGAAGAATAAACCCAGCCATCCTTCTGCTTATAGCAAATTTGAAGTGTTCGACGACATGGTTGCACGAAAAAAAGCAAATAATCTGGAACTCCTTTTTGTTTCCATTGTGGTGAGTCACATGATGAAGTAGATTTTGAAAATCTTTGGGTTGGGAATTGCTGGTCAGATCCCTGTAGGATCCTCCTACAGCAGCACGAGGGTTGACGCCAAACTCCACCTCAGTCCCTGCAAGGGTCCCCTTGTCCTCCTACAGCAGCACGAGGGTTGACGCAGCAGAGGGAGGCTCATGTGCCTCCAGGGTCCTGTCCTCTCTTCAGGGATGTGACAGCATCACCAGGTGCATCCTTGTGCTGGCTGGAGGGCGGTGTTGGCCTTGGGGGCTAAGCACAGCCCTGTTGCTATGAGGGGAATGTGAGGTGCTACATTTTTAAAATGCAGGTATGGTGCCCGGTAGTTGGTGTTTTTCATCACAGCCACCTATCTCTGCTGAGAACCGAGCAGGGGAATGAGGGAGTGCTCGAAATGGAGCGTAGGCATCGCTCACTGCTATTTTTACTTGCATCATTACCAGCCTGCCTTGCTTGTCCCGATGGGTTGTGCTGTGTCATTTGAATGGTGGTGCAAAGGGCAGAATTACAAGTCACGGCACTTCTTGGGAGCAAGCACGCGCAAGCGCCGCTGTGGAGTAGGTTGGACTAGATGATCTCCAGAGGTCCCTTCCAACCCTGACCGTTCTGTGATTCTGTATGATTCTGTGATGGTACTGCTGCTCACGTCCAGCTGCCACAGCAGTACAGAAGTGTTAAGGGCCATCTTATTCTGATGAATATGGGAACTATAATTCACTGTTCTTGACCATTATTTGGATTTTAAATAACTGCAAGTGATTTGTGTGAGTGGTCTGGGTTCAGGTGATAATCATGGTCTCTGCCAAACTTTTTCCCTCACTTATGAGAATAATTAGTTAAAATGGGAGAAAAAGAGTCTCTGACTTAGCTGATTTTTTTTTCCCCTATCTATCTACTATGTCAAAATCCCATCCATGCTTTGTCACCTGCTGCCTACTTTGGGGCAATATTTCTAGTCTGAAACATGAACTTGAAAATGTAAATGATGCCCTCAGCTGAACCTCCAAACTATCCAGTGGGCCACTTCTGCCAGGTACATTCTCCGGGTCTGAAACCATTGGATGAAGCCTACAGAGAGGTGCTGGAGTTGTGGCACGCACCCTTTGGCATCCTGCCCCTTGGGAATATGCATGCCTGGACTCCTTGGGGGTATATGGTCCCTGAGAGCCCCTGGGAGCCAGCCAGCCAAACTGAAAATCGCTCAAAGCAACAAGTAGGAAACATCAACAAGCAAGTAAATAGGCCTTGTTCAGCATGCTGCGCTTAGCCCTGGTCTTCCACATTCATGAAAGACAGAATTAAACCAGATTAGGAGCAGAAAAGGGTTATGAGGGTCTCTTTTGTCTCATAAGCTTCTTGTTGCATGCCATTGGAGCAGCTTGGAGTGTTACACATGGCAAAAGTAAGGCAGAGAGGGGCTGTGTTTACTGCATTCACACACTGCAGGGGTGGAGGGGATAAGCAGAAAGGATGGAGCTATTTAAACTATAGACACCATGGGCGTAAGAACAGCTGAGGTACACTGGCCATGAATGAACTTACACTGTGAATAAAAGATTCTAACCACATGTGACATAAATGCTGGAATAACTTCCAGCTAAATGCAGAAAGCACATCTTTCAAAGCAGCCTTTAAACAATATATGGGAAGGTTGAGATAAGGTAAGTGTGCGCATAAGCTGCCTTGCTTGCAATGACTTATGTGCTAGAATTTATTTTTCATGGGATAGTCCGGATCATGACGCAAGGAGCACGGGGCATGGCACTAGCTTCCCGTCAGGAGCTTGCTGCATCAATGGTCCCTAATGCATGGCGGTCTGTGTTGAGGTGGGGAGGTCCATACTAGTCAGTGACCAGGTGGACCGGGTATTTTTCAAGGATGAGTGTTTCAAATCGAACTGGGCAAGCCAGGGTTTTAAAAACCATAGTTCTGCGTGTCAGGTGAGCACCTGCGTCTTCTGTTTGGATCAGCAGAGAGACTCTGAGGAAAACTGTTGGGTCAGCAGGACCTTGCAGACAAAGCAGGTGGGGAAATGCCTGGTTTGAAAATCCTTCTGTGGCTGAGATGGGAGATAAAGCTCTGAGCAGCTTAGTGGTGTCAGGGTCTTTCTAGCAGAAGAGACATAGATGCCGTGGGGAGTGGGGAGGGGCGGAAAGGCGGCTGGGGGGGCACCTCTGCCACGCACGTGCTGGGGACAGGCACAGGCAGTGGGGCACCTCTGCCTTGGGGGCTACATCTGCTGCTCCGTCCTACATTTACACACCCATGAAGCCTTCGGGAGATATTTTTATTATTTCACACTTAATATTCCAGATATTTCCAAGGTGTTGCACCCAAAAAAGGTCTTTCCTTCACCTTCTGCCTGCTCCTCCACTGACTACATTGGAAGAGCACCATCTGTGTAATAAAATCAGCTGAGCATCCCCAAACAAAATGGTGCCAGCTCCAGAGGTTTGGAGCTGCTGGTGAGATCTCCCGCCTCGGAACGGTGCCGTTCAAACCCCCGGGGTTGTGGGCCATTACAGCACAAAAACATAAGTGCGTGTATAGCTCTTGCAGTATGTTTCATTCTTCAGCCAAATAAGATATAATTACATTTCCTTTATGTGCTTTTAAGGGCCCTAATCCCTGCAGGAATAAAAAGAAATTATTTGGTAGATTAATGTAAACACTTCACTACAAAACCAGAGCTTTTATGTTTGGGCAAAAATATTTATGTTTTCCATCAGTAGGAAAATACATAAGACATACCTGCCCATTATCAATCATCTTTATGTTAAGAAAACCTTTCATTTATGGTTACCGAGTACATATTGTGTGATTAGGCTATTTTAAAACGTGATGGATGGAAATTTTACCTCTGTTCTGCCAATGAGGCAATTTTTATACTCAGATGATATTTACATTATAAATAGCACAAGCCGACTGCATTAATACTAATAGAATCATTTGTTATTGCTCTCTCAGCACTCCTCGTGAAAGCTGGCTTCATTGGATTTAAATCCAGCCGGAGCGTTTGCCCGAGAAGGTATTTGTGTGCCATTAACACCCTGCTCCCCGCTGGCGTTGGGAGTGCCCTGCGTGTTAGCTCCATGTGGAAACAAATCAGCGTCCTTTCGCGGCTCAAATGGAACTGTTTCTCCCCTCCTCTCCTTGCTGATTTGAAACGTGGGTTTCACATTAATCTTGTGAATAAAGCTTGGAGGCACCTGTATTACATTTCCTTGACAATTTATTCACCCAAATTTCCATGAGAGGTAAAGCAGGACGTCTGGCTCTCTGCGGCCACAATGCTTCTCATTTCACCACCTCTTCACCTAAAAAGTATTTCCTAGGGAGACCTCCAAGTCTAAGGAGATGCTGCGGTAGACAAACTCTGCTGGGCGATAGTGCGAAGTATGCTGTAGCGTGATTAACTCACCGCAAGCTCTCTTCATCACAGAAATACATTTCTGCACTGAAATACATTTCTATGCTCAACCCCTTCAGCAAACAAAAGACTAGTTACAGGATGAGGGCTGAAATTACCCTCTCTCATATTAGTTTCCAACAGTGCCTAAGGCTGTGTGACAGCCCTGGTGTGAGTGGGGACACAGAAAATCCCACCTGCCACCGTCCCCTGGGTGGTGGGGAGTAAGAGGCTGCAAGATTCAGCTCAGCGCGCTTTGCTTTACTTCTCCTTGGGTGATAACATCACACACACGCGCGCACACAGAGCTCGGAGCCGCCTTGAAAGCACTCCGAGGAGAGGCGGTGGCCCCACAGGGGTGGCACTGCAGCTCATGTGCGGGCATCACCGGCCCCTGCTTGGCTTTTCACACGGGGCTGCTGCCCGGTCCGGAGCTGGGGAGGCACGAGCCCAGCTTTGGGAGCATACTGTCCAATATTCCATTTTTCCTTGCTGTCAAATGTGTGGCCCCAGGCCTTATTTACTGCATGCTAGCCAAACCCTGCTCTGAAATACTAATTTCCTAAGACTTTTTTTTTCCTGTGGCATTCATTATCCCGTAACGTGAGGGCTTCACAAACATTAATTAACTTACCTCCACTACGTGCCTGCAGCAGCAGAGAGATGCCGCTGGCCTCGCTTCCAGCCCTTCTGAGGCACAGTGTGATGAATGCAAGCAGCTCCCTACCCAGGGCTGGCCTGAGGCGGGCTCGCAGAGGGGGCAGGAGGAGCAGGAAGGAAATTTCAGTGAATTTTGCTCAAGCCTGTGTGTGCTTAAGAGCACCCCTTAACCCCAGGATTGGCAAAAGCCTGCCCTACCTGAAGTTAGAAGGAGATGCTCTAGCTGGGCATTATCCTTTCTGTCATGCCAAGGTATTGGGCTAGGACCACAGATTGTGGTACCCTGGGATCCACACCATAGCGAAACAAATGGGGACATCTCCATCCTCCTTGTAACCCCTGCAGCTTGCTCATCACAAGCATCAGAGCAGTGAATTAGATTACTGGTGGCAGGAGATGGCACCTCCATCGTCTGGAATGAGACCCCAAACAACTGAGCAAAATCAAAACAGTGGATAGCTGAAATCCCGGCTTTCTGTTTTCAAGTATCTTGCTTGTCCTGGTTTGAGAGACACAGGAATAATGTTTCTTCTAATGCTTGGCAAACTGCACTTTTAGAAGACTCTAGTGTCTGAATTTGGGGAAATATTTGCTTTATAGACAGCCATGGCATGTGGGTTTCAAGGTCTCAGTGTTTTTTTGCTGCCAGGTACAGGGATGAGGAGGAGCGAGACCCGGGCACTTGACCCAAGCTGGCCAACAGGATTATTTCATACCATGAACACCACATTCAATATTATTTAGAAAGTTTGCTGCAAAGTTCTCTCTCTCCCTTGATGGCTGCCATCCTGAGAACTTTTTGCCCCAGTGCCGGACCGCTGAGCCCTTCCCTTCCTCCCGAAGCAGCAGTCTGACATTTGCTGTCACTGGTGGGAGTGCACAGCTTCCTACTGATAGAGTTGGCTGAGTATAATCCTTGTATATTTTATATTGGTATCGGGATCAATACTGGTTCTTTAGTGTTATTAATGTCAATTATCTAGTCTTATTCTATTAAATCTGTTTATATTTCAACTCCCTGGGTTTCCTTGATTTTTCCTGATTCCCCTTCCCGGGCAGGGAGGGGTCGTCAGGTGATAGAATAATTGTCTAAATGACAAGAAATTGTTGTGGGTTTCTCAAACCATAACATTGCTTTATTAACTAGTAGAGAAATAAATATGAAACAGACGGTAGTCACAGAGGGACATGTTCAGACCATCTGCAACAGACCCAGTGCTGAATGACTGATATAGACTCTCTATTGCCGTACTGTGTCCCTATGGCTGATGGAGGGAGTTGAGCAAGTTGGGTTAGACACCCAGGCAGGAGCTGTATGAATATGGCCCTTTTATCCTTGGACTGCAGAGACCAAGGTGTGACCACCCCAGTTTTTGGAAGTGTGAATAACTCAATGCTTTCCGGCGTGGGAGATGTTAAAAGTCACTTTTGTGCCATAGCAGGTGGTTTGTCTATGGCACAGTGTTATCAGAGACGTGGAGCGAATCGCCATCTCTCTGTGAAGAGAATATGAAGAATAATGGGAAGGACAAATGGAAAACAGCAACGCTGAAATCAGCAAAGCTCTGTAATGCTCAGTTTACCAGAAACGCATTTGCTTCCTCTCTTTATAGGTCCTCTCACATTTGGACCCCCTGACACTGCATTGTTTTTAATATTTGGGTTTATGTGCGTAGATGCTGAGTGACAATCAGATTCTAACTAGGCAGCACTATTAAGAAATGTAAGATTTCCCAAAAGATGGCATATGAAGTGTCTTGCTATGGTAATTGGTGTTTTTCCTCATTCCTGGATTACAGACATCATAATTATGTAACGCCATCTTCCTGCTAGCTGGAAAAAATCTGCTTACTTTTTGTAGAGGGAGGAGAAGGGATGGAGCCCAGATGCTTATTTATTTATATTGATTTGTTATGCTGAGAAAAAGAGCACCAAATGTCCCATTTCACTTTTTCTGTCTTCTCTTAGGGTATGCATTAGCTGCCACTGGAGATAATCACAGCTTTTTTCCTTCCAGGTGTTTCAAAATTTCTCCCTTAATATAGTTTATGTAAAAACAACATGCATTTCATAATCAATACCTTGACAAAATGTGTTTTAGTTTGGTTTTCTTTTTTCTGAATAAATATTGCTGTTGTTTTAACACAGGCTCAAACTTGCTGGCTTTTGCAATTACATCACTAACCTGATTTGTACAGTTGCTAAAATAAACTTGCAGAATTATATTAGCAAGCAGCATCGCCAACCTCTTTCATGTTATTTTTTTAGATCCATTAGAGCAACAGTAACAAAATACCCTTTAAGATGTTGTCTTTGTTCTCTAAATCGTAATATTTGGTGGAGCTGAGATGAGTGTACGTGGGCCATTATTCAATGGGATATTAGATTGCTTAGGGGGTAAGTTCCGGGCAATGAAAAGTTCAAATAAATAAGCCGCAGTCCACAAAATCCTCTCATCCTCCTACCATGTTATTCTCTTCCAAAACCTCAGCTTGATTTCATGGTCACAACTGCAGTATCAAGATGTCTCCAAAGCAACAGTTTAATTTTTTATGCAACTGCAGAACACGGCTTCTGCTTTTGCGTTGCTTTACACTGTCCCACAATTACCTTTGGCTCCCCAGTGCCCACAGTTCATCCAAAATTGTTGGGGCAGGGATCTTTTCTCTAATATGTACAATGTCGCTCATGAGCCTGTTGTCCCTAAACACTAAGGTACCACGCATCATGATGAATAAAATACCCATGCATGCAGTCAGGCTATGACAGAGATTTTTGAAGAGGCTATTGGAGGTTGCAAGTAGTTCTTTATAACAAATCCTTGAGGCTTAAGTAGAAATCTAGTACTTTGCTGAAATCCATGAATTACCAGCTTCCATCATCTGTCATTAAAACTGTACTTCACAGAAGCTCATCTGTCCAAATATTTCAGCTGTGGTTTCATTGTCTATTTTATTGCTGCCCAGCAATAGCATGCTTTAGAAGTTTAAGAAATAAGATTCCCAAGGACTGTTGGGACTAGAGATAGGTAGTGTTATCTCTTGTCTTAAGACCTAATCAATTGTTTTGAAATAACACCATTCTTTGACACTATTTCCAGAGAGCTCCTGGAGGATCTTGTTTTGATGGCTGCAGTCTGCACCTGAGCTACATGGATGTTCAAAAGAAAGGCACAGGTAAAATACAGCACTGCAGCATTAAAAAAGGGTCTCCCAGTCTCCCTCCATTAACTTTGAAGCTGATGTGAGCTTGCTGTTGCCTTTGTGGAAATGCAGGTGGAAGAGAGCAGGTGTGTACATTTCCAGACCACTCCTGCAGGAAACACGGAGCATTTTCCAGAGACTGGTGGCAGTGGCTTCTCTCCATGAATGCATCCTGCCATAGGCTCTGTGGGGTGAAGGCTATGGGGAGCCATCTGGGACCTGTGGTGCTCTCCAATTCACAAATGGACACCATCCTGACCTCAGTCAGAAGAAGCTGCCCCATTCTACAGATGCATCCCAAACAGCCTTTTTTGAGTTGCTCTAAATCAGGCTTCAAGTTATAGCTGTGAAAACCTCCGGCATGGACTCCTGTGGGTTGTAACTGATGGCCGGGATGACTCAGGCGTTGTGGAAGAGGCTGAAGCGGTGAAGGCCAGCCCAAATGTGCAGGTGGAAATGAGAAAGTGTCACAGGGCCACTCCACCAGGACCCCAGGCAACGGCCCAGGCACCCTTAGAAAGGGTCTGGACTCTTTCCAGGGCCTGGGTGTTGGAGGTTTTTTTCACCAACAAACTGGTTTGCATTTCTATATGTATCAAGGTGTCTTGTGTCTTGGACCTTAACTGTATTTTCAATCTTACTTTCAGCCACTGTAATTAATTTATTATTTATTTCTCTCAGCTATTCAAAGGATATGCCTGTTGGAGTCGATAAGATGGAGATGGGGTATTGGATCCTGGCACATGATTATCCACCATATTTAAACGCGGGTAGAGTGAGAGGGGACTTAGAGAATATAGTCCTCTGTGAACTCTGCCAGGCCGATTCAGCCCAAGGCTAGAAAATGAACTCTGGCCTCTTTAATTTACTAACAAAGATTTGTGTACTGACTCTAAACTAGTCATTCTCTGTGCCTCCCTATGGGCACCTGGCCTGTTTGCAGTCACTCCCACCGTAAATGTCCTGTGTGGTTTTTGGACAACATACTTGGAGGCGGATAGGTTCATTGCAGTAGCAGTTCAGCATGCGAGATATGTTTGCAAATTTAAGAAGTGATCTTTCATCTTTGGGTGCTAATGTGCATTTTCGTAAGTCAACCTCTTAGCTCTAAAAATTTCAGTGCTTCTTTATGTGAAGATACTTCCCCATCTCCTGGTGGACTTGTCTGGATGAAACATGTAAGTGAGCAGAGGTACAGCAGCAATAGGAGACTCTGCTGCATAACTGTCGTCAGCTTAATTGATTTATGAGTGTTAAGATAACAGACAATGCTCGTCAGATGCTACCTCCATGTCCTCTGTGTGTGGGGAGGTAGAGAGGATCTGTGCTTTCAAAAGTTGTAAATCAGGCAAACCTAAGCAGATTTACACAAGACGGCCGTTTGGGTGGGGGCCATTGTATTTTATTTACGCATTTGCTTACTTATTTCTGGAAGTTATAAATGCTATAGGTCACTCTATAATAATCATTGTTAGAGTAGATAATAAGCAGCACTTAGAGCTGGAGGGAAGATCACACTGATACTTGTGCGTCTGAGGCCACATAGTCAACCAGGCTGAGGAACTGATCTGGTTGAGAGTAATCCATTAAAAAAGGTTAATTGAAGACCCAGATCAGGGTCATTTGATGGTCCCACAAAAGCTGTGAAGGCAAAACCAAGGAGGTGACACAGGGCTGAGAGCACTGGGAGACAGGGTAGGATAGGAGCCGTCAAGGGAAACTTTGTCAAACGACGGCTTGGCAGGGAGTGTAGCTGGTGTCTTCAGTAAGTCAGCTGCTAACTCATGGGGAATCAATAACCTAAAATGTGCTTTTGGTAAGCCTGTGCATAGATCTAGTATTGGCTCAAGCAATTTAACCATACCCCACATCAGTATCTAACTTGTGCAACCAAACCTGCCCAGGCACACTGCACTGGGAAAGGACTTGGGATGACACATTACTGAGTTAAGAGGCAACACACGAAAGGGAAATTAACATTTATTCAGAGCCAAGTTTAAGTTGTCCAAAATAGCAGAGGTTTTTTAGTTCTTAAGGCTTCCTGGGTGTTTAATACATTTTAAATGCTTGATGATGAATTAGACATTCCAAGATTTTCCCTTCCTCATATTGATGTGGGTCTGAGAGGAGATAAAAAGTTGGGTTTGGTGTCATTGTTATGTAATTAGTCTTGTTTGGACTTTCATTAGCCAGTGCAATTGCTCCCTTGGACCTGTCCATGTAGCATGATTTGTAATTCAGCACAGGAGAGGTTCCCTTGGCTTACAAGTAATTGCTCAAATTTTTATTTGTCAACTGTTGTAGATCACAAGCATTTTCAGTTCCGCATAGACAGGCAAATGCTGCTTAAAATAACCCACATCCTGCAATTCTTCCCTCAGGAGCTTATCCATGAACATTTTCAGCGTACCAATTAATGAGACCAAGCTTCCCCCTCCCACTTATCTGATTCAAATATTTAAAGGAATACTAGACAAATTCGAATTGTCCAGTAAGTACTAGACATGCTCTTCTCTGTATTAGCTGGCTCTTGCTCATCTTGATAAAAAGAGGGAGGGGAAATCTCAATAAATCAGAAGTCTGCTACTGCCTACGTCAGGAAAGCTCCCTCCAGTGAAGGGGACAAGCTTTGCCACGTTACAGACAGGTGTGAGATTGGACCAAATATTACGAAAACACTGATGAAATAGGCAGTAAAGCTATTGTACCATGTAAGCTAAAGAAATATCTGTTGCAACTGGATTTTTTAAGAAATTAATAGTCGGGTATGCCAAAATGATTCAAAGGTCTGTGATCCAAATGGAAAATAAGAAGTCCCAGCGTGAGAATTTAGGGGTCTTGGAATGAAATCTGTTAACCTCACTGTTTGCATGTGATAAGCATGTCTGATGTTCAGTAATGGGATCTTATGGCAGGCACCAGGTGCCGCCCATTTCAGCTGCTCATATATGTGAATCACACAGATTCTTCTTGTCAAAGTCAATGGTGTCTCTTCATCTGCTCATCGTTTTTGATACCAGCTGCACTCTTAAACACAGGACTAGCTTATATATTCCTAGGAGTGATATAAAATTTATGAGAGTGCAAAGTGAACTGCATCCAAATGGGCCACTCTGAGGCTAATAGTTAATAAAAGAAACCCAAACATTTCCTCTACAACGATGATTTAGGAATCTTAATTTTCGTATATATGGACATGAAATCAGTGGGCAGACATGTGTGCTGTGCTCAGCACACGTAAACGGGTATGTTTGGGAAGGCATGAATACAGAGCAAAGAACAGTGACTTCTGTTACAAGTACAGCTCCTGCAAATATCCATATACTGACTTGAAACTTCCTTTAAATGTATGTGCCTCTGCATCCGCTACAACCTTCAGCGTCTTGAAACTCACTCTGAACCACCGTCCCTTCATGAAGCTGTGAAATACTGTTAGCGACATTTTGGAAACAGGGAAGAAGGAGGCTGAGGACTGAGTTCAGAGAGGCAAGCTGGAGCTGAAATACAACAGACGTCCATGCCAGTAGCACCGTGTCATGCCCCAGGTTATGTGTCAAGTCTCCAACACAGCTCAGAAATGACCAGGAACCTCCCAAAATCAAAAGCACCTCCTTGGCAGAAGGGAAACTTTTCGGCAAGCCTTCCTCTGCTACGCCTGCAAGCAGGTAGTACAACTCTGCTCTGGCCCGGGAAACCCAGGATGGGCTGGGGCTGAGGGTGGGCTCCAGCTGCTTTGCACTGGCCAAGTCAAAAGAAGCGAGGCTGGAGAAGCAATGGCCACAGGATACAAGAAGTAGGCTTCCTTATTGGAAAGTTTTTCCTGTATTTTAAAAATATATATTTTCAGTACCTCTAGTAGGAAGATTAATAGGAACTTTAAAAAGAGCTTTCAATCCTACAATTTTTCTCTGATTTTCCTGCAAAGAAAAGTGGTGTGTGGGAAGAAATGCTGATGGGAGGTGTTTCCAATGGAGTCAGTGGTGTCCAGGAGCAGGACACAGCTGCTCGACCACAACATAATTAGTTAATCTCTCTATCAAGAGAAAACCCTGATAAGGCAGTATCGATGGAGAAGGGAAAATTTAAAGGTCTGCTGATAAATGCTGAGTGGGAATGAGAGAAGCTGCTTGGACAGGAGATCCCTGTGTAAGAGGGCACATGAGATGACAGTGACATCCAGGTCTCGCCACTCAGCTCTGGGGCTTCTCATCTCCCTGCAGACATGTCCCCTCTGTGGTGGGTCCTGGGGTCCACGGGGCTGGAGGGGGTGGCGGGAGGACCATGGGCAATGTGGGTTTTGATGCCAGTGAGTTGAACGTGAAAGTGAAGGTTTCTTACCAGGTTTGGGAGTCTGAGGTGAGAACCTCTACCCCGTTACTGCAGCTGATGTGGCACTGAGCCTTTGCCGTCCGCTGGCCGGCCAAGCCACCCTGCAGCGTCGCAGGCCACCCTGAGTGGGCACACTGACTTTCCACACAGCCCACCCGCTGAAACGGGTGGGAGGAGGAAAAGTGAAGGGAGAAAGGAGGGTGAGAAGAAAAGGCCAGGCAGGCAAGGGAGTAATATGGACACAAACAAGCAGGTGGAGTGACCAAGCCACGCATGTGCGGTGTGCCCGGTACGGCTCCATCCCTCCAGGCCAGGAGAGGATGCTCTGATTAATGATTTCTCCGGCACGTGGGAGAGATGCTAAAGAACTTTCTCCTTAATCCACAAGCAAGGCACAAATAGTTTCTGATGGAAAACAATATTAAAATTGTTGATTTTTACAGAAAAAAATAACATCCATTAATCAAACAAATGGCACGCTCAGGAATTGAGCAGTGTGGGAGAGCAAATTGATTGCAGGAGTTGTCTGCTCCCCCTACGTCTCTCAGCATTTTGAAGTGTACATAATACCCAGCTTTATTATTCGCTGGCCCTTTAAGTTGGAATTGAAATGCAATTAAAATAGCACTTCAGAGAGCCATACATTTTAATTAATGGCCTGCATTGCTGAGAAGTTGGAAAACAAAGAGAGCATTGCCCACTTGCAATGAGTAAATCAAGACAGATGCGTTCCTGGGCGTCCATACATCAATATGACGACATAATCTAGTAAAGCGAGAAACCCATCTCTGCTGTAATATCACTCGTTTTGCTTCAGAAATTTAGCCCAACGGGTGCGTATGATAAGTTGAGTGCCAGCTGAACAGCCTCAAGTTTTTAAAAATGGGACAAAATATATCTGAGGGGATGTGGTCCTCCGGCAGGGCTCTAAAACCAAAAGGACGCCCCGTGAGACTCAGCCCACCAAATTGCCCTCCCCGCCGCGCTGCTTCTCCTTTTGGTTTCCAGACCCCAGAGCTCATGCCCTGAGCTTCCAAATTGGTGGCTCAGCTGCAGCAATGGCAGACAGGGGTGACACCTGCGAGCGGTGTGAGAAAGGTGTGAGCCCTGTGGTGGCGAGTCTGGGGTTTGCTCCAGCTCAATGAGCTTGTTGGAGCCTCGGCCAGCGCATGGTCTCCACAACAAGCATGGACATGGCGCAGGAAGGAGCTTGGCTAATCCCTGCTGCTTCCAGCAGCACTGCTCCCCATGGAGATCTTGGATGCAGCATCCCTCTTTCAGAGGGTACCCAGGTTATACACTGTATATGTATGTGTGTGTGTATATATACATATATATATATTTGTACCAAAGACTGGTATCAGGCAGGTTTGCAAGCATAGATGTGTACTTTCTCTCCCGGTCCCTAAATTCACCAATATTTTACCTGATGATCATCTTGTATGTAGCATTTACCTGGAACCACGTCAACACACTGAAAACCAAAGAATGCCACTAAACTTTGCTAAATTAATAATAAAATGGGAAGTGGTTCACATGATATAAGTCACAGAGACTTTCAACAGTGTATATACATCAACCCCCCCAAACACACACATCAGTTATGTTTGGCTAAAGAGCGGGGGCTACATAGAAGACATTTCTTCAGGTCTTTGCAAGGGGAAAAACAAACCCACCCAAAACATCAAAAAGAGCAAACTCTTAGTACAAGCAGACACTGAAATGAGAGATTGGAAAAAAGCAAACCTAGCAGCCATTTAAAAACACATTTAGAGACCTTAAAATTACAGCCCAAAGAGCTAACTCTTTGCAGAGGACAGCATTTTTTTTAAGGTAAATTGGTCCTCCCTGGACTAGGGAAACTCCATGAGAAAGTGGGGGGGAAAAAAAAAGGCATCCAGGAAGCAACATGACAGAGGAAATCTGCTGCTCTCAGTATGTGGTAATGTTCCTTAAAAGAAATAAGTTGAGCTGTCCTGTCCCCTTGTTATGTCTCAGTTAAATCCAACCATTCTGGAGAAGACTTAAACAACCTTTGGGGCTATAATCCAACAGCAGGCTCTGATCTCTGATCTAGGTGCTCTAAGCAAAACAGAAAGGACTGGGATAGAGAAGTGAGAAAAAGCTGTTAACAAATCAGTGGTTCTGCTGCATTTCAAAATGTTTTAGCCATTTTTGGCCACGTCATCTTAAAGAACGTGAGGCTGAAACTGGTGGGCTCCAGAGAGGGGTCAGCAAACAAGTGAACATAGGGAAAAGCCCTTCATACATATACCTCAAGGTGGAGGTAGCTGAAGGCTTTCTATTAGTCTCAAATGAGCAATTTGGCTTTTGATACTTGTTCTATGTCATGGAGGGCTGCAAATCACAAACTGACCAACCATCCACCTTTGCAGAGGTACATCCTCAGCCTGCTAAGAGAGACACCAATGCAGAGCAGCCAGCTGCCATCGCGAGGGACAGCAAGGCTTTGCTTGTGCAGCCTTTGGCAAGACTGTGCACTGGTAGAAACGAGCTCAGAGGCGAAACTGCAATGCCCTGGCTATAAGGAAGTGTCCAGAAGCTACCAAGGACACCTAACAATTCCTTATGTTATATCCTTTGTTTGCGATGCATGGATTTTACGGTGAGTGAAGGTGGAACATCTGCTCCTCTCCTTAGCCATGAAGCAACAAAGTCAGTTTTTATTTGTGTATGTCCCCTTCTTTTTCCCCTCTCAGGAATACCCAGACGGTAAGTTGGCAGGGTTGGGTGATGGGACCATTAACTCTTCCTGTGGCCACTGCTTCTTCAGTTGGCTCACACCGTGTTACTGAGCAATCCATCCCAGTCAAACCTTTTGACACACATGTCTACGACAAGGTCTCTGAGGGGCTGTGGGTGGACATAAAACCTGCCTGGTCTGCAGGTCTTGACTGCAGGCAGGTTACATAGAGACCTACATGTCCAGACGAAGGATGTCCTTGGCACGTGTGTGTGCAAAATGAGAGTTGCATGTGCATTGGTTGGGGGGACTGGGGAGAACAAGAATTACTGTCTTTTTGTAGCCTGGCTCCTCCCACCTCTACATTTTCATTAAATACTTCTCAAGTGGAAACCAGTTGTTTGTTTATTTTTTTTTTCTCAGCATTTAATAGCTCTTTTTAAAGGTATCACCAAGGTTTTCTAGCAACTGGCAGTCATAGTAACATGCGCCCGCTTCAGAGTGCATGATTTATTCCCGAGATCAGAAGACGGTGGGTGGCCCTGAATCCACACCTGCATATTCACTGGGGAAGCAGCAAAGCTGAAGTACTTCATCTTCTGGAAAGTCTGCCTTAGCACACAGATCTCCTGTTGGCATATTAGTAGAAACTCTTACTCAGCCTCAAGAAACGAAGCCCAAACAGACCTCTCACCAGCCCTGTTTTATTTTCCAAGGTATCAAAAAGCCGGGATGGGGGAGATGCACATGAAAGATTACTAGCGTCTCATTCAAAGGGACCTAATTAGAGACCTAGATAAGTGTGCTGAAGTGAAGGCAGGGCATTTGGATAAAACAAAATTACACTGTGTAATTATTAAAATAACTAACATGTTGCTTTATAAACCACGATGAACCACATATTTAGGGTGATTCTGAACTTTGATTTACTCACTCAGTTATGTCTTAATTGCCAACTTTTATAGCAAGACAAAACAAGCACAGTCAGTCTGAGGCCCCAAAGCTACGTGCCATGATTGATGCCAAGGAGAAAATCCCCTTCTCTGGTGATCAAAGACTGAAGATGAACTTTCCAAGAACCTGAGGTGGAGTTTGAGTAAGAATTCATAATGAAAATTGCGTGAGCCTTTGGATCAGATATCCAAGATGATATACTAAAAATGAAGGAGGTTATCTCCCCTTCTTTTCTCATCTGCCTGTACCACTGTGGGCACTCAGACCTGACTGCTTTCCATCTCAGAACATCATCCCACCGGCCACCTTCTGCACATTTGTTGCTTTTGTCCTGCCCCTTCTGCAGGTGAAAACAATGAAAAGCAGTTGGTGGTGTAACTGGTAAAGAAATGGCAAGTTCACCCAGCTGGCGTTTGTCCCGAACTAAAAGTGGACAAAATCTATTCACCTAGAGTTACCCTTGACTATATCTTTACTTTGTCCTTGAGTTTTGAATCCAGTCTGTGGGTGTATTTAAGCAGAGCATTTGCAATGGGACACAACTGGAAACAACCTAAATATGGGAGGGGGGGGGGCGGGGGAAATCCCAGAGAAGCCACTGGAGGATCTTCACTGTCAGTATTTTAGCATTTAAAAGAAAGTACTTACAGTGCTCGCTCATCCATGCTCATAACCAGCACTGGGGTTTTTTGCCACCGTTACCTCCAGCCTGCTCAGGTAAAGCAGGCTACCTAAAGCTACCTTTAGCTAAAAGGTAAAGCTACCCATAGCTAGTAATTGGGCTTTGTTAATTAAAAATGAGAAGAGTCAATTTTTTTAGGAATTCATCCCTCTTTTTTGCTTGTAAAGCCAGACAGCTTACCTAGACTCTAAAGATAAGCTTTCAGAGGAAAAAACAGGACCAAGAACCTGAGCTTCTCAAAGTTCGAAATCTGGTATGAAAGAGAAAGCCATAGGAAGACTCAACTGGGAGGACAGTGACACAAAATGTTTGCTTGCCTCCTCACAACAGCCTTTCCTTGACTAAAGCCACTGGTGGTTATAAGGCACCATCGACTGGATCCAGCCTCAGGAAATCCCAATGTTACTGACTGATCTCTGGAAGGATAGCACGGATACCCTAAATGTGCCCCCTTTTT
>NW_009648955.1:1264131-1311859 GCF_000708025.1 Charadrius vociferus
CGGCCTTTCTCTGGTCTTTTCTAGGGTCCCCTCTGGTGTGGCAAGACCTATGTTGGTGTAATAACCCCCAGATTTTCTTCTTGCTGCCTCCAAAGGTGGCACCTGCTCTCCTAGGTGTTGCATAGTGGTCTATGTTCGTCTCAGTTTCACCATCCTGTTTGCTTACTGCTAAGAAGGTTTTCAGGGATGCGGGCAAGCCCACCAGGACCTTTGGGCTTGGTGCCTATGACCCATGGCTACGGGCAGACGTGATTCAGCACTTGGATATTAGGAAACAATTTTTCACTGAAAGGGTTATTAAACATTGGAATAGGCTGCCCAGGGAGGTGGTGGATTCACCATCCCTGGAGGTGTTTAAAAAAAGGTACTTAAGGACATGGTTTAGAGGTGATTTTGTCAGGGTAGGTTGATGGTTGGACTTGATGATCTCAAAGGTCCCTTCCAACCTCAGCAATTCTATGATTCTATGATTCTTCTTCTGCATATTGCAGATGAATGGCAAAGAAGCTGAGGTTTGGGCCACCCCCAAGAAATTGGGACATCCAGGAAAAGAAGAAAGAAGGACTCCAGGATGATTAAAGAGATACCCTGCAGGACCGACCCACTGATGGAGTGGAGGGTCCCTTTGCAGGACCCCGAACCATGTCGATAACACCTGAGGATTCCCTGTGGGGCAGCTCAGGGGCTGAACAGGTTAACTGGGAAAAAAAACCCACGCTTTAGATCTTTAAAAACAGTATTGGTGGGCAGCCCTGTGCTGTGTAATAGAAAGAAAACTCGGCACATGGCTGGGTAATCCTGTGATATTTTGAAGAAATCATGCCCCCTGCTGATTTAATTAGATTTTTTTTAGCCTCGGCTCTAAACCTGGTGAGAACATTCAAACATACTGATTAGCGTTCAAGGTCAATAACTCAGACGTCCTGCTGGATAGTAAAAATCTTCTCTTTCAACCCTGAAATAAGATGCTTATTATTGATTTTTTGAAAGCAGAAGGCAAAAGATGAATGGCGGATCCTTGCAGGGCCAGCCTTTCTGAGACCATGCCTAGCATTTTACATGCCCTTTGCAGCATTTAATGGGGAAATAAAAGCCTGGAATAATAATAAGAGCAGAAATTTGTGACTAGGGGATTCACCCGCTTTATAAAGACTCTGTGAGTGTTTTGTGACTTATCTGTATGGTAAAGTCATCTCATTTTCTAGCCTGCCTACAAAGGACAGTCATTTGCTGCCCAGTTAAAATGATCATGAGTGATTAGCACAATAAAAATAAATCGCTGTGGAACAGCAATCACTGTGGTTTTACAAGATTTTTTTTATACCTCAGTCTCTAAGATCAATTCTTCCAATGGCCAGCAGTATATATTAAAAAAAAAAAAAAAGCATGTTTTTCGGAAAACCTCAGCTGTGTCAAACCAGCTAGCATGGAGGTCAACCCCAAAGCTTCTCTCCTTGCAGACTGGACAACAAAAGCAGGGGAAAAAAAAGAAAAGGAAAGAAAACCCAGAAGCGTGCTGTCATGGGGGTGTGCATCGGGCTCCCGGTCAGCCCCGCACTCCTGTCCCGCAGTCAGGCCTGATGTGGGATCACACTCTCCGCTCTGCTCCCCGGTGAAGGGCCACCAAACCCCCATTTGCCATTGCCCCTTTTCCATCTGGCAGCTTAGAGCTGTGGTACAGAGATGTTCCTGCTGGATTTAAGCTAGTCCAACGTTTTCTTCCTCTAAAATCCTCCTTACTGTGCTTTCTGGTCCTGCATTGTGCTCTCCTATTGTTAATGTAACTCTCAGTGACATTTTCTTTTTGGCTTTCCTCTCCCAGTCGCTGGATTGCAAACCTGCCTTCGCTGGAAGGTCATTGAGTACCCTCTAGTGGATATTTTTGGAAAATATAGCTCAGCTCTTTATTGGTCTCTGGAGACTTAGCAGCAGCTCTCTGGAAAGCCCTGTGTTTATAGTTAAGATATGCAGAGGATGGATTACAGTAAGTCCAGCACACGCCAACAGTTGCAAAATCTCACACAAGCTCCTTCTCTTTAGTTAAACCAAACATGAAAGGCAAACAAGATTAAAAATCAATACTTCAGCGAGAAACTGCTTGAGTTTTTTGAACTAGTAGATATGTACAAGGACAAAAATACCTGTAAGGAAAAATCAGTCTGCCAGTAACACTCATTGTAGGTCTTTGGAATAGCCTGGGATCGCATCAGGCCCCCGACTTATGGCATCCAAGGACAGGCTGGAAATTATGGCTGGGAGCTCCTGGGAGGAGCAAGGATATATCCCTATGATTGGCCTCCTAACCCTTTATTTATTAGCTTTATTAATCACCCTGTTTTTAAAATCAGCTAATGCATTTGCTCTTTGCTTCCCGTGAACTGCGTGTGGCAGGTTAACTTTCACAAACAGCCAAACTCCCACCCAGCCGCTCAACTCGCTCCCACGCCTCAGAAAATGGGCTGAAAAAGGTCTTGTGTCAAGGTAAGGACAGGGCGCTCACATGCCAGTTATCATCATGGGCAAACCAGACTTGATTGGGGGAAAAATGTTTTATTTTCTTACCAATTAAAATAGATTCAGGCAGTGGCAAACAAAGACAAACGTTAAAATGATGCCTTTCTTCTCCCCCTTTTCCCGGGCTCAGCTGCATTCTCAACTCCTCTACCTCCTCCTCCCCCAAGGTTGCACGGGAGGATGGGGAATGGGAGCTGGGGTCCATCCAAAACAGCTCCTCTCTGCTGCTCTTCTCTTTCCTTTTCATGCTTTTCCCCTGCTGCAGTGGGAGGTCCTCCATGGGCTGCAGTTCTTCAGGATAAACCTGCTCCAGCACGGAGTCCTCTGCAGCGTGGTGGATATCTGCTCCAGCTCCTGGAGTACTTCCTTCCCTGCTCCCTTCCTACTCATCCTCCGACCTTGGTGTCCTCTCGGCTGTTTCTCAGTTTTCCCCTCCTCCTCTGCCCATCCAGCCTTTTCTGCCTTTTCTGATACAACTCACTGATAGTGTTTTCACTGGTGTTGTACAGTACTGAACCAAAAGATTCACAGAGACCCAAATATCTGCCTACATAGAGTGTGGGCAAATAGTCTCCGTGTGGAAAAAAACCCTTCATGCCTTCCTCCTCTTCATCACAGCGAGCAGCATTAGTTTCTGTTCCTGTCATCTACCAGTCCAATCCTGCTGTCAGCAGTCTCATCAGTTCACCTTGGGTTGATGTCAGACTAAATGTCGTACAATTACCAGGCTCATCTTTATGCCTTTTTAACAGAGGCTTAATGCTAATACTCTGTAAGGCTTCGGGAATTTCCCTGGTACACCCGGATGTACTCAAAATGAAGATGAGTGGGCCAATTATCTCCTAGGTAGATCTTCCAGGCCTCCTGAGTATGTAGCAAGATTTAATCCTATGTCTAATACAGATTTTTAATGTCTAATACAGATTTTTTAGCAGCTAAAAAAATACGACTTCTCTCAGTTTGCTTGAGTATACCAACCTGCTTCTTTCTAAATGCATAATAGAAATATTTATCTGGCTTTTCCTCTTCTCCCCCATCTCCTCACTAAGGAAGTTCCCACAGCTGCTGCCCGCTGTTTTTCAGGGACACCCATCAGATTTTGCCCTTTGCATGTCTCATTTCTCTCCAGGTGCACAAGCTCTGTGCCGGTCTGCTGGATATTTCATAAAAAATACAGTACCTCTGTTGGCTTAAAAGGCTTCTGGACCCCTCCTGGTTGTATGTTGGCTGTTCACCTCGGGTTTTAACATCTTTTGTTGCGGAGCTTTTGGCCGTGGCTACAGAAGCTGGACCTCATGTGCTGTTCTTATGCCACACACTGGTCACTGTTGAAGCTTCAATTTCTGAACCACCCTGATGGGTGGAGTTTTGCTTTTGCTGGGAATCACCATTATTTCCAGGAAGTAGCTGACTATTCATTTGTCATAATTTAACAGAAAAACAGATTTTCTCTCTATACAGATAGGTAAAAGAAGGGCCAGTTGAGCCCCAAACCCTCTCTCCTGCTTTGGATCCTCCATAGTCCACCCTCTCCACTAACAGTGCAAGAAACCTCCAGATTCCCTCTGCCCCATCCCTGGGTTCATCGAGGTTTCCAAGAGATGACTGTTTTTTGAGGACACATTTTCAGCAACAGGCAGGGGTTATCTGAGGAGCTTCTCAGTTGTTGGAAATTAGCCCTGACCTGAGCGAGGGTTTCGACCAGAAGGCCCCCAGAGACATCTCCCAAGCTAGTTTGTTCTATATTTCTATGTAAAAATATGGTATGTCAAGAGGTAAGATAAGTGAAAATATTAAAAGAGGCAAGGGTGGGCTACATGATGAGGTAAAAGGCAACTCAATTACATTATGAAAAAAAATTCAGTATTTTTTAAAACTTGATTTCCTGAAGTAAAAGTCTCCAGAAAGCATGTAACCATTTTTTAGTTTTATATTCCCTAATTAGATTATTTTCTAATTGCTTTGAAGCTTTTCCACCAATACCAGGCTGTGGCGCTACCACCCAGGGAGGTACCCAACACCCTGATGATGTACATTTTCCTTGCTGGCTCCTCTGTTATGAAGAACATGTGCTCCCTGGTGAACGAGGCAGTGATAGTACTGCTGTTTTGAAAGCGATGAGTCACCTCGGTTTACTAATAATAACTTTCAAAATCTGTATAATTTCTGGCTGTGTTTTAGCCAGGGTTCTGAGACACCTATCAGAGAGCACGGGACCACGGGAAGAAGTTAACCAGCATCAGCAAATGCTAAAAGTGGTTTTCTAACGAGGCAGCCCCTGTGATGCACGCAGCCTTGGCTTTTCAGACATGCTCTGCGAGCATGCATCTACCACGTAGGAGGCTTGCGTAGCCTCTCCAGAGTCAGCGAGTCCATGGGTTTGGCTTTGAGAACTCAGTGGTGGATAAGAGAGGATTTGTATTTTCCCCTTTTGACTTACTCAACAGGCTTCAGAGTAAGGCTGTGGCATTGGAAAACAGGGTGTGTTGGGTTTACGTGGCAAGGTTTTGGTAGCAGGCGAGCTACAGGGGTGGCTTCCATGAGAAGATGGCTGAAGATGTCCCCATGTCTGATAGAGCCAATGCCAGCTGGCTCCAAGACTGGAGCTGCAGGCCGAGGCCGAGCCCAACAGTGACAGTGGTAGACCCTCTGTGAGAACATATTTAGGAAGGGGAAAATGTTGCTGTGCAACTGGGCATCTGTAGCCAGAGACAGGAGTGGGAATATGTGAGAACAACAACTCTGCAGACCCCAAGGTCAGAGAAGAAAGAAGGGGAGGAGGTGCTCCAGGCACCAGAGCAGAGATTGCCCTGCAGCCCGTGGTGAAGACCATGGTAAGGCAGGCTGTGCCCCTGCAGCCCATGGAGGTTAACGGTGGAGCAGATATCCAGCTGCAGCCCGTGGAGGACCCCACGCTGCAGCGTGTGGATGGCTGAAGGAGACTGTGACCCTGTGGGAAGCCCATGCTGGAGCAGGCTCCTCGCAGGACCTGTGGACCTGTGAAGAGGAGCCCATACTGGAGCACGTTTGCTGGCAGGACTTGTGACCCTGTGGGGGGACCCACGCTGGAGCAGTTCGTGAAGAACTGCAGCCTGTGGGAAGGACTCACGTTGGAAAAGTTTGTGGAGGACTGTCTCCCGTGGGAGGGACCCCATGTTGGAGCAGGGGAAGAACACGAGGAAGGTGGAGCAGCAGAGGCAACGTGTGATGAACTGACTGCAACCCGTTTCCCATCCCACTGCTCAGGGGGAGGAGGTAGAGAAATCGGGAGTGAAGTTGAGTCTGCGAAGAAGGCAGGGGTGGGGGGAACGTGTTTTTAGATTTGGTTTTATTTGTTATTATCCTACTCTGGCGTTAATTGGCAATAAATTAAATTAATTTCCCCAAGTCAAATCTGTATTGCCTGTGACAGTAATCGCTGAGTGACCTCCCTGTCCTTATCTCGACCCATGAGCCTTTCATCTATTTTCTTCCCCTCCCATCCAGTTGAAGAGGGGAGTGACAGAGCGGCTTGGTGGGCACCCTGTATCCAGCCAGGGCCAACCCACCACACAGGGATGTGCTAGCTCAAGCACCAAAGCGACAGTCTGTTTTACAGAGCAAGCAGAAGTGTTCGTTGCCGTGTGGTTTCAAGGCAGAAGCAACAAACACGTATAGCAGAAAATAACTTGGCTTAGCCAGCGCTTCGGAGGGCGTGAGCTGCCACCCATGGTAATTCCAGTGCGGTACCTCCTGCCTTCCCTTCTGCACAGGGCCGATGGAGTGACTCACACGCTCGTCTGCTGATGTTCCCGGCTTCCTGAAACCGCACCGCTCGCTCTTTGCCTTGGACCTAAAGTTTTCAAAAGGTTTTAAAAAGGTCTGCGTTGTTTTTTTTGGGGGATTCACGGAGCTGACTTTTGAAAGAGAAGCGTTCCCAGCCTGTGAACCGACAGGCGGGGCTGGCAGCGGGACATCACCCTCCTCCCCTGCCTTACCTTGCTCACGCTTGCTTTTCCCCACAACTGCTCCCCGTGAAGGGATGGAGCTGTGTCCTCCCTCTCCATGGGCAAGAGTGGAGCCACCAAGCCACCGGGAACTCTCCATCTCTCCCCAGCAAGGGCTGCCTTGCCCTTTTCCGATTAGGCTGCAAAGTTGTAGTGCTGATGTGCAGTCAGGCTGCAAAGTTATGGTGCTGATCCGAATCGAAAGCCAGGACATACGGGCACCTCCTCCTCTATTGCTGGGGGCTGCAGGAGCATCTTGCTTCCATACCTTCCTCTTCGTTGTGCAGGTTCCCCCCCTGCACCAGCCCAGTCGCTCACCATTTCAAAGAACCTTCAGAATCTTTCCTAAAAAGCATCACAACTTTTTTTTTTTTTTTAATTAGCATAGATGGCAGTAACTACTTTTTAAGAGGAACAAGGAGCTCTGCAACTCTCCAGCCCTTGCAAGGGGAGCCACAGAGATGGCGCGTGGGCATCGCACTCAGTGACTCTCTCCCAATGCCTCCAGTAACCGACCCACTTGGCAAAGAGGCTCTTCTGATTACGTTCAGCTCCTTAATCCTTTTTCTCTCCCTTTCCAAAAGCGACAACTTTTCTCTTTGCACCTCCAATGCATCACCACCCGCCCCCAGCTGCCCTGCATTATTTATTTTTTTTTTTTTGCCTAACAGCATGTAATTAATCAGCTCAGGTTTGTAATAAAATATGACGCCCATTTAATAGAATGAGTCAGTGGCAGAGCTGAGCAAAATTAGCCGATGGGAAGGATGGCAGGGGAGATAACGTGGGGCTGTCAGCCCGCCTCGCACAGCCAGCGCTCGGCAGTGGCAGCCTGGGCCACACCAAGACCAAACCTCCTCCTGTTTCCTCCTTGGCTTGGTGAGGTCTTGGCAGGTTTTCCTGCCTTACCCAGCGTTTCTACGGCGGCAGCCAGATTGGTCAATCCTTTCCACAAGTGATGGGCAGGAGCAGAGGGTTCGGCTGGGAACGGGGGAAAAAAACAGAGGGGGTGGAGCGGAGAAGGGAGAGGGGCCACCACCCCTGCGGGGACTCCTGCCCTCTGGGTGAGGGGAGGGGGTCAGACCCCACCAAGGGGATGAGCTTTTCGGGGGGAGCCACTAGCCTCGTCCCCAAGCTGCTGCTGGCATTTCAAACCTTGGGCTGATTTCTAGTCATAGAATTTTTTTATTTTTATTTTTTTTTTTGTCACCAGCTGTGGTACAGTCACTTCGTTAATCTTCATTGGAGGGTGATAAAATACTCATGTAAAAACCACGGTAAAACCAGCTCATCACCAGCACTGTGCTTTATGAGCTCTGGAGTCGCAAAACAAAGCAGTTCTGTGGCATTATTAAAAAGAAAAAAATTAAAAAAAATCTCTCCCTATTGTGGTTCAGAGATCATCAAAGCTAATGAAGATCTGTCCTTATGTGGCTGACAAAGGCTTTAGGGCTTGCACACAGGCAGCTAAACTGATGTATCAGGGACTGCTCCTTAGCGACACCGGGAAGATGTTGGGGGTTTGTACAATTTACTTTGAAAGAGTTGCAGAAAAATACAGCAACAGCAGATTAGTTTCATTTTAACATCAGAAATACAGAAAATAGCCTGTATAGACCCAGCACGAGAGATGATTCACGCAGCTTGGGAACAGGATTGACAAAAGTGAAACCTTCAACATCATAATTTCAATAATGGGGGTGTCTGGGTGTGTATATCCAGACACACGTAGCAAAAGTAAACACTTTCTGATTTTATGGTTAACACAACTGCAGTTGTGTTAGACGCTTTTGAAGCCAAATAATTTTAGCTTTGTTTCATGCCATTATGAATATTTCCATACTAATGCTTTTCAGCTGTTTGTTAGAAAAGGCTTATCTAGCAAACTTTCATGATGTAAGCTAATTACACCCCAAATTAAAAAGATTTTATTATTAATGAATGAGATAGTGGGATTTGGCGTTTGCTTTCAACGAGATTCCTATTTAATGCTGCGCAAACTAATTTGATCTCTTATCCCAGACCAGAAACTGCAAAAGTTGCGACGGCGCAAACGGCGTGGTGCAGGGTAGTCCTTGCACGAGAAGATTCAGGCTGCTGTGGGGACGGGGCAGGAGAGTGAAAGCTGTGCCAGGTCCCTGTATGGCCGTGCCCAGGGAGGCAGCAGTGTCCCGGGGGACCTTGTTTCCAGCCCCTCAGTGTGACAAGTCCCGGACAGAGCTTGCAGCCACAGCGGCCGCCTCGTGTCAGCCTGCCACGGCTGCGGAAGGAACAGGATCAAAGGAGAGAGTCATCACCACCCAAGTTCATGCAAGTCTTCTTTCTGGTTGTTTACCAAGTATTCTAACCACTTTGTGAATGTCTTTTTTTTTTTTTTTAATTGAAAAAAAAAAATATTAACAAAGGGCTAGCACTAACTCAAATTACCTACCCCACTTTTTATTGTTGAATAAATAATCCCCTTACTTTACGGCGCTGCCAAGAGGGATAACACTGATCTTAAGGCATGACACCACGCTGCAGAAAGGGTGTCTGCTCAAAACTTGTTCAGTCCTCTTCTCATCCTTGCCTGTAGCCGCTGGAAAACATACAAACCTCCTGCAGTGAAACGGCACAGTAGCCATTCCAGGTAAACCACAGGTCTCCTTTGGCCTTCTTTCCCTGTTAAGGTGAAAAATACCCCAAAGCTAAACACCCGAAAGAGGTCTTTTACTGATGTTGAGAAACTCCTGAAAGAGCAGCTTTTGCTTTTGGTGGTAGGTGGACACCAGAAAAGCCACTTTAGGATTGCCCATCAGTTAAGTTTTTAGAGCTAAGGAGGTGGAGCTGCAGAAACGCCCTACCTATTGATGCCAGAACATTATTTAGCTCTTCCTTAAAAAACATCAGCAGTTAGGAAAGGTTCCAAGTTTTCCTAAGGAAACACTGTGGTGAAATGCGTCATCCGTCCGGCTGTGCCTTCCCCACCGCTCACCGGTGCCCCTCCTTATGCAGCGTAATCTGGTAACAGCTTGTCCAGCTGTGCCTTCCCCACCGCTCACACCTTATGCAGCGTAATCTGGTAACAGCTTGCAGGTGGTGCGAAACCTGCTAAATCCAAGTGCCACCTAAAATATGTTCTGGAAGTGGATGCAGTTTCCAGCTATGGGAATTTTCACCTTCCCCACTAAATTGCCTGGAGCAGAAATTCAGCTCCTGTTATTTTTATTTATTTACTTATTTAAATTGCTGTTTGGTCAATCCAGTAAGTCCCCAAAGGTAAACCAGTCCCAAGAAATAGGAAAGGCCAGCAATGAGAATGTTGTAGTTATACCAGGGGGTCAGGGCTAAATATTCCTACGATTTTTAATTCTTTCACCTCCTACGGGATGCCAGGGCCATCCCGCTGGGTTTGTATGGATTCCTCCTTGCTAACAAAACATGCTGCTTCTGCTCCAGAATTTCCAGCTTCAGGAACTGAAATTCTGGCTCAAACATTCAGACTGCATTATAACAGCTGAAAAAAAAAATAAATCAAAAAATACAATTAGCTCCCCCGCTCCTTGCCCCCATCTCTGATTGAGTATATCATTAATCTCTTTTCTACAGCATTCTTCACCACCATAAAGGCTAATTTATCAAAGCAACAAAGAGAAACAGGTTCCAGCTGGGGCTTTAAAACCTGAGATACCGATTTTCTTAAAATAAATAGTATTCATAAACAATAACGAGGACACTTCTTAATTTGGCTGCTTCTGTTACTAAAATAGCAGAGGGCACAAAAAGAACTGTAAGTAATAACCTCAGTGAGCACACTTCGGGGATTTTTCTCCTTTACCTTACCCCTCGATGCTAAAGAAAGATGGCAAACTACGTTGAATCCAATGACTTTTAAAAAATATTTGTTTATTTAAATCGGGGATTTAGGACACACACACACACAAAAAAAACAACCTGTGGGTTTTTTTCTGAATTCCTGGTTCCTAAACATAGCTTTTGCAGCTAATAATGGCACATAACTCTATATCCTGGCCTCGCCACAGTGCTGTGAAAAAGCTGTTGACTATATCTACTTTCTGGCATATTATGGAATTTTTTTAAAATTTATAACTCAGATTCAGAATACGCTGCTTGCCAGGTCATAACAATGTTGCTAGCGAATCTTGGTGTCTAGCATTACGCTTACAAGGAGAGTTTTGCTCAGTGAAGGAGTACAGCGTTCTGCGCCTATTCTAACAAACGAATGAAAAAAGACCCACATAGCCTCACAACATTATGCTGCCAAAATTGCTACGGCAAAATTTAAATTGAGAACAGAGCCCAAAAATCACTTGTCTGGCTAAAACAATGCGTTACTTTTAGCATCCTTGCAATTCAAAAGCAAGCAAATCACTAACACTTTGTGCATCTCTTTGTAACCCAGCGTATGTTCCTACCCCCCATGAAAAAACGTGCACCAAGATATGATGTGAAGAAAATCCTAAGAATATTTTGGTCAGGGTAAAATACCTACCATAGCCCCCAGTCAGTCGTTAGAATTCCAAACAAAACACATTACTGACAAGTAAATGTATTCCTTCTATTTAATGCACCACCTACCAGAGTTGTTGAGCAGCCAAATTCTGACACCTGCAATGAACCCCTGAGCGCCCAGTGCTGCTCCCTGGTAGCTGGTGGCAGGACCAGAGGCTCATAAAGCCAAAGACTCAACACGCTGAAAGAATGAGAAATTGCCACAAACAGGTGCCAAAAGTGAGCTGAACCATACTTTTGCATGGTAACATGTAAGCATGAAAAAAAAAAAACACCAAAACCAAACTTGCAGAATTTAGAATTCAAACTCGTACTAATAGGTCAAGGACTTTAGTCAAGGATCTTAGACAATACCTTCCATATCCAAGAGATTTACAGAGCTGCAAGACAGACGACTTATGCGGACTGCTCCTCACTACGGCACTACCGGTGTATTCTGTCGTGCTGCTGCAACCAGAGGCATTCGAGAGAGTTTGAGCTCCCGGTGTTGCTCATACAATCTCACATCTGAGCCCTTACTAGAACAAGCCACCACTTTTCCTAGTATTTATACCATAAATTATACCGTCATTGTAAATCTTAAAAAAAATCTAAATAGGAAGAAAAAAACCAAAAGGTTTCAATACTTATTTTTCTATTATTATTAGAATTTCTTAGCATGCAATGTGAGGTGAGGTCTGGATGCTAAGTGAGCTCTTACAAATTCTGTTCGCACCACAGTGTCCTTAGCTGTTGAAAATTCTCACTGAAAGAAGTGAAGCTTCACCTAGAGAGCACCAAAAAGCACCAACAAGTCAGCATGAGACTTTTTACCTGTGCAAGAAAATATTCATACTCATTACCTGACTTCGAAATAAAAAACAGAAGTCAGTTTTATATAAAAATCCATTTTTTATTAAACTCTGATCACAGAAGAGAATAGCTCAGTATAAAATCTCTAACAAAGTGATTTTATAGCGCAGAAAACTCTCCATCTCTCGCAGCCACAAGCTCTGGTTATGAGGAGTGTACAATACGCCTTCGTATCATAGAATACAAAACTGGAGTTTGTCATTGTAGCCCCATATTTGTTAAGAAGGAAGACATAAGTTTAATAAAAGCTGTTCCTTTAACACCCAGTTTTGTAATGATGCTTTGAGACCATTATACGCGAAGTATTGTTACCAGTCAACCTGCGCAGACTGTGTGGCTGCTATTAAGCGTGTCAGACTGTCAGAGAAGCCACTTCAAATGTCCCAGTGACAAATCACAACAGTAAATTATTTCCTGAACACACATAGCAATCTTCATCCACCCAGCCACCCTCGCAGAGTAGGAGAGCAGAAAGGCATGCACAGTGGTTAAAGACAGCAATTGGAAAAAAGGGGAAGTTTCCAGTAAAAAGCTAGCTACTACATAAAGCCTTATTTGCCAAAGAAATCCTAAAAGCTTTTTTTTTCCCCCCCAACTATTTGACTGGAGTACTTCTAGCACAATTCGTTTAATTCAAGCCACTAAGAAGAACTGCAAAGCATGCTAGGGTCTCTACGAATACTGACTCCAGAACCAGATTTTCCTCAAACCCTGTACTTCAAGCTGTCAGCAGAAAATGTTCAAACACCCCCAGCCAAGTTTGGTGTATTGAGAGTAGGCAAACTGGAGAGAAAAAAAAAAAAAAAAAAAATCATCTTTGCCCCAAGAACTTCTCCTGCCCCTTCTGCCAAACACGTGGAAACCAGGACAGACACCAAATCCCAGGTAAGAGTCTGCTGTCCAGTAAAAGAAATTCATAATGGGCTGGGTGGGCCCAGATTGCTGTTCCTTGTGCCAAAGAACAGCATTTGAGACTAAGGCAGCGTACCAGGCAACGCCAGGGACTGGAAACCCTTCAGTGTACAACACCCCAGAGTCCATTTTAACATTTCACTGCCAGGGACTGGAAACCCTTCACTGTACAACACCCACCCCAGAGTCCATTTTAACATTTCACTCACATGCAACTCCTACAAGACCTTTCTATGAAGTACATCCCACTCCAGAATAATTTAGTAAGCAATCACCTCACCTGAAGACATCTTTACAGAAAAGAAACAAAGCAATAATAGGAGCTCTGCAAAATAGGTATTTAGCAGTTCTATAGCAATTTTCATCTTCACAGAGCTTTGTGTTATGGCAAGAAGCTCCCCAGAAGGTCCAAAAAAGATTATTAATCAGAAAATACAGAGTAAATACTAATTATATGCAAGTCCTACCAACGCAGGACTACGATGTTTGTCATTACTTCCACTACAAGCATTTGTGGTTAGATAAATAGCTCTCTTTATTGTAATTTAAGACAAAGCAATTTTTACGTACTTCAGAATGTACTTATGCACAAGTGCACTACTTATATACTGTTACGGCATCTATAAATAATACATACACAGCAGTAACAGTCATAGAGTAGTCATTAAACTCCTGCAAAATCTAGAGGCAAGGGCAAAAACTAGAGGAGCAACCACCCCACGTTCTCTAGCTTTCAGTCCAAGATATTTCTTGTATTTCTCTAGTTTTCTCTCATAAACACACTCCAAAAGATACCAGCATAAAGGTGGTTTTCTCACGAAACAAATTAAGACAATACTACTGCAAGAATAACAGTTCTCAAACTAAAGATAAGGACAAGTCAACATTTATCTTTGAATCATCTCAAGAATCAAAGGTTTCTTCTCATTTAGCAGACTAAAACCTACCTGATAATGACTTGACAGATAGCAGTGATGCCATATGAGCTTCTATCAAGCCCCACGTATTGAATCAAAATGCAAATAGCTTTTTCCCCTCAAAGCTGTACTGACTGTATGGTGCTCTGGCAGAAACTACTGGCACTGTTTTAATACTATCAGACCAGCGTGCACTAATCAGGCCCTGGACAAGTTGCAACGCAATGATCAAAAGAGCCATCATCTTGCCCATCAATAAGCATCTTTGTAATTAAGTCAAATGCGATGCCACTGACGGACTGGGCAATCAATAGAAAAGTGTGTGCGCATTCATTAGACTACCTAAAAGTCTCAAGCATATAAAGACACCAAAAGGCACTAGCGCATAGAAAGAAAGTACTGCCTTCAGAACTGTCTTTGAGTACATGCTTCATTTGCATCTAAGACTATAGCGTGCGCTCACCCACTCTCTTGTGTTTTAACTCCAGTGCTTTGAGCTGAGTGAGGAAACGGGTAGTGATACCCTTCCCCCAACTCAAATTTCCTGGACGTTAAGAAGCGAGTGATACAATAAAGAAAACCAAACATGAAAAACAAAGGATCCAGTCTATTCTGTCCAATCATCTGGTGAATCTAACTTGATCATGTGTGCTTATTTTTCATTACTGGTGGGGAATATGTATTATGGAAATGATGCCTGGACAGGGTGCCTGCCACCAGCGTATGTTAAACACCTAAGGGACAAATTCTGCTCCAAACACTTTGTGGATTTTCTGATTTCAGAGAGGGTGTAAGCAATGAATTGAAGCAAGAGCTGCGAATTATGCAAGAGATAATTGACCGCACCATATTTTGCTATGATGGCAGACTTGATTCTCTGCTACCTGACACCCGGAGCAGCTATTTGCACTTAGGTGCTAGGAGTGCAACATGGGCGCAACTCAGTATTATAAGGTCGATTACAGAGATCTTACTTTGTGGATGAGCTATGAAGGAACTTATCGTACACAGTAACATGTAATCGTCAATTACACCTACTGCCAACAATGCTCCAGATTCCTGGGGACGAGAGACATCACATTAACACAGTACGGTGTCCAGCAAATGCTAAACCACGTGGCTAATTGTATTCCTAATTGTTAGTATTTCCAAGATCAAACAATCTGGAGCCTTGAGCACAGCATGCAGATTCTCTTACCAACACCCTCTCAAAACAGAAGATTGATTGTGAAGGTTTCTTAGCTAGAACCATGATATTCAGGCATTACATCCGTTTTTCACTTTGCTGATCCTTCCCTTCCTCTCCTGCATATCCAAGGCATAAGCCATACTGGGAGAGAAGCAAAGGCCAACTCCATCTGACACTTTCAGTTTCTCCCAGCCTTAAGATGACGTTTGGACCAAATGTGATGCCGATACATGTGCTGCACAGCCAGGATATATTCTAGGAGACGTGTTTTTTGTTTAAGTGGACATCCTATTTTCAGTCAGTTCCCTAAGGGTGACTTCAAAGCCACTAGACTATCATTTTGGGGCAATACCCAAAAATAGAAAGTCCTCTAAATCTTAAAATGGGAGGATGCGCCACAAAAATGTTTCTCTCAAACTTCTGGGCTACATAACAGATTAGATCAACACAACCTGTGCAACACTACAAAATTAGCAAGCATCTCAAAGCAAGATGGGACACAGAAGAACATTCTACGGAATGCATAAAAACAAACTCAAACAGCATGAAAAAAGTAATTTTTATTTTTATTGTTTACAAAAGCATGAACACCTTATGCAGAAGCAGCATCCTGAACCATACAATTCCCTTATCCCCCTGGGATATTGGCAGAAAGCAAGTATTTTCTCTGTTCTTTAGGATTAAACATACTCTGCTGAGGTAAATGGGAAACACTCCACCAATTTCCACGGAGCTCCAACTGCTTACACTGGTAAAGGGGCCGACTCATCAAACCACAACACAATGAGAAGTCATATGGGTGACTTGCTCTAGTTGCCAAATTGGCTTAGTCTGTGCTTCTGACCAAGATGAATACGCTACCAAGATACTTAATAAGCTCCTCATTCTCTTTAATTTTAACTGAATCAGATCTAATTTTAAATACCTGTTTAAACATTATGACTCTCATCCCACACTAACTTCATGCAAGGTTTAACTTTATGCACCATGAACAATTTTACTCAAGTTTTTAAGAGATTGCAAGTGTGCTCATAAGCTATATTAGGAGAAACCTTTTAGCACAATAGCTATTTACTCCTTTCTTACCTGCCTCCCCAGAACATGGAGGTCAAGTACTTACTCTGAAGAAATGTGCCCTAAGGTTAACCTGAAAAAAAAAACGTGCAACATTTTTATTTGCCCTTCATCCTTTTCTCCTGATCTGGAGCTGGAAGTAGCTAATGGTCATATAATCAAATAGGCCATGCATTTGAACCTATAGCGAAACAGTTAGTTATTTATTAAAAAGGTGTTCTGTTAAACAGAGAATTTGATTGTAATGACTTCAAAGACTTACCTGGAGCAAATTACTCGTACTGTTTCCTAAAACGATCCCTACTATAAAACAGCATAAGTCCTCAGCTCCTCTGAGTTGAGGTCCCTCCCCTCAGAATCTACAACTGATGCCTCAAAATATTTATTACACTGGGAGAAATGGCTCTGGTTTGTTTGCCATCCTATGTCTAAATTGACTGACAAATACTATTTATGTCTGCAAGACTGATATTGGATCTATGGATCAATGAAAACTGCTTCATTTTACTGCTCGAGCTGCAGGAACTGTTCTACAGCTCCTGCCAACTTCACATTAAAGAAATATAATTTACTTCACATATTGAAAGAACCTGCTAAGAACCCATATATATACACACACAAATACACTATGTATGTGTACACATACATATACACACACACACGTATAGATAATTTGTATTTATTTTACACTGACAAAGTGCTAAAAGAATCCAACAACTGTCACTGCTAGAGATGAGGCTAAATTAAATGGTATCACTTATATGGCATCAAATAATTATGAGACTCTGGTCCAAGAGTTTCAAAACTGTTAGCAAAAAAGTATCTTTCATTGGCAAAAAAGAAAAGTTCCAAATGGTTTGAATTTCTCTTTTAAATAATCGGAAGCATTTAGAAAAAGATAAAATAAAAAAACCCATGCAAAATAGATTTTGTAATTTAAATTTCAGTTCTGTGTATAGCAAACACACACATTTATACATATATTCTATTACGTTCATGGCAAAATTCTGAGGTGCCTCGGACTCAATGATGACTTCAATGAATCTCATAGTATCTCACACGTGCACATTGCCTCAAATTTTGAAAAAGAAAAAGCTGTACAAGCTCAGCCCTGTATTCTGTGAGTCTGGCTGCATAGTCAGAAACACAAGTACTGCACTCAAGACCATGCCTACAAAATGCACATTTAATAAGGCCATTATATTCAAGATCATAATGGGACTCAGGTCACGTGAATAGTCAAATATATCATAAACAGACCCAGGAAAGCCATATTGCAGAAGATGGACTCAAAACAGCAGTGTTCCAGCAATTTAATAACTGATTATTTTTTTTTTCCATGAAATGCCAATCTCTCAAACTGGTTTTACCCACAGGGCCAGACAACACGATGTATATGTATGCATGCATTCTCACGATGCATTGCTTCATTTTTCTTAAAAGTTACCAAGTGCCCCAGTGTTTGAGGGCAGGATTCTACTCAAGTTCTGCCAATAAGGTTCAAGCTGTTATCAACTTTAAGCAGGTTCTATGCATGATGAGGGGAGAGAAGATTTGACTTTCAGCTATTTAAATATTTGCCAACATGCAAGATACACTTCTTACTTTACAAAGTGTAGCAAAGACACAACTGAACCAGTACTGGTATATTTCTCAGTATGCTCTTTTAGATCCAGATCACATTAAGAGTATCAGTTTATTTGATCTGGCTTACTGAAACAAAGACAGAGCAAACAACCAGTTTAACACAATACAAGGAATGACACAGATTTACAAGTTAGCTGCCCACATCCCATGGCAAATAGAAAGAAGCTACCCTTTATTCAAAGTGGGGTAAGCTACCTTGAATTTACAGTAGGGTAAGTGTATTCACACCAGCCACTACCTTGGAGTAGCAGGTGTGCTGTAAATCTGATAACTTGCTTTGTAGTTATTTGCTCCTTTAGCCATTCCAAAGTTACCCAGTCAGCCAGCATTTTGGCTTGGTTAAGGGTAGTGGCATTTGTCCAAGAAGGAAGGGTAGACCGCTATCGCTCTTCCCCGTGCCACACTACATAAACACGTACAGTTATGCAAATGCAAAAAGCATCAGTACAAAGGCTGGAAGAAGCACAAGACATAGCAGATAGGAAACTTAATGGTCACATGCATGACAGCTCAGCAGAGACATTCTTTCACAATCCTATATCCTGCCATAAAATCCACAGTGGTCGAGATTATGGATGACCTACCTTCCAGCTGAATCAACGCCAGTATTAGTAATTATTTCTGAATACAACAGCCTATATCCAACCCTTTTTTTCCTAGGGCCGGTTTTTTTGGGTTCAAACAGTTTTCAGTACAGAGACAAGAGACAAACCTGAGACACATAAGATGCGACCTGTTTGCATATTATAAACAGACAAATCGAGATGCAAATATTATTAAATGTGTCACACTTCACACCTACAGTTCCACGTACTTTTTCCTTCAACAATGGCATTACTTCCCAGATGCAAGTTTGTCACTAATGATGAATACGTTTTTGACCAGAGCTGGAAGGAATGCACTTAGACAGCAACAACGCAGCTCTTGCAGTGATGAGCAAGGAACATGGGAGTTCAGGATATGGTTTCTAAGTCCACCTGTCTTGTACTCTTTGCATGCTGAGCAGCTCAAAACATCTCTCTTAGTAATCACATTATTTGGAAGGAGAATAACTCTTTCCATATTTTCTTCACAAAAGGAGCAGTAAGAAGTCCATTAATGTACCATGAAAGATGAAAAGCCACCTAAAAGGATTCTACTTATTTAAGCAGTTTTGACTAAAAATGATTAGCAGAATCACTTTGTCAATTAGGTTGAAAAGAGCTGAGAATATTTTGGGAATAGACTTTCAGAAGCCCTTCTCTGACATTCACATTAAAATGGTGGCCTGACTACTAGCAGTACGTTGCCTGCAAGTGTCTAAACAAATAGTTTTGACATGTATCAAGCAGTAGCAGCATTTTCAACATTTTGTTTGCTGTATTTAGTACCTTTTTAACCAAATTCTCTCTCCCAGCAAAGTGACGGTCTTGTAGTTAGCATGACTACCCATAAACACAGCATTTCTAAATGGAATTACATATTGCTTTCTTTACACCATAATATTATCTCACCATTTTCGTTACCAGTCAGCACCATGGGTTTAATGCAGGTCACAGACAACAAGCAACAGGCTTACTTTTACTGCTTGCTTCAAACAGTGTATTGTTTCATATTTATACATTCTTAAAATGTTTTGTTCACTTAGCCATACTAAAAGTACCACTCCAAAATTTAAATTTATATTGAAAAAGGTTATGGAGGATTTGACCAAAAAATACCTTTTATTCCCACAGGAAATAATATTTTCTCCTGAATAATTGTTAACGGATATTTATATTAGAGGACTCCATGTTTCAGAAACCAGTTATTTAATGCTCAATATTCTTTTCAGCAGATGAAGAGGTAGGTATATTTCCACACAAGAAAAAAAAAACAAACAAACAAACTGTAACAGACACTCAGTTAAATCAAGTAATGTCTGAAAAGTCAAACACTGTTCTGACAGCACATAAACATAATGTGTCTGAAGATATTCTCCAAGGAGGACAAGAAAAGTTGCGCATTCTGATTAGATAATACATCATAATTTGAAATTTAATAATTTTCTGGAAAGAAAACACAAGTATCCAAACGCTACTTCCTTCCCCTCCCTTGCCCAAAGAAATGTGGGTGCCAGCAAAACTGCCTGTATCAATGGTAGTATTAACTTTTTGGACTGCTAAACATGGAATCAACTGCAATTCTTCCTTACATTCACCGACACCAGCAGTCTACAAGTTTACACAGAGACCATATGCATGATAATTACATAATTACAATAGAAATTCAACTTTAGCATTGTTCTTAAAACAATCTTCATAAATAATGAAAATACCTGTGTTCTAGCTCTTCAGTAACCTAAGGTTAATTGGTACAGATAGTGGTTTTTTCTTCCTTTTATAAACCAAACCAGAGGTTCCTCACTGCCAACAATGGTTAAGGCCTGGATCAAGTTATTCTCCTTTTGCTTTTCCCTTTTTCTGCTTTTTTCCATTTTCCACCACTGCATTATTTTCTGATTTGCTTACTCCATTTGCAACAGCACCATTTGCTATTTTGCCATTCTTTACAGGTTCCTTGGGCAGCTTGTATGTCCGATAGTAGAAGTTACCAAACAAGAAAATGAAGGTGACAGCATAGAAAATTACACCCCAGTGCATCCATTTAGGGAAAGGACAATCAATATAAATAGACAAGGCTGTGTGTCCAATAGTCACATGGAACTGCACCTGAAAGACAGAAAATACAGAATCAAAAAGGTCTGGATATATTCTGTAGGTCTGACTGCACCAATGTATACTGATGCATTACGTTATGAAAACTGCTCAACTGGGACGCAGTAGGGAAGCTGTACTGGCTGTCACATTATGCATGCGCACATATGCCTGATCAGGGACATCAAGTTTATTGCAGTAACTGGCACCAGCTTTCAGAAATAGAAAAATGAGAGGACATTAAGAGATCTGGATTTTCTCTACCTTTTGAAAAGGTTTTTGCAATTCAGTTGAAACAACCAGTAAAGTAGTATTAGACTTTACTCACGCAACTCTTAACTACGCTGCATATTTTTTGAGAAATGAAATAAGTAATTCCATCTCCAGGTAGTATTCTAACTTGAGCTGTGAGTATCAGACAGCTAAGAACTATTGGAAGGAGCAGCATCTGTTCCAAAGCTCTGCAAATGCAAATCCACTCAGAGGCAATGGCCTTCTGAGATAAAGGGAGAAATTTTACTTACCAATTGCAATATGGTCAAGTATCGTTTCCACCACAGGTATTTCTGAAATTTAGGGCCACAGGCAGCTAATCCATAATACATGTACATAATGACATGAATAAACGCATTCATCTGAGCTCCAAAAAAAGCTGTCCAGGAACAGAAGGGAAGATTGTAATGTAATTTTGAAAAAAGAAAGAAGTCTTTTATAGTATTTTAGTAGTGATAGTAAAAATTATAAAGCACACCAGGCTTCCACGTTTGAAATATTCAATAGTATAGTATACACCTGACTGCCAACACATGCTGACACAAATAGCTGTTTGTGCAATTAGTATGTCACATCTTTCATGGAACTACTTATACAAAAGCTTTTCATAAGATTTTTGTTGAACAAACATAAATCACATGGATTCCATATTAGTTATTGTACTATAAGTGCAATAGTTTTGCTAAAGGATTTTTAGAAGCAGTATCTGACAATGCAATGTATCAGATTCTGAACTTAAATCTGTTAAACAATATTTAAATGCACAAGGTTCACTTCTCAGCAAGAAGTCAAGAAACTCCTGTGGAAGTCTGATTAAAGGCCAACGAATTAACCAAGACTTGTGGTTACAAAACGTTTAAGGGCACTGCCAAGTAAGTTTGTCTAAATTGTTCATTTTTAGTTTCCTTATTTATGACTTAAATATACAGATGTATAGTAGAATTTTTTCCAGAGTGATCCATGCTGGAAAAGAAGACAACAGTTCTTACTCATGTTAAGATCTCTGCTCTGTCAAGATTAGCAGACATTTAACAGAAACAAATTATATCTTGTTAAGGTATTTTTACACTGCCAGATAGGCTAAAAAGGGCTGTAATGTATAAGATTAGGGCAAAACGGACAATAGCTGCTGACATCAAACAGCTCAGATGTCCATGTGGTCTAGACCCAGTGAGTTACAATAGGGTCTAGTTTATAATAGATCTGTCTATGTAGGCAATGTGCTATCAACTAGAAAACAGAAGAACACAGATCTAGCCACATTTATGCAGTAGCGCTACATAAATGCAGAAGAGCAACTGTTGCTTTTCCTTTTGCAGAGGCTAGAAACTAAGATGTAGTGCAAGAACACCAGAACTTGAAATAAAGTTGGAAATAGTTGCAAGTGTATTGAAAACTGCTGATACGTGGTATGAAAAGTCTGAAAAAACAACAAGGGAGAGGGCATATTGAGATATCCAGCGAATTTCCAAGTAAGACTGCAAGTAAGTATGCAGTCTCCAATAAACTTATTTTATGGGTGCAGTAGCCAATAAAGATCATGAAATGTCTGGTTGAGTACCTGCATCCTGCAGATTACTTGGGAGAAATTCAAGGATAGTCAAAGATACTAATTTTAAATATTTCTTCTTCTGAATATAAGTAACCACTCAGTACAAGATATTTCTAGTAAATGAGAGCATAAAACTCCCATGCAGTAAGTATTAATACAGCTTGACAAAAATCCCAAAATATTGAGTTTGGTATGGTGTTTACTATATGTTATTTTCAGTGTCTTAAGCCTACAAAGCCCATTACAAAAAAAACAGGGTATTTTCCCTGAACCCTCAGCCCTGTAGAGCTTCTAATTTGAGAGACACAAGGCAAAACAACAGGAACAAGGGTACAATGCGGGCAAGGGAGGATGTGGCAAGTACAATGGAATAAAATTCTTTGATGGGGGCTTTAGAAAGGAAGTAAGGGAAAAAAAAGGCTGATAATGAATTATAGACTTGTGTCATTATGAATAGCTTTTAAAAGTTAATTGACAGATTCATTGGCTCACCTTCAAGTGAAGGTTTCAGAATTTTACACATGCCTCTTTATAAAAAAGAAAGCAAACCCCAAACTCAGATACAATGCCAAAATACTGTCTCCATTAACTTCATTACATTTGCACACAGATTGTGGCCCGTAATTAGATTTTGCAGTTCTCTGTATCTGCAAAAATTGAAGTTAGGCAAGACACATTCATCTTTCTATTTCATACAGAACAAGGATAATTTTGAAGACAGAATTTCAGGCTTGCAATTCATGCCCATGAGGAAAAAAAAAGGTTTTGCAATTCATTAGATTATTGCCCTGTTATCTTTTCCTCCCCCACGTTTCCCACAGAGGAAGACTGTATGCATTAAAGCTACTGCACTGCTTCAGTGCTATTTAAACAGTCTTGTATATTATAAAGATAAGTCTAAAAAAACTTTTTTCTATTGCTCCCAAGCAATAATAATTCTCCCTTGTGTTCAGCATAAAGGGTATGGGAGGAAGGGAACTCACCTTGTCCACCTGCAACCCACTTAATACCAATCCACCACAAGGTGAACATGGTGAAATGGTGATAGACATGAAGGAAACTAATTTGATTAAATTTCTTCCTCAGGATGAAGAATACTGTATCCAAATATTCAATTCCTTTAGAGACATAATACCACCATAAAGCAGCAGCTATCTGCAATGAAAAAAAAAAAGACAACACAGAAGTTTTAGTGATTCCAAGCTGAATGGAATAAAGTTCTCTCCACCTATCTGCCAGAAGAGAAGGATAGCTCTTCCTTCCTCAAATCCTGGTAAATGTTGAGGCGGAATCATCGAGCATCTAACAGTATGACAATAAAACCGAGACTCCATTCATCTATTCTGGCCACAGAAGTATTATTCTGAATCTACTGCTCACAAATCACACCTGTAAAAAAGAGCTAACGTAATTAAAAGCTTGGCCATCTCTGAACAGTTCACCAGTTAAAAATTGCAAGTTTGTGTCCTCGTTCTCTAACCTAAGCTTCCCGGGAGAAGACTACCACAGGGCTTCCTGTACTAATGAGGCAACACTTTGATGTGGTCAGAACAACAAGGCAGAAACATTATGATAAAATGAAGTTGCAAAGACTGAAATTCTTTCAGTACCACAGGCATATGGGTGGGAAGATACCAAATCACTCTTACAAGCTAGGTGCGGTACAGATTTCACATCCCTTAGAGCAATATTCCCCTCAGCTTCTTCTGGCTTGCTCAGTAACCCCATCTGAAAAGCAGCATTCCCCACAGTGGCTCTGTGCCATTCAGGGAACTGAAGAAACAAGACCACGGGAGACACACAAGCTGCAGAGATATAACCCAGCCACCCAACACGGCAGTGCTACACACACCAAATTCTTTTTCCAATCCACCCATCATAGTGAGTCTTGCCCAATATGCAACATAAACACGGCGACCTGCTGAAATCAGGATATTGTTGTACAAGGTAAAAGCCCAGAAGCTCTGCATAGCAATTTGCTAATACTATGATATGGGGGTATGGCGGTGATGGGGACTCCCTTCCAGATCCCAAAGCACAGCAACAAGTCTAGTTCCTGGCACTGTAAGTCATCTAGCTTGTTATGCAAGGGTGGGACCAGAACACATCCCAGATGGTGACTCACACAGAGAATGAAGGAAAATAAAAAAAAAAAAAAAAGAGTTGGAAATGGTACCACCATCAAGGACAGCAGGCAATGTCACAACACACCTATTTGTAAAAAATTCACCTGATATTTCAGGACTCATCTGATGGCAAATTAGACTTTCTTACTTTAACATCGTGTGAAATAATCCTACCACTCCCTCAGTCCCCAGGGGAGGCAGAACAGAAAAAGTTAAGACAGCAGTAGCTTCCCTTCCCAAATATACACATACTGTTAGGCAAGAGAGAGAAAGAGGAATCAGGAGAACAAACAGCACAGAGCAACACTACAGCCCTGCATGGTGTTTTCCTCCACCTCTCCAAACTAGTGGGAAAGGAATGCATCTCTCCTCAGACTAAGTTGGTCACAGCTGTAAATGGACTGGTGAACATTTTAGGAGCGATTACAGCAGAAGCCAAAAAAAAAAAAAAAAAAGAAAAAAGCGGCACTGGAGCAAAAGGATGCCGCAGATCTGCATTGCAGACTCTGCGGTTTCCCCAAAGGAACCGCACAACTTACTGTTGCCAAACTGCAGACTTTTATGTATCCATTACTGACTACCCTTCTCACTCTCTGGACATGATTTAGCCTACTTCAGGTCTCAGGAAGAGGGGGCAGATTTTGTCATTTTATATGAAAAGATACTACTATCTGTCAAAGCTGGAGAGAGGCTTAATGACAGCAAAATCACTCCCACAGATCTTGGAGTTCCCAGACACATCGGCAAGCTGCAAGAACCACCTATATCTATCTATATGTATATATGCGTTGCTCAATATCCAGTACAGTTCTGCCTCTGGGATAGGTAGTCAGGTGTTTAATAACACCCACATCAAGGCTTTGTCTCACACCCATGGATTAGCATAACAGTCCAGCAACTTTTACAGATCTTTGCTAAAGCTGCATCTCTTAAATAAATTAAGATAAGCATCTTTTCATCTCATGACTTAACAATAAACATTTGGGACTGTATCCATAAAATGACAAGCCAGCACTGCAATATTCAAGCTCTTTGGAGGTCCTTCCTTCCAAGAAACTTTTAAAGAATCAATAGCTCAGTTACAAGCAAACTGCCATAAAATGTCTTATAAAGCCAATGTGCATTTTGTTAAAGAAACAGTGGAACAATAAGCCAAATAGCCAATAAGCATAGAGCAAAATGTAAGTGGAGAAAAATAAAAAAAAACCCTTATGTTTTATGCCCAAGATGCCAAAGGTTTACTATATGTGCCTGGACAAGTCATTTAACACACCTCATTCCTCTTCTTTTGAATTCCACTTGCCTCTCACAGCAAGCAATTACAGACTGTGGATCAAAATCATCTGAACTTTTGATCAAAATGCTTCCCATCACTTAAGAACAAAATAGCCTCCATTTCTTTGCAGGATTATACCTGCTGATTTTTGCATTCCTGTAGATGCTTTTTTTCCTGACAGCTCTTTTGCTCTCTTCCTATCATCAAATTTTACTACCATTTATTCTCAAACCTGAGAGTTTTCATGTAATGATGATCTATTTCATTGCTCCCGATGACTTTATTCAGATCTTTCAATCATTAGCTTACAGACGCAGAAAAAAATGAAACAGATGTTAAGTCATTTGCACGAGGCCATGCATGCAATCAGTGACAGAGGGCAGAAATAAAGTAGAACAATACACCAATACGTAAGCTATGACAGGAGCAGATGGCCACTATGAAAGTTCTGCAAAGCATCAGAAGTTAGGACCTAACCTGTAGCCTTTCTTTGGACACAGCATGAAAGAAAGATTTAGCATTAGAGAAAATATGCATATTCCTGAAATGAATAATACTAGTCACAACCATACTTTTTCTGGCAATTTTCATATGCACCAATCTAAGTCTGTTAAAACACCAGATGGCACATTACAACCTAGGATTAAGGGGGTCAACAAGAAGTCCAATCCCATGACCTCTGCCTGCTGCAGGGTTTTTGAACAAAGGGCTGTTTTAACATGGGACTCTGTTCCTTCACCCTCCTTCCTCAGTTCAGGTTGGAGACAGTTATCCATTAAGGGTCTGAAGGGACAGGTACTTCTTAGAAGGTAACAGTAATAAGAAAAATTAAAGTGGCTTTTAAAGGGAACTCTTTTCACTGCTTCAGTTACAGAATTTTGTTTACAGGACCATGGAATATATTTTGTTGAGTCAAGTTTCCTTCTCACAGACGTTTAAAGTAAAGTATTATATTTATTTCAGAAGAGGAAACTACTCAAAGTCTAGACAAACACAAACAATGCGGTTTATAATTACAATACAGAAGACAACCATAGCTCAGCTTTATGATTACAATCAGCATACTTAAAAGTAGGAACTAACTCATTCACACAGCTCCAGATTCCCAATTCTCAGCTCTTCAATAATGTTAATAAAATAGATGAACCTGAGAAACACCAACACACAAATGTAAGCAGATGGGGAAAGTCACTGCTCACAGACACTAACATGCCTTAAGTTAGACAGTGTTAGGAAATTGTTCACTCCAAATACTGGAGCTCCCAAAGGAGTACTACGAAGCATGGATTTAATACCTCGCCCCTTTGCATTTATTATTTTGTCTCCTAAGCTATAACCACAAAAAAGTTCTTTCCAGATGCAGCTGCAGCTCCTTCAAAATCCTTTCTTGGGGATTTCTTCACCCTTTTCTTTCTTGTCTACTATGAACTTTTTTTTTTTTATAGCCAATTAAAAAATACACTCCTCAACTTCCTGTCAGCAGTCAGTAAGGTGGCTATGTACTACACCCAGAAAATAAGTCCTTTAGAAAGGAGTTTATTTCTGCAACTGTGGAATCTAATTTCCATCCCTGCTTGCTCCAGTTGTCCATTCCCTCTTGTAGAACAACAGCCAGGGGAGCCTGTATGAGATGAACAGGTGTAGGTAGGTTCAAAACAGTACGTAGGAAGACCAACTTCTTCATATTATGTGTAAACTACCTCCAGAACTAACTCTCAGTGAAAGCCAGAAGCTTGACAAAATTGAAGAAAACGTAGAGACAAAATCATGGAAAAACGTGCCTTAAAAACTGGCAAAACAAAGTGGCTATGTCTGACTTAAGAGGTCTGTGATACACCGATTGCTGGTGTTGCTACACTATACAGAGGAATTGCCACCACATGCCCTTACACTGTTCCCTTGAAATCACCATTGGCTTACTGTCATGATACATGATATGGGTTGGAGAGGAAAGACATTTGCTGGCACCAACGATAGCCAAATTCATTTTTTGGAACTGCTTACCAGCTCTCTGTACTCTCTTGAGGAACAAAAGATGGTTTCTTGACCTCTCATTTTGAGCAAGAGCTTTGGTCAAAAGGGGCCACTACATGGCAACATCGTAGTAGCACATTCCCAAAAAGGCAGAAACAGAGGCGATACCAGGGTTCTTGGCGGCCTTTTAAACCACCATATGCAATCAGTTTCCCATTTCTCAATATTTGTTCCAGCTTTCTAAGCCCCACAATAAAGTCATATATGAAGCTGTCTGTTGCTTTCCAGAGTGTGTTCCATAATGCTTTCTGGGCTCAATGCTGTTTCCATTTAAGTTAGTCCCAGTCTCCTTTAGCTGACTAATACAGGACTTATTTACTCGTTGTCTTACAAATAAAGTTATTGCATTTGTAATTAATTCCACCGTTGCAGCGCACCATTCCTCTTCAGAGAAAACCCAGTACCAATAGATACGAGACATTTAGTATCTAGATCTATTAAAAGGGCATGACAGATGTGCTACAGGGTTTATCAATTCTAAACTCAAAACTGCAGAAGAAGCCCACACTTACATTTTAAAATTGCTTTTGAAGATTTTTATTATGAAAAATGATGGTGAAAGGAATCTTGAGGAGGTTTTGGGGGTGTTTTTTGTCCTACAGTGTAAAAAAAACAACATACCTTCTAAACGCAGACCATGATACGCTGTAAAGCAGTCCAGAAATGTATCCCAGACTCTTTAGTTAGATAAAGCACACTTTGTGTGACTTTTATTTACCTAAATTGAAAATTCATTCAAAAGAACTACCAGATAATAATCAAGATAAGGGTCTTGACTGATAACATACTATACAGTTGCTGCAACAGCTTGAGAGAACTCAGTTTTCCTTGCTTCCTCAACCCTCTCAGTTGCAAACTGAACATGTCACAACTTAAAACTTCAGAAATAAAGTTTATGCAAATCCACAAGTTTGCAAAAAACCTAAAAAGTCAGGAAATCTAAAGAGTAGATATTTTTAGAGCAAACTTTCTTTTCTGGACATATCATATGCAATAAACAAATTGAAATAAAGGCAAAATGACCTGCACATTGTATAATAATGCTTTGTTTGACATAATGAACAAAGCAGAAGATAACTCTTTTGAGCAGGTCTGACCCCTCCACAGCCTCCCGCAAATAAGTGCGCCTAAAAGTGAGGCTAAGAATCAGAATTTTTGCATACCAGAAGTCATTACTTCTTGTACGTAGCTAATACAAAAATTCCTTCAATATATGCCATACCAGTCCTCAGTGTCATCCAGCTCAGTACAAGGGCATTCTATTTCGCATATCTGTTGGAAAAAAACTCACCCTGTCAAGCATTTGTTGTACCTGGCTAAATTTTGTTTTTAAAAAAATCATTAACAGAAATATTCTAGTGACTGAAAGAGTGAGTGCACAGTATTGGCAGAGGTGAAAGATAGGCTACTACCCTAATGCAAATAAAAAATCTATGCACAGAGCTGTTCTGCTGTATCAGCTATTATACATAAGGTGTGAGACTCAAACCTATCCTTCTCACTACCATCCCTGCCACATGCACAAGCTTTTAAGTAATACTACCTATGAACAGCCACCATGTAGACAGACATTTTTTGAAATGTGTTATAAGTATTAAATGTATTTAGACTGTAACACACATTACATTTTCAGGAACATGTTCTAATCTGTAGGTGAAACTTGCAAGAACAGCTGAGAGATTCTCAAGTGTCAGCTCTGCCAGAAGATAAGGTTTAGTATATGAGCTAATCAACAGTGTTACAGAAATTAACAAGCATCTGCACTTTGACTTTAATTTGAATGCTTTCCAAAAAATACACTTGTGAAACCTAAGCTTCTACAATGAAATGTACTGATAATACATTTGCCAGAAACCAGCAAGACCTCATGAAGCCAAATGTGGGTAAAGGAAACAAAAAGTTGCCTCACCAGTATAAGTGAAGTCCAACCACAGTATATGCTGACAAATCTTGCTTTGATCTAGCGAGAACACTACACCTTTACTGAGGTTACCCTGGTATCATAAACTTCAGCAAGGTCTAGGAACCAAAGTATGTATATACAGTTTATCCTGGATTGTACAACCGCGGATGAAGCCAAGGATAGCATATTTAAGACTACCCTTAGTTGTAGCAGTCAGATGAAAGTTAATGCAAATACACTGATGCATTTTGATTAAACCTGCTATGTGCAATGTAGTCAAACCTGAAGCGATCTGTGAGAATATAATGGGATACAGTCATGGCTGACAGCAGAACTTTGGAAACACTATTTTCAGACAAGACTTAAACCATCATGTAGTGCTATGTATTACACATGTTCATATACAAATACAAAAAAGAAATACTCACCCTAACTTCATAAACATTATCTGAATAATCCACAGTCTGGCAGACATAGCTGTACCCTCGAGCTCTTGATGACAAAAACAGCTGAAAATATTAAAGTCATACATGAGGGGAAAGATGCTACATAAAACACGTTCATAACAATCATCAGTAGATTTCTTGCTACATCAAACTTACCTGAGCAGAAATATTTAAAATATCCTTACCAATCCTGAGAATATTATTGAAGAAAGCCAATATCTAGTTCTAACAACCTGTGGTTACACAGTACCTATTTTTTTCTTGTAAATTAAAAAGAAAATACTATTTTTTTTTTGCCCTGCATGTATCTGCCCAGATAATTAGAGCCCTGTACAAATTAGTAAGAATTCCAGTATAACCTTAAGCTATTCAAACATAAGTATTCCCTCTGACAGCTCTAGCTTCGGAGACAGCAATACCTACTATTCTTAAACGTTCTAATACCTACTGTTCTTAAAACACTATTCCAATCAAAATCCAGAAAAAAACCCCAACTGAACAGCCAATGCTGAGCACTATAAAACACATTGAGAAAAACTGGATGAAGAAAAGTTCCCTGCTTTGTGCCAACAGAAACAGCCTATAGCACATGAAGTGCTCCTGTAGGGCCACTCCAAATAAAGCATGTTGCAATAACCTGAACAGGAGAAGATAAACTTGACTTTTGAGCAAGGTCCCATTGGAAAGGACAACACTTGCCTAGAGCTCTACAAGGGTCAAGTAATACTTCTAATCTTGACATTCATAAATGTTATGATCCAAGATTGTTTAAAGCCAGGTAATCACACCATGTTAAGGATAAAAAAAGACAGCAGTGGAGCAGACATAACCTGTAAAAGTAAAGAAGGGTGATACAAAAAGGTGCCCAAAATAAACACTGGTAGGCACTGACTATTCTTACTACTAACCTGACTTTTAGCTCATTTAGACTGAACTGGAGTTTATTTTGGTATCTCAACTTGCACACAGCACTAAGAGTGCAGACAGATGCATAGAAAAGTGTTATCCAAATAAAACTAACATACAAAACTTTTTGAAACTCTGGACTTATTTGCTGCACATGTCTGTTAAGGAGGGAAGCGAAAGGAAGAACTGTCCACAGAAATGATCCTAAGTAATTGAACTACTTCTGCATCATCCAAGTCGATTTACAAACTGCTGTAATACTACTGCTTTCCAGTGTGGTCCCCCACAAGCACATCTGATAATATTAGAGAACAGCAGGGAATAGTTTAGTCGACATGTACAGAGACTAACCAATCTCTACTGTGACCTACTGGGTAATTTGACCAAGGTTATCTTGGCAAAAGGCGGTAGATTGACTCCATCAGACTGCCTCAAAGCAGAATAAGAAATACAAGATTCTGTGGCAAAATAGGGTAAACATGTCTGGGACTTCTGCATCTTCTAAGCAAAATTTGCTCCTGATTTGAATCTGAATCTGGAATTCAACAGACGTAAGTCTTGTACTAGACAACCTAGTAGTGCTTTATGGACTTACCATTTTAACGTAAGTTATCACAGATGAACAATACAGCTTGCCATCAAGATGATTATTTAAATAACATTTAAAGGCATATCACATTCAATTTCTGTCCTCAGCAATACCTGGAAACTTTACAGTCATTCATAAAATACAAATTGTATCATTTTACCCATAACAATTACACTACTCATGCAAATTACAACAGTGGCACACTGGTATTGTAAACCTCACGTAGACTGAAGCAGGAGTTGATTGGTTAAAAGGAACAATTGAAACTTCAACACCTTCCTCCAATCGGTCTCCAAGATGAAGAAAAGACGCTTCCTGTAAATGTTGTATCCATAGCCTTAACATCCATTGAATAACAACCTATCATTTGAAATAGCAGGAAACTACAACCTCTGTCTGTGTCTAAAATTATGAGTTTTCAGCCTATCAGCAGCAAATGTGTATTTGCAGTCCCATTCAGTTTTATGTAAATTCAGTGACTTTGAAACGCCATGCAAACACATGTGCTATCCCATAAGGAGCATAGGTTTGAAAATTAATTAAGCACAAGCCTGGTATAATTGAGTTTATGGATAAAACAAACCGATTTAACAGAATACAGGAAAAAGACAGACATGGCAAAACCACTGCAGGATTCGTTTTGAGAAGTTTCAGGTTTAAGCTGCCAAGATGACTGGATTTCATCCATTCCCACAACTACTCTTGGGTGTCAGCATTAAAATACTACAGGTACAATAGAATTTATTACTTAGTTGAATAGCACAAGGAAACTAGGTAAAATGACAACTGAAGTGTGATGGCTAAAATTTAACTGAACCATGTATTAAAAAAAGGCTGAAATCAGTTAACAATTTTATTATAGAAGCTCTGGGGAAGGGTCAATATGCAAATCATCATCAGATATGCAATGCTTTCCTGGCAAATTACAGACCAGCGAGAGAATTCTGCAATGCTGTAATTTTAACTGGTCTGCTTATTTGCTTACTTCTGGAAACAGATTTTGCAAATTCATGATCCGAGATCTTCCAGGAAGAAGACTCTCAATCCACATAAGCAAAGCCACAGTAGCATAAACTACTCCTTAGCATCAGCTATATTCTGGACAGCTATCCTTCAATAATGATTACCAAACTGTTAAGTAATCCCACTTAGCTACTGCTAAAAAGCTGATCCACTGCTTTGTTACTAGTCATTTCCTCTGTACAGAAAACCTAACAAAGGAGAAATGCAGCAACACTGAAATTTATTAACATTAATACACTCAGAATGTTGCAAACCAAATATTAAAAGACTGTATCCTTTTATTTTTATTTAAAGATATAATTAATTTCATTTTTATTCTTATTCTAAAAGATACCTTACAGACAAGATACTTTTTCTCACTACAGAAAATGGACACCGGAATTTCTAAAAATGGTAAACACACTGAAGGCACCAAACAGCTCAATTTCTAACAAGACACGTTCTGACACCCTTTAGGATTATTAAAAAAAAAAAATAATAATATCAGTTACAAGTGTTAAATCTCTATGGATTTTAGTTAATGCGTCCACTAACATAAATCTAGAACTTAGAATAGCTAATACACAAATTCTCTCTATAGGCTCATTTAGTGCATTTATTCCCAAACAGAACGTACCTAGCAACTGAAATAGTCACAAAGGCAAACTCGGCTTTAAAAGTTTGTGAAAAACATTTGCCCTCTACAGACATCACAAATATGTAAGAACATTTGCATTTTGCAATCTGTAGACACCCTCAGACTTAAATAGGAATTCCCACCTGCGAGAGGGCATACACACCTCTTTGAAAATGAAGAAGTTGAGTAGAACCATTCCAAAGTTGTAAACAACCAACAGGAAACGTAACTGGAAGGGCTCTCTTGTCTTCATCCATTTGGGGCCCAGCCAGACAGTGAGGAGATAAATAGTGCTTATAGTCAGTGTTGGAAATGGAGACTGCATCAAGGGCCAATCATCAACACGTTTGTCTAGGGGGGGTGAAGCAAACAGAAGGAGTCAACAAGGTCCGAACAAAATATCTTTCATCATCATTTTAAGCATTGCATTCGTTAAGCATTATTCTCTCCTGGAATAGCTGCGTCAGATAGTAGAAACACAATACATTCATTCTTCCTAGGAAGGTTAAAGAAAATAGTTTTAAAAAACCCACTATATCACATTACCTCACACAGAGACTCATTATGTCATGCAAATTCTATTGTCCAGTCTACAATCCAAAACAATAAAGCAAACAGAATCACATGAGCCCAAACCCAACCCACTAATCCCCCCAAAACCAATTTTGCTTATGAAGAAGAGTGACTGCAGCAGCAACATAACCAAATATTCAACACCACTGCAAATGAAAGATACACAAATTTGGCAAAATACTGATAAAATTAATAACCTTTACCAGTTAAAAATTAGGCACTAAAAAACCTGCAATTAATTTTATACAGGTTGTATGATGCTAACCAAGTACCTTTGCTATTTGATGCAGGTCTCATATGTTTCAGACAGAATACTAACAAAGTTACTGGAAAACAACTAAATAAAAGAGTTTAAAGGGATGGTTCTAGCAGAGTAATAATCTGTGCTGCCATATGGGAGACAAAGGTTTTATTTACAGTGTCCTTCAGCCACTCATAAGATCCAGAGTTACATATACTCTAGGGCCCAGAATATACTATATTAAGTTCTGGATCTGTATCAAAAAAGCACTCTTAGCCTGATGAACCAGTGACATCTAGGATTAGAAGACAGGTCTACTACAGAGAAGGGAAGAGAGAGACTACAGCAACACTTCCTTACTCTGTGTTACTCCCCCGACTACCCCCAGCCCCTGGAAGGCTAATCTCTATTCACAGCAAGAGAAAAGGTAACTATTCCATAACTTTCAATACTTCAGATACTTGCACAGCTCTACGATACTAACTGGATTATTTTCCCGATGTTTAGGCCAGTTGGAGTTCAGGTGGAAATCACACCACAGGGATCCTTGGGAAGCTCAGACATCTAAAACACCTGCCAGTCATTTGTGGGCAAACTCACAAATAGCAATGCAGTTGCCCACAGACCTACCTAGAGGACAAGTTTCAATACAGAACTGTTTTTCTTCATGAGACAGTGGAAAAAGAAAACCTCTATACCATAAATTAATTCCTGATCCTAGGCATACTAACAGGTAAATTAGAAAACCCTTCTTATCTACAAAACGAGGAACTCTCGTGCAATGGGGAAAGTACAGAACAGCACTGCTGTTACTCGTCCTCCATTTCTTTCTCATTTCCTTTGGTTGCCCTTAAGATCATAAATTAGAACCTCATTTTAGGAGCAGATTTCATGAGACCCTCTGTTTCTAATAAACAACATATTGTAATCTGCAGAAAGACAGTGTGCATGGCACTGATTCTTCTTGCTTCTTGTTGATTTAACAATACTTGATCTGCACATTGCAAGTAAGATGCTAGGAGACCTAAAAAGAAGTGGAAAAAAAGAGAAAGAAACCAGCCTAGCTGCTTCCACTGTAGCTGTTAATACCAGAAGAGAAAGTCATCCTAATGCACAGCAATCTCCAGCAAGGCTGATGCTGCCAGAATGACAGGAGTCCGCCTTGTGACCACAGCCACCAACAGAAGCTAAGGGCAAGATAGGGCAAGGAGTACAGGGAGGGGTGGCAAAAAAAAAATCAGGTAGATTGGCTGTAGAAACACAGGCAGTGAAACAGAACTGAAGAAAGTGAGAGAAGAAAGTTAGTTACCTCTTACTTTTCAGCAAGTCCCTGGAACAGACACTTCTATTACAATATAATATACTCTCTGTAAAACACAAGAACGATTGCTTTATAGTACAGTATAGCATCTTGGGATGTAAAGGAACAGCCCCATTTTCTAGACCTCACAGAATGCTACCTATTGAAGCTGAAATCACACCGTTATCGCCCTTACACTTCAGTTCCTGCTTGCTTTTAGCAATTGCTCTACCAATCTGAATTTAAAAATAAAAGATAACACCATTTAAAAGAGAAATGAAGAACCTCATCATCCACCTGATACAAACTAATGGCCAAAGACTTGTCTCCACCAAGCAAGAAGAAAGCTGTCACTTCTTAATTAAGAGACAGCTCCGAGAACAGCCTATGTGTGACATACTTCAATCAAATCCACATCTCACTTCAAACACCGCAGTGTGCAAAGAGTTAAGAGCAAGTGAGGCAAGAGACCCAGTTGCTTTCCCAGCCTTCTCACACTAAGCAATATAAAGAGGCAATGGCATACTGCAGACTCTGTCTTCTGTTTTCTAATCCAGAGTTTCATGGTATCCTGAACGCTAAAGTGACAATACAAAAAATGAAAAAGGAAGAGATTTGAATTTTACCCATGAGCTGAACGTTACCACTCACTACTGGAAATAGGAAACCATAACTTATTCCATATTTCTTTTTGTGAAAGGAGACAAAGATTTCTAGGGGGAAGAATGAGGATTCACTAGAGGGTGAAAGGAAAGACAAATGGACAACTTTTATGAAAACCCAGTTCCAAGCGGGCTTTCCCTCACGGTTCATCAGCACTGTAAACAATTTTCACCTACTTTCCACAAGTACTACAAATTGAAGAACTTAACTGGAGAAAACCAAGAGATACATTTAATTAACTTTGACAACAACAAGAGTACCTGTGCAACTGCCATTACAGTTCCATACCTGTATCATATTTTCAGCCTGTTACTTTCCCTCTGCACAGGGTTTTTGGACAGCAAGCCACCACATCTCAAAGACAAGTCTTAAAGTATTTGCAAGAAAATCACAGCTTGCTGATACAGACTGCATTAACACACTGCCCAGTGAATCTATCTGATTTGGATTTTGGGGGCCTGACCTCTCCTAGGACAATTAATTACTCTTTGACCACAAAATGTCTGTATGAGAGGCAATACAGTAAGCAATTCAGTTCTGCAGTACATCCTGGCCAAAACAGAAGCATATCAACAGTCAAAAAGTTTATTCTACTTCCTACTGTGCTAACTAAGAACACCACCTTGCATTTATTTTAAGGGCACTTAGGAGACTCTGCATATGATTTTTGGGTTTTTTTACTGATCCTGTGGCATCAGAAAACATGCTACTATTCATCCCAGAACTTGCTAGATTTAGAAACTTGTTCATCACAAGATCTTGCCTGGATAATGCAAATTTGTTCAGTTTTAAATCAGCTCCACGCACCATTCTTGTTGCACAGAATGTATTACAAAACCAATTTAATTTCAGTTTACCAGACAAGCCTGCTTGTCCGTGTTCTACAAAGAAAACAGAGTTACATGCACACCCTTGTTCCAAACTTCTTTTCAGATACCCATTTTCAAACAAAGATGAATTCACTGTCTTAAGTCATCTACTTAAGTGACAAACCTCCCAAGCTACTCCAACACTCTCCTCCTTTCCACCCCCCACTCCATTTCAGCAAAACCAGTATAATTTTGTGTCCTACTTACTAGCTGGTGCTGATGACCACAAATGATTTCTGCAAACTACCGACAACTGAGATAGCTTAAGGGGACATATGAGTGTATTAAATCCCGCAGTACTTCACGCACAATAGGTACATTATTACCTGAAAGATGAAATAAGCTTGAAAGAAAAAGGCTAGCTCCCTGAATTAAAAAATCCCTCCAACTGCTTTGAAGCAAAATGACCAATGCCTTTACCTGATTAGAATTGACAGAGACTGACTGAATCTTTCAGGGGATTAATGCATTTGTCTTTCAAATCCTAAGACCCAGATTCTAATTCCATCACAAATAAAATGTCTGTCGTGAAGGCCCAGCGTATAGTACAGTGCCTTTTTTGTGAGGTGGGAGAAGTTTCAGAACAAACATTTAAAGTTGCACTTAATCGTAAAGAAGAATCCAGAGTAAAATAGGCATCTGCTAACATACTCCTGATAGAAAATTACTGTTATGTAAAGAAAGAATATGAAATATTGATAGACACAAGGTTTTCCTGTCATTTTGCGTATAAGCATTTTAAGGTTTCACATTGTAAAGATAAGACAAGAAATAGAAGAACATATATATTTTATATATATATATAAAAAAATAATTGAAATTGCCCTAGGGCACCTACCCTTGCAGAATTTAATTCTTTATGTGGGGCAATTAACAGGAAATACACACTTAAAACTCTCTGATTTCTTCCTCCAAAGCAAGAACAAGAGCAAGACCAGTGAAAAGTACTGAATATCCTACCCAGTAATGTCCAAAGAGGACATAATTAACCTATATCGAAATATGGAAGGCAAATGAAGATGAACTTCACTAAGTAAGGCTGCACTGATGGTGATCTAGAGTTAAAAATCACAACAATCTTCTGTGAAACATACTGTTAAGTGTTTTAATATGCAAATACTTCTGTTAAATGTGGTGCAACATTCCCTTTCCGATAGAAAGGATTTTAGATGGTTAAATTTACTGCATTTCACTGAGCCTATGATCAATTTTTTTTCTTTCCTCAAGAAGTACAAACTTTAAAAGAAGCGAAGAAATGCATAGCAAAGTTGCTCCTACATTCATCAGGAGAAACGTTGAAACAGTACAACGGTGGCTATCTCTGCTTTTAATATTAGTTTTACTGAAAATATTACCTAACTAAAATACATGATTTTTGAAATTCTCTGCATTCATATTAGATTCAAAAATCAATACTTTGTAAGTCTTCATTTTTACTTTAACATATGTATTCCTTAGTTATAAGGTCACCACTCACTAATTTATCTGGAGAGTCTTTCAAAGTTATTAATAGCTATTGATACTATTCTCAGCGCAAAGACACTTACAGTGCCAATCCAGCACATCCATCTGTCCAATTACATTTCTAAAGACACTGCAGAAATGATGGTGACTGCTTAAAAGAGGCTCTTAACAGTGACAGCTCTCTGCACATCACAACATTTATTTTAACAAGAAGTCCTCTCAAAGCCCAATCTCAATTCCACTATATAAGGAAGGCAAACCAGTATTATCTAACTGGAGTATTGTTCTATGAACTATGCTGTTTTAATTATCTAAGAATTTCACACATCTTATTAGCTCTGCTGCACTATAACTGAAGGATATTTCTTATATGGTATGTGTTTTCATTTTGTAAACGTGTGAGAAACATAACTTCACGCATCTTAAAACATTTACAAAGCTTTCACAGTAAACTCCTTTGCAGTATTTTAGTGCTCCCCTTCTCTTCCTTTTCTTTCTGGTTATGGATTACCATTCTACATAACATACTTCTCTTTCTGCATTTGTATGAGAAATACTGGGTCAGTCCTGTAAATATTTACAAGTGAATCTAAGGTCCACTGTGGCTATACAACCACTGCAGACTGGCTCAGTTGAAAGTAAACTTGAATAAGCCTCTACATGATTAGACACTAGCCTTTTAAACTAAAGAGAATAATGAATCAGAATCACTTGAAAGTACATTTACTGTTACCAGTTTGTAGAGATTCCAAGAGAAAAGCTCAAGTCTTTGACTAAAACCTCAGAATGTACAAATGGAAGCTATAAACTCAGCCTTTAAAACAGTACATGAGTAACTAAGGCTGCACAACTTGAGACTGAAGACTTTTAGAGAAGTACCATTGCAGAGCCAAAACTGAGAGTCCACGTATCTTTGGACTGAATACCTACAAAAGTTAAAATTTTCTATTTATTATAATTTTAATAGAGAAGTTTATATGGCCCAAAATGAATGATTCTTTTAAATGTTTCCAGTGCTTGAATTAACTTGTCTGCTTTGATGTTGATTAGTCATTGCACACATTGCATTCTAATCCTGAATTTTCTCAGTTTATCAAGTTTCTTTATAAGAAATCCTATGATAGAGGATTGAAGCTAGTGTATGAACTAAAATAACATGTCTACTGCCTCATTCCTGTTTCAATGAGAAAAAAAGTCTACGTCCTCCTAGAAGGGACTGTGCTGACAGATTGTTGCAGGAAAGCAAAAGGATTGGGACACAAGGAATATCCAGTTTATGCTTCTTTCTCACTTTATCTCACCTTTTATGTTTGGTAACGTCTGCAGTGTTCTGGCACTACAGGTATTTCTGAGTCTGACATGGTCAAAGATACCTTTACCTAACTCAGGAACACTGCAATCTAGTATAATCTACAAAACAAAAACCATGAAACTTCCTTTAATGCATGTTTTAGATAAAAGATCTTCCTTAGAAGAATTTCCCATTTTACCATAGGATAGGTTGTTTCAGAGGCAGAGAACCCAGAACGCGTAACAGCTTGCCGTAAAATGTTAACTAGGCCCACTGCATAAATTTGCTCCTTACATCCAAAGGAATTAGGATTAAACTCAATTTGTGATACCTTTCTCTGCTAGACTGAAGACCCATCCATCTTTTATCGATATTTTTTTTTCTCCTCATTTGGGTAGGTATAAGCAGTTATCAGGCCAATCAGTAGCTGCCTTTTTTTTAAAATTTTATCTTATTTAAAGAAACATCTTATTTAATTCACCTGAAGGCATATATTCCAGTCCCTTAGTCATTTTCATAGGTCTTCCCTGGATACTTTACAAACATTTAAATCTGCCTTGCACCTGTTTGAGAGGGAAAATTTACTATACCAATCAAGTCCCCGCCACTTTCCCTCACAGAAGAATCACCACAATAACATCATAGCATCAGGGGTGGTTATGATTGAGAGGGAAAAAAAAAAAAAAAAAGAAGGCGAGTATGTTACTGGTAAAGCTAAGGATGACCTGCGCATGATGCTATATGGACAAAGGTTCCCAAAACCTGGCACAAAAAAAGTACAACTGGCCTAAGTGATTTTTTTTAAATACAGAACAGTACAGAGAAAATATGCTTACTTTGATTTTCAAGAATGAACAGAAATATCTGAATTAAGTATTTTGGTCTATCCTCAAGCTTTATCTAGCCAAGAACAAACTAATTTGTTTGGACAGAGAACAAGAGACACCAAAATTTTGTGGCAAAGCTTTGTTGTTCTAACAAGCTATGAAACATCAAGCTAAAATGCAAGAATAAATATATTCAGTTTCAAGAACAATGAATAATGAAAGCATATACTCTGAAAAATAAACCAACAAACCCCACAGATTTTTTAAAAGTTTGCAGACAAAGCTGTACAAATCCCATTGCACTCAGAAATGAGAGATGCCTGCCCCAAAACCAAACAGACTAGAGACAAGACTAACAGGTACTGCCTATAATCAGCTGTGGCTTTGTTTTAAATGTCAAGGCTTTGTAATTGACTGTTAAGTCTTCTTTAAAGCTATGTACAGCAACATAAAATCAAAATACCACACAACTAAGAACACCTCCTGCAGCTAATGAACACCTGTGTAATATGTATGCGTTTCATAAACTTCCATTAAAGTAACAGGAATGCTTAATCCCAATTTGTTGTTAAAAGGTCAGATGTATTTTAACTGGTATTCTCATTATTCTAACTAGCATTCAAGTCTTCTTGGAACTCCCATCATTCAATCACTAATATCACATTGTCTTTGTGCCTGTACACAGCAATTACAGGATACACTTGTTTCAAGACAAGGATAATAACGGAATGATTATGAAGATCAGGAGCCATATCAATTCAACATCAAATCTCAGGATTTTCAAGTCTAAGAGATTGCCTTGTTCAAATTATTTTTGATTTACCTCCTCCATTGACTATGATTATTCATGAGGACAGCGCAAACACTCTGCTTCAAGGAATAATAAAAATATAATCCTCATTGAAGCTTACACAAGATTTGCAAGATAGTAAGCCCTTGAGGCACGTAGCATTCTTCCGTTTGTCAAATCTTACTTTCCTGAACATCATAAAAGCAAGATGTATTCCCAGTGCAGTGATATCTGCATGCCTTTTAATAAATGTTACAAGTTATGGAGTAAACAGATGAAAAAAACAACAAAAAAACCCACAACCCCAACCAACCCACTGGATGCGATTTTATGAACTAGTTGCACAACCCTATGATCCAGCCCATGCCTCTGTATTTCGAAAGAAATAAACGTGCTGCACAAAACACACTTCAACAAAATTTCCTTCTACGGCATTTTCTTTATTGAAAATTTTATTCGGACTTCTCTGGTCTGAGCCAAAACTGTACTTCGGAAAGCTCAGAATGCAGATGTCTACTTCACACAAAAGCGGTGGGTTTTGGTATTATGAAAATAGTTGTAGGGGTATCAGTAAACAGTAATACAAACACAGGATTCATGCACTTTTGATGTTGCAATAACAGATTAGACTATTGGCCCATCTAGCATGATTCAGGGTTTCATAATGCTGAAGGGGATGATCATAGAACAAATCTTCTCCGTACACAGTTTTATTGGATTCCTTCAGTTAGAAGCTAGCATCCTTGAAAAAAGTGAAGGATTATTAATAACAGTTTAATAATAACTCTGCAAGGCCTTATCCACTGTAGAGAGACATGTGTTACATACTCAGCATACACGGGATAGTAAATTCAGCACTGATGTATGTCCGCTAACGTGCTAACACAGCGGAAGAATACTGATGCTTAACTACACAGCAAACGTAAACAACTAATGTTGCTCTCGTAACAGAATGATTTTGTGTTGCAGATGAACGCTTAGAGACTCCTAGATGCAGTGATTGAACATGCATGAAAACTAATGGCAAGTGAAGTCTACCTAAAAATAATACCAGAAAGCTACAGGAGAACATTTGCAAGGAGCTGCACAGAAATCTCTTTGATAAACTACCTGGGTTTTCTGTTTGCATCAGCATGAGGATGCTGGTAATCAGTTAGGTTTACAGAGGGATGAATGAGGTGGGAATTCTGTTTTGAGTAAAAACTGCACAATGAGTTATGGAAATATATTAGCTCTTATCTTCAAAGTCCAGGGGCAGAAGTAAAATTTACAGTTGTGAGGTACATTAGGTCTGCTGTTAGCCTAACACATGTACATCAGTCAAAGCTTCCAAAGAAAAATAACACTACAAAACATTTAGAACTTATTTCCTCAACATGCCCTTGAAATCAGCAAAAATGACAAATCTAGGGGAAGGGGGGAGGAACAACCCTGAAACAAAAAAAAAGACGACTAATTTTGAAATGCTGATTTTCAAAATGTGATCTTGGCAAGAAAATGTTCTTGTACCCAAAGATGAGCAGATGAATGATCAGTGTCTGAATCTTTCACTCACTAAATATACAGTAGCAAAATCATCAGCTTGATATATATAGCCTGGCAGCCAGATAATGCCATACCCAAATGTCTGCTACAACTAAGTCTCTTTACTTCTACATTCATGTTACCTTTCACGGTAACATACGGCCCCCAAATCTAAGTTTCTCTAACAGTTTCTGCAATACTTTCTCACTCTTGTTCAAAAATTCATGGATCACTGAAACTGAGATTAGACAAAGTAGAAGAAAATCTGACCTAAATGTGAAAGTACTTTGGGGTACTCTATGTGTAAGTATTTTTATTGGTCATATCTGTCCTGGTAAACCACTAAATATTAAATGCAAACCCAGAAAACATGGTTATGAAGTCACCTATTTACAGCCCAGCTATTCAATTCAGCACCTGTCTTTCCTATTTTTTCCTCTTTAGAGTATCTTAAACCATTTAGAAACAAGGTGTTAAATGATGCTCTGGAAATAGGACATAAAATCTTATCTAGGGAGATAAGATCTACTGGCTCAGCAGAAATGGTGAAAGACATGGGTTATAAATTCCCTTCTTCCAGCAACATTCTGTAAGCATTTAGAAAGCAATAAAACAATCTCTCACACTTGCTATAACTGAGAGAGGGAAACAAGGAAATTACATCTATAAGCAGAGAAAAAAGAAAAAAAGATAGAAAAGCAGCATGGTCAAGCATGCAAACTGATGCATAACATATACAAGAGCAGGAAGAAGACACTTTTGAGAGACTGCAGTAAGAGATATAGGAAAATATGATGGAAACAAACCAAATAGCCAAGAGTCCACCATTATGCTGAAACAGAGGCATATATGTGGGAGGTGGATGGACAGAGTGAAACTAGGAAAGAATCTCATGGTACAAGCAGACACAATGCCACAGAGAGAGAGAGAACACTCCAGGGCAGGAGTTAAGGATCAAACCACTGAAATTATTCAAGTACATAAAGAAAGGAGTTGAGTTGCAGGCACATAAGCGAGTTAACCTGACACAACCAAGAGCAGGTAATGCCCACAGGCGTGCCATTATCTTGCATCAAATGCAAGCCAAATTGAGGTAGCTTATTCCCCCTCACCTTCCATGAGAGAAAGGTAAACTAGCTCATGTTTATCTTGAGATCCAAGCACACACAATGGGAGTTAATACAAAGCATGTTGCACTCACTTCATCTCTAGGCTTGCCTTGGAGCTACTTATTGCTTTACAACCTACAATCTAGCGTGCTGTCCTGAAAATACCCACTGAGCTGACACCTGAGTCTCAGCAGGCCTGAACTTCAGAGCTGCCTTCATTTATGTCCTTAAAATGCCGTAAGACCTTGAAGTCCATATGGTCAGAAGCACTTGAGTCTTGACAAAATTGAGGATGGTCGTACTCACTTGCCACATAAACAAGATTCAGAAACTATGTATCCCTCCATCTACATCTTCCTAAAGATGTCAGTCAGAGAGTCCCCCACACAAGAGTTCCTTATGAAATACAATGGTAGCTTCCACTTCGTTTTCAAAAGCAAAGCCCTGTCATATAACAGTTTACTTGTCAGAGCAGTCCTACTTTGTGGATCAGATTTGCCCTTAAAAGCACACTGTCCCAACTTCTGTGCTCCAGGCACACTCCACTCATATCAACTCTCTTTAAAAGTCAAAGCTCTTGTTCTTTTTATGGCCAATTCTTTTTAGCTAAATGAACTCTCATTTAGCTCCAGTTTTTCATGCCATTCACATTTAGTCCCATTTGCCTTACCTCAAAAAACTCTTCACTACATACCACAGCCTACCCCCCCACCCCTAGTCTTGCATCCTAGCAAATTCTTCCTCCCAAAGTTTTCTCCATGTCCGCTTGAAGCCTTTCATCTAAGTGCTCCCTTAATCCTTTCCATGTGAATCGCGTAACTCCAAAAACCTGTCTGGACTGGCAGAGGAAAAAGTGGAGTCTTGCCTCACCTACTCCTCATGGCTCCTGATCTACAAGACCTTAAAAGGAACTACAACCTGTTTCCTACACCTTCCTCTACTAATTGTCCTTATGCAGCCTTTGACAATCTTTCCTGGTTGCACAGGACAGTATATCATAGTTGCCTTGAATGCAACTTCTTCTGGTCTTCCACAGCTATAACCATAGCCCTGCTACATGCCTCTTCACCCCAAGCATAGCATAAATACAGAACGACTACCATTATCAACTTCTAGTCAACTTTCTCCAACTAGAGACAGATACCTATGAACAACAGTTCAACCACTATGGTCAATCAATTTATGTAACTAGTGTAGTCCCCAAGATGAATGCATCTGCTCCATGCCACAGATATCTCAACTGCCCAAGAATTCTTCACCTCTCATTGCAGTATGTGGCTCCAGGACCACGCGTCAATTTGCACCTCGCTAATGGCATGCAGCCTTAGCTGAGAAACATGATCTGCCAAGCACTCCACAACAGTAATTTACAGTGTGCTGCAACTGCAAACATCCAGTCATTTGGACTTCTGCAGTAGGTGCCAAAGTCATTCAATAAGCTTGGTTAAATTTTGTAAAAAGCAGTTTCACGACCTTTTTCCATGGAATCTGCTTTAAGAGTATTCATAACATCTTATTTCCTCCATAGATTTCAAGACATGCTATCTACACAGCTTTAAAAGGAACTTTCCAAAGTCCAGTTATGTTCTTGCCATTTTGTCCAAGTGTTTCCTTTTGCTTCTGGAATGTGCTGATGACTGTTCAAACAGAAGTTCCTATCACATTCTTGCTGGTGCTCTTTGAAGGCTTTTTTCTGTTTCATCCCTTTGCTGGAGTTGACAGCTGCAAGCGATCACCTACAACTCCTCCTCCTCCTTCATCTTAGGATAAGATAAGTCTTCCACTCACAACTCAGCTCCTTGTCCATGGTGTCAACTTTGCTTCAGGCTACTCCCTCAGGCTCAAGTTCTTGAAGCTTGGTGATTCAAAATCTCTAACCAGACATTTCCACTTCAGTAACATGCTTTTCTGAGCGATGTTTCCATTTCCAAAAGTGCTTGGTATCTGTTTTATTCTGATTATCTGTCTTTTGAGTTCCACAATCTGATAAAATCTCCTGGTGATGAAACATGGATGGAATTTCCCTCAAACACCCAGCAAATTGTCTTCAATACCGACAGCTGTTTTCTTCTTCACTAATGAAGTCTCTCCCTCCACTGACAGGCAGTTAAATGTAATGCTTAATGAAATGAATCAAGTAAACTGGGATGCTCCTATTGCTCAGTTTGATTGACAGTAGACTCACACAATCTAGCTTTTAACATTCTTTAATTCTGTAATCAACTTCTCCAAGTGCTGCTCTGCCACAGGTTTTTCTTTGTGTTTCTGCCACAAGACAGCCAAGCCAAATTACACTAGCTTCTCCAGTTTCTGGTGTGTTTCTTCCTGTCTAATCCTTGTGTTTTATACAGCCACAGATCAAAAAACTGTCCCCTTGAGAAGAAAATTGTATCTGCAAGACAAGTATCATGCCAACTCACTGAGTCTGATGCTCAGCCAGCCCTCCAAAAGCTTAAGAGCACATTCTTCGTTTCTGTGAAACAGACTTCATGAACTTTCTTCTTGCTCTTCGTTCTCTGGCTCCATTGTCACCCTCTGAAGAACTTTCATTGAGATTCTTCTTGCCTCCAGCTTTGGCACAAATCCTCAAATACAACAAGGTACTACTCGCACTTGGGACAATTCCACTGCTCTGCTGACCACCTCAATGAACTTTCCTCAAGCATAAACATTCAGGATCCTTTAGCCACCTTTGGTGTCTACATGGGGAAAAGAACGAGAGAAGAAGAGGAAGAAAGGCATTTTCTTCCAGTTCTGTTCCATGCACTGAAAAAGAAACTGAACCTGGATTTCCTGCATTCTTAACTTAGTCCCAAGATCTTCCTGGCAAAAGTTTTTATGGCAATTTGAGTTCCCATGGAACCTGCTCGATCTGATCACTTTTAAGGCAAGCAGCTGTAAGTTTCCTGTGTTTCCCATCCTCATTGCCTTACATTTCTGACCCAACTGATAAAAGCTACAATTGACAGTGCTCCTGAACAAGATGCTACTTAGAAGACTATCCTACCACTAAAGTGAAAGTTTGCGTCTTTCTCCTCTCTCCTTTCCTCGTGGTGGAAAAAGTCTGTAATCTTATTAACTGCAACAGCTGTAAATAGTTGCTATTCCAAAGCAATCCCACATGGCCTGGGATGCCCTGCATCCTTTTAACTTTGAGCTCCAAGAACAATCATTCTCACCCAAAGTTAGTAAATCCTTCTGGTTTTTAGCTCAATACATTCAAATTAACTAGTTCCTCTAAAATAAATCTTTTTGATATAGAGTTTAACAAATCTGATTTTCCGGCCACAGTCTCCTACTCCCCTCCACAACTGTCAACTTCACCCATGTTTTGAGATTTCCACATTCTTCTTTCCTGGATTGTGTCCCAAGTTATTCATTGTAATAGTTCTCCTAGACTCAGCCTGGAACCTCCCTTTAAGTCACTTGCTCAGTCATCTAATCATACCCTTAATCCTTCCTGGCAGATCTAACCCCAACCAGCTACCTGAGCAGAGAGAAAGAAGGAAGCCCTGCCCTACCTATTACATGTTACTGGTCCCATACCCTTATAGAAATAATGGCACAGCATTCCTAGATCATCTTTCCTGATAGTAAGTGTTTCCCCGACCACCTTTTTTTTTCCTGATGACTGCTGAGACCAAGTTTTTGTCCCTTCTACCTGTCCTTGAAGTTTATGGCTTTCTAAATTATCTCCTTCAGCCTTTTCAGGTGAATATACGATTACAACGGATTTGGGGTTTTCATGAAAGAGGTCTAAAAGATAGTCAAGGCAGAAGAGGAACAAGAATAGATTTTCAACAAATTAACATGCAAAAACATATTAAGGCAAGGCTGAAAATGTATTTGATGATATGGGGGGGGGATATCACAGAATACTGTTATTATTCCCAAAAGCAAGATTTAAAAACAAAACAAAACTAACCCCAAATAGAATAGCTTTAGAAAGAAAATGTAATGCTAAACACTTGTGACATCATTAAAAAAAAATATTCAAGTTAGGGACATCATATACACGGTCCTTTGGGGTTCCTTCCCCCCCCCCCCCTCCCCCC
>NW_009648955.1:1311887-1314478 GCF_000708025.1 Charadrius vociferus
AATAGCACAAAGCAGGGGAGGAAAAAGACCAAACCTTTACAGGACAAAAATAAAGCAGCACAAGACTCAATGGGACATCCTGGCACAGTCCTACCCAAGTACCATCACATGAGTCCAGGGCAGCATTAGAAAACACCTGCTGGCAGGACAATCTCACTGAATACTGAGAACACTGCTAAAGACAGACTTGGGTGTCCAATAAAAAAATGGAAGCAAGAACTGTAGAGAATAAGTAAATTTGGTTTTATATGAATGAGATATCTTTGTGTGGGAGTAGTAGTGGGAATAAAATTTCTTCACATTTTATTGTGTAATTTTGCTGTGTAGTAGTGTTTCAGTATGATTTATTGTGTAATGCTATTGCATGGCATCATTTGTTGAGCAACTTTGCTGCGTGGTATAGTTTTTTATTTAATGATATTGAATGTTAGGCAATGGTCTTGCATGCCATAATTTGTGTTTTCTGTTGAGCAACATCACTGCTATAGTTCTTGACACAAAGGTGAATTGCATGAATTCTTGTAACAGTACTGAATTCATGATTTTAACATGTATTCCCTCAGAGATGGCAAATGGTGACTATTATTTTTTTCCTGAACGAAGACACATGCAGAAAAACAGCAAATAAAGCAGGTATTTAAGCAGAACTTAGGGTATTAAGATACAATTTCATTAAACAGCAATGCAGCATTGCCACATAAATGCCACTTTCTTATCCAGAGCTACCTTGTAACTACATTGTGTGATATTATGTTTAGCATATCCATACTTGGCTGTAAAAACTACAGGAAAACCTTGTTTTACATACTACTGAGTATAAACAAGAACAGTAACATGCTTTTGACGTGACTGAGGCTCGATCCAAAACTATCCTTGCAGGGATCCATGGAAATCCAGAACCTGAACAAAAAATTCTCCACCTCTTACACAAAATGCAACTGATGTATTTAATTACAGTGGAATCCTGTTTTAACAGTAACACTACTGAACTGAGAGCAACAATTTAAAATTTTGCGTTAGTAAATTAATAAGAGACTGAAGCATATTTTAGATGCCATCACAATGTCATCCTACTACTGCTTAAGATTCTCCAAAGAAGCATGAGGAAGAAATAAAAGCTTGCTCTGTATGTAAGTTACTTATCTTTACATTCCTTACATAAACTTGCCTTTTCATCCCTGTTTTTTTTTGCTTACAATAAACATGGTCCGTTTACAGACTTAAATAACATGTCTGAAGTTCAGAAAACGTATCAGAACTTTAAGTCTTTTTCCAAACAAATCAAGTAATCCATGAGGATAACAACTTTGTACCCACATCTATTTTTATATCCATCTGAAAGTGCTATTAATTGGCTAGAACAGCATCTTTTTCATGCATTACCTGGCAGTCTATAAACAACTGTATGTTGCAAGAGGCAGAGAAAGCAAGCAAACACTGGCAGATTACAATGCAGTGCTGCTGCAAGCATTTTTATTTGATCTCATATTCTGGAAGGTTTTAAATACAGAAGAAAAAAAAATATGCACGCAGGCTTAATTTTTAAAATATGACAAAACCCAGAAGATAGGCTGGGAAGGCAATTTGTGGGAAAAAAAGTGAGCTCCCTCCATCTATAACATAAGATTAATTTATTATCTGACAGATGGCAGAAAAGAGGGGGGCGGAAAAGAAAAGGTTGCTGAATACAGTAGTGAGCTTTCCATCTGTAATGAAGGCCCCACATTCTCACTTATCATACTGCCACAAAATACATCGCATTCACTCCAGAGTTTTGCTCCATGTATTTCTAGGTTTAAATCAAAATAGCCTAGACCTCAGCACTGTGTGTACAACTAAAAAAATGAAGAAAACATCCAGAGAAGTGATTCTTCTGTCAGCTGCCCAAGTCTGCTCACAATAGCAACTATGAAAGCTGAGACTCTACCCTGCTCATGTCATTTGACCACTGAGAGCGAGCCATTCACGCTGACCAATACTTCCAGAGCTACCAGTCATTGTAGCAAGTTACCACCTCATTTGCTGCCACAGCACTGAAAGCTGCTTTTCACATTTCTCCATATTCTGAGGCATTTTCTCTTCCTTCAGCATCTTCCACCTTGCAGTCATGGGGTGCCAATACAAAAATGGAGCACATGGGAAACTGCAGAACCGACCCAAAGGCACTTAATACAAAATGAAAAGCTTCTGCATTGATGGTGACAAGCATTTCCTCGTTTAGTTTGCTGAACTCCACGCGATGCTGCCACAGGGCTCCCACCTGCCGCAGAAGCCGCCTGAGCGCCGCGGCATGAAATTACCGGAGGGCCTCGCTTACCTCCGACATCAGATTCCCGTATGACCACCCCAAGGCACGCTGAGGCGGAGAGGGAACCAAGAGGGACGACGGCTCCGGCAACCGGATTTCCCCACGTCCTGCCCGCAGGCGCCCCGGGGACGCCCTCACCTTACCACCAAGAGATGCCCCGCGCACCCCGCGCCGTTACACGGGATTAAGACAGATAAACAAACAAGCGCACCCAAGCACACTCAGGAGGACGAGGAGGAGAAGGGGGCGCAGAGGGGCCTTCTCCCCCCACCCAATCCCCACC
>NW_009648955.1:1315169-1352441 GCF_000708025.1 Charadrius vociferus
GGCGGCCCCCGGCGCTCCCTTGGGGCTCCCCCCTCCGCTCTCCTCCCTCAAGTGGGCGCCCGGGGTGGAAAAGAGGTGGTTATTATCTTAATTTGCCTTTCATTTTCTAATGGGTATGGTTTTGCCCGACGGGGGGAATAAATATTTCAGTCAACTTTTATTTCCTCTCTTCCTTTCCTCTCTGTAGCAGTTTGGATTTTTCTTCTTCTCTCCTTCCCGTCTCACCCCCCTTGGCAGACAGGCCAAGGCACAGGCGTGAGCAGCGCTCGCGTTACCTCAGGCTCTTGGTACTGAGGCGTCGGCTTTGCGGCCGACTGCCCCGAGAAGCCGCCGCTAAAATCCCAGCGCTTGATAAAATCAGCAATCGCAACGGGATCTCCCCTATCTCCCTGCCCCACCGGTGGCGCTTGGTGGCATTTCCCTGACCAGCAACTTGCCCAGCCTCCTCCAGGAGACTTTCGCCCCCTCCCCTCCATCTCCTGGACCAAAGCCTTTATGGTCACGTCATGGCGCTGAGAGGTTCACCCGCCTGGACCGTTGCTGGGGACTGCAGGAGAAGGAGCCGCCATGGCAAAGGCCGGCAGGGCCGTGGGTGCAGTCCTGGTTCATCCCTTCTGCACCCTATGTTTCAACCCCAACAAACCCTTTGCCCGCTGTGGGTGCACCAGCTGCTCCTCACACCCGTCGCCTCTTATCTCCTCCTGCCAGCTTGTCTCTCGCCCTCCCTCTCCCACGGTCCACGCAGTGTGGATGGCTGCGTGACACCTTTGGGTTCAGTTTCCCCACCGAGGGACAGGAGGGGAGCTGCTCCACCCGAGTTGCAGGCTTTCCTCCTGGCAGACAGCAGATCAGATGGTATCTACGTCTCCCTCCCCCAGTGCACCAGCACCTGTGTCACTCGTTGTCACTTGGTCTTGGTGAGCACAGCTCACACTCCTCCTCCTCCTGCTGGGTGAATCACGCTCCGATGAGATCCTGGACCGCCCTGGCTGCTGTGATCCCAACCCTATGGATGGGAGAAGTGCACTGGGCACGGCTTATTACTCCACTGCGAGCAGAGCTGCTGTGCCTGGAGCTTGGAAACCAGCAGGTGTTTGGGACTGGGGTTCACTTGCTCTGGGAAACGGAAGAGGAGCTATGTCAGCCCCTGCAGGCCTGGGTAGACATGGAAGTCCAGCTTGTCCCAGTGGTGCCTAAAAGTGGGAGCCAAAGCAAGGTTACCACATGCTGATGTATGGACAGCTACTACTTCTCTCATGTGAGAAGCATCAATCAAAACTCTGCATGCACTGCATTGACTTGAATTACATTTTATTTTGATGGCAGTGATTATGGCAGGAGGTCTGGTGAGAGTTCTGAAATGGATCTGTCACTGAGTAGGGCACAGAGAACACCAACCTGCTTCCCAAGTTGCAGGCAAACAGCGTAGTGTTAGCTGTGGTTTCTGTGCCTCCTTCAGGTGAAACCACTGCAGTGTATTGTTGGGCAGTTAAAAACCTCATGTGTGGTTGATGTCGTGGTTTGTCCAAAGCATGGCTTCAGAACTTTTTTTAACATTATCATTTAAATCCAAAGGAAACCAGAAGAATGAGTCATAATCCTCAGATTGGTATATGGCCATTTGCCTTGGCCACATGTTTGAAACAGACTGGGCTACTGAATGAATCAACGTGATAAAGGATTGCACTCCCCTGCTGTCCCTGATGTCAGACAAGATGTGGACTAAGCAGAGTGCCACCAACATAAGGAGTAAAGATCCACAGTCTACTGAAGAACAAAAAGGAACAAGATACATTAGCAATATTAATACATATTCATCATAATAATTATTTATATTATAGCCTAGATATGTTTACTTCTTTATTAAAATCATTATTTATTCATTCTGTGGAAGTCTTTTTTGCACAACTGACACCAATAATTACTGTTTATAAAATGTTTATATCATCCAGTTTATTGTTACATCTATTTCAGATTAGATAACTTTTCCTGATTGCAATTAATTCCTTTATATTGGCAATATGATTGGACATAGATAATTTTACAGACCAATTAAGCCTTGAGAAGAGCCGCAACAGAGCTGCAGAGCTTGGAGAACTGGGAGAAGATGAACAATCTAACCACAGTAACTTCTTTTGTGCTCTGACATTGGCTTTAAAATACGTGATGAAGTTTATGACAAACTATTCTCATTAGTTTAACGTACAGCCTGCAAGTACGCGGACAAGCTTTTAAAATTAGGTCTGGGTCTGAGGGCTTCTGAACACATCCCAGCTAGTTTCCTACATTTGTGCACCCAGCAGGATGCACTGGTTCTAAGAAAGCCGAGACCGATGTCTTCTACTTAAAGAGAGCAGAAGGAGGAAGGCATCCAAGACCTTAGCACTGAAGCAGCCTCCAAGAAAATCTGCAGCACAGTAGTCAGAAAAAGGTGATTTTTAAAATATCAATAATTAGCCAGTGTTGTCATCTTCTACTTGGTAATCTACACATTCCTAAAAGCTGGAGATCTCAGATGGGCAAATTTCCTCTTGGAAAAGTCAGGCCTGTGGCAGCTGACACCAGAGGAACACATGACATCCCTGCCGTGCTCCGGCCATTTGCCCGGGGCTCCAGGGTGCCAGTGCTGGCAGCAGGCAAGCCTGCGTGCTCCAGGAAAGGTGCAGAAGATAACAGGAAGTTGTGGGACAGGCTGCCCCAAGGAAGGTCTCCTCCCAGTTCCCATTCAAGATATAAACTGTTTGTATTCCTTCCAAGCCTTTTTGTAAAAAAAACCCAACAATGAGATAGCTCATTTCAGAGCTATTTCAAGCCCCTTTCTGCTACTTTATGACACAAATAAATAGCCATAGAAATGTTACAAAGTCCAGATGATCAGTGCCTTTAGCAATGCACGTGAAAAAGTATTTATTCATGAATTTCAGTGAAGCATATTCTACTGTAATGTTTGAGCAGATGCTTCTACACTACTTGAAAGTATTCCCACTCCAGTTTTGCTTCAGGTTAGCAATGTGATTGTTGTAAGGGGAAAGTGAAAGATAGGTATGTTGGATAATATTTTTGAAGTGTAGTAGGAAGAAAGCAGTCAGAACTTTGTATGTTGCCACCAGTGATCCCTCCAGGCAGCTCACCAAAAGACAAAACCAGCAGTAAAACAACTTTGCCCTGCTACAAAGAGAATCACAACAACCAGGAACTTTCCTGGTGGGAAACCATAAAAGTGCTTGAATCAATGCATCTGACAGAAGATCTAAATGTTACACCATTTGGTAAGGGATAACCTACTCACTTACCAGTAAAGAAGGCATACAAAGTATTATACGCATTAAGCATGACCAAATTTAAATCATTCAAAACACCTTAACTTTAAAAACGTGTTTTGATTAACTACTGAACTATCATATTTTTTTTTTTCCAGTTGATTCCATCAATGTTTTAAGAGGGAAAATGATGAAATAAATTAGCACATCAATTTCCAGTGCATGGAATTTTCTTGCAGAGCCTGTCAAATTTATATGCTCCTTGCACTGAAGCTTTCTAGCTGATATGCCTTATAAAGACTGCTAGCTGTGCAGAAAAAGCTTGTCTGGTCTTTGAACTAACAAGTACAGGCTTAAGTGTATGCATATGCAATAGTAAAACTACTGTCAGCTTTAATACAGAGGATGGTTTAAGGGAGCTTTACACCATGCATTCTTAAAAGAGGCCATTTTAAAATAACCATATTTTTTTAAAAATAATAACATTAAAACCAACAATGTATCTTTCAGCACTAATTAATCTTTTTTGTTTATTACGTAACATGTTGTTAACTCCATAATTTGAGGTGGGGTAACTCAGGCACTCAGGGATTACACAGCTTTTGCACAGGGACTCTTTGGATCTGAAACATATCCAGCTCTTTTGTCTTCTAAACCGTCTGCTAGATGCCATCTGTCCTTTCATACACTTAACGGCATCAAAACAGCTTTTTCCAAACCAAATAAATTGGAATGATGCATCAGAAAGTATCCAGAGATGTTAATACTTAGTGCAGGTGTTGACCAAAACTCACCTTTGATGTAAGTTCCCACTAGTTTCCACCTCACTTGCATCTGCCAGCACCAGCGCTCAATTTGATTTCTGTATCAACTTCATGTTTTGAACATCAGCCATTTCTCCTGTGGCTCTATCTGAAATACCAGAATTATAATGTATTTATTAACCTGGATTAAATGCTCAAGGGTCAGTTCCAACAGAGTGAACTCCTGGTGAAGTAAATACAACTTTTGTTTTCCACAGGAGTCTATATATATATTTTGACATTTCTTCTCTATCTTTCTACCCCCAAAATTGTTCCTGAGAACAAGACCAGGGAAGTGGGGGATAATTGTCTCCAAGCCACATCAGGTTTTATTCCTAACTAAATATAACTATGTTTTGGCTCCATTATATTTACAGCTTTTAAACTGTAGAACTAACCCCATTTACTGCAAATCTGGACAGCGATTGAAAGTGTTAACCTGCAGTGTTGGGCTGCATCCAACTTAAACTGTTGCCGTTCTGTACTGGTCCAGAAGAAGTGCCATTAGTTCAGTGCTTCCCAGCCCCATTCTGAGATTTATTTATAATTAATTCCTCTGTGGGAGACTTCACCCTAACCAAGAAGCAATGTGTAACAGATAGCATATGAGGTGTGTTGTATACTCAGCAGATGATACACGTTCATGGCTTTAGCTGTATTTTGGTTTCCTTTAAAAATGTCTGTTTTGTGGACACAAGGATGATAAAAACCTGTATGCATCATATCTCATTCTGCCCTGCTGATACTTTTCTTCTGTGGTTTCTCATACTTTTACACAGCTCAGATTTTTAACTGCGGCGATATCTGTCGCAGCATCTATCATTTGTGAGGCGTGGCAAGCACGCTTGTGCAATGAGGGCTTCAGATGTGTACACGCTGGAGAACGGCTATGCCAAACTATCAGCTGATGTTTTGAGGGCACTATGTTGAAATGACAGCAACATGTATAGTCAGATCTGCAGCACCTCGCTAACTACCAAATCCAGCCTTTTCCATAGGTGTGTGTCACTGCTACTGCACCCACTTCGCTGGGTGTGTCAGCCTCCTGAAGGCGTGTAGCTGTTGGTAGGGATGATTTTGCACCTTTGCTTCTGCACTGGTAATGGCCTGAAATATAGGGCACAGTCCCCTGCAGAAGCCACTTAGAGCAATATAGTTAGGTGGAGGGGTGTTGATTACGCAAGCTGTGTGCTATTACGCCGTCGCCGGCTGTAACTGTGTGAGTATGGGTGGTAAGGATGGTGCTGGGCATACCCTCTGTGTGAGTGGTGTGTGGAGGACAAAACCATGGTAAAGGAGTGACATAAAGGCTGTGTCAGCCCCTGGAGCTCTGGACCGGTGCGACCTGGCGCACGCTCCTCCTTTCCTCTGCCAGGGGGATATTCTGAACATCTGTACACTCTTGATGGACAGCCCGAGTGCCTGTCTGCCTTAGAGGCTCCTGTTGTCCTAGCCCCAGAAGATCATGTGGGAGCATTTGCCACATTTTATAAAGAGCGGGTTAGCCATATAACACCCTGCTGAGATAAGCGGGTATTACTAACTTCATTTTATGCCCCATCCCTGGAGGTGTTCAAGGCCAGGCTGGACGTGGCCTTGGGCAACCTGGTCTAGTGGGAGGTGTCCCAGTCTATGGCAGGGGGGTTGGAACTCGATGATCTTCAAGGTCCTTTCCAACCTAAACCATTCTATGATTTTATGATTCTATGATTATGCATGGTGAAATCAAGCCTGGAGAAAAGCAATGCCAGTACCATCTCTTTGGAAAGGAATAGAGCAAAAATGTTGGGATCTCCTTTAAGTTAGCCAAGTCTTGTCCACTCGCTGGTATAAACCGATGGTTCTCTGGTCTTTCCAGCAGCATATTCAGGCATGATCAGTTAGGGCATGAGCCCCAGGACCCCGCTTTGAAAGAACCTGATGACCCACTAGGTAATTGTAGGCAAGACGGACATATATAAGACAGACCACTTCCTATGCTGTGTAGTAAAATTCCAAATTTCTCACAAAATGTGTAAGAGTTTTCTTATACATTTTCATGCAGTGGCTGATCTAAAGCTTTTTAGTTGGCAGGGCTCTCAAATGAGATTTTTGTAGTAGTTGAGTGTGTATAACACAGTGGTGTTTTAAAAGAACAAAACAAGAGCAGAAAAAGATAATACAACATAAGAATATTTAGTTGTTGAAATCAGAAAAACAGCTGTTACCTTGTAAAGGACCTTGCAACTGTCTTCTACAAGCTCTTGCCCACACTCGGCCCAAGTTGCCATTTGTCCATCTCTCCAGCCTGGGGGTAGGCAGGGAAATCCCCAGGGAGGGCTGCTGGGCAGGCGCACCGTGCTTCCCACCAGGGTTCGTGCTGCCCGTTGCAGGATATTGTGGTGCTGGGCTCAGTGTCAGCCTGTGAGCCATCCATTCTTAGCACAAGAGGCAATAAATACTCAGAAAGACTTTACCAGGATTATAAAGCTCTGGTGGTAATGAAGTCACCTGTCCCCAGGGTAAGAACCACAAATCTAAGTGGCAGCTAAATGGACTGTCGGAAAGGAAGGTGGCACCCTAAACTCTTGTGCTTTTTAAAAGGCAGCTATTGCATATGAGTAGGTGCACAAAATATGCGCATTTTATCTGCCACGCACATTTCATCAACCCCGCATCTACCTACAAACCTTTATTTTGCCTCAGGTCTTGTCACAAAATTTTAGGTCTTATTTATGTAATGGAGCAGGGTGCTTAAAACCAAAACCTGTGAAACATGATACTGGAAGAGGGTCTGTCTGTTAGAGGCAATATTAAAGTATGCTCAGATGACAAAGACCAACCAGATACTGCAATGCCTGCCCAAAAATCATAGGAATGGAGGTGCTCATCCATACAGAAGAATAGTTCTGTATCTGAATTACCTCAAAAATTCAAGAAGCAACAGTTGGACTCAGCTTGTACAAATGAATGGGACTCTCTGGACTTCAGTATTATGGTCACCTATTTCATGTCATTTACAGGCAGAAGCACCAACAAAAATATAATATTTGCCTTTTTATTGAGAAAGTGGCAACTGAAAATGTGAGGGAAGTCAAAGATACTGCACTAAAAGAGCACAATAAAATGTTTATAATTATATTAACGTACTCTGAAGATCAATTTATTAATACATGTCAACATGAAAAAATCTTTATTTTTTTAAATAAACTTGTTGAATAATAAAATTTGTTTTTATAGCTTCCTAGCTGATTCTAATAACAAAAGAACTGGGCTTGTTTGATCTACTGCTACTAAGCCCCAGGATTTGAAGATGGAAAGCAAAAGAGGCAAGTAGCAATAATGACTCTGAACTTCAATGCAGGGGACTTCAGGAAGATTCCTGGTGGGTTAGTTCCCAGGGGCTGCTGCTTTGAAAGACAAAGGAGCCCAGAAGAGCAACTTGATATTCAGAGACAATCTTCTCAAAGCACGAGAAACATCCACTTCTGTCTGCAGGACACAATGCAGGTGTGAGGGGGCCAGATTAGCTGAATGGGGAACTCCTGACTGGGCTTAGATGGAAAAAGGAAGCCTACAGGAGATAAAAAAAAATGGGCTTCTCAGGACGAATAAAGAAGGAATGACCAAACATGCAGAGATTGAATTAGAAAAGCCAAAGCTTAGCCAGAGTAAAAACTGGTGAAGGACATGAATCAGAGAATCCCAGTACCAACCCCTGAGGAAGACCACATGTCACTGCTCGCCACTTGGACATGGAGCTGTTGACCACAACTCTCTGAGTTCGACCATCCACCCAGTTCCTTATCCAGCAAGTGGTCCATTGGTCAAATCCATGTCTCTCCAATACAGAGACCAGGATGTCATGCCGAAAGGTGTCAAATGCTTTGCACAAGTCCAGGTAGATGATGTCAGTTGCTTTTCCCTTATCCACCAACGCTGTACGACCATCGTAGAAGGCCACCAAATTTGTCAGGCACAATTTGCATTGGCTGAAGCCATGCTGGCTGCCACCACTCACCTCCTTATTTTCCATGTGCCTTAGCAGAGTTTCCAGGAGGATCTGCCTCATGATCTTCCTGGGCACAGAGGTGAGAGTGACTGGCCTGTAGTTCCCCGGGTCTTCTTTTTTACCCTTTTTAAAAGAGTAAAAAACAGAGAAGACATTACTGACAGTAGACTGATCTATACAGTAGGGGACAGAAAGTGTAACAGGTAGTTAAAAGCTGCAACAGGACATTCAGACAAGAAAAAATGATGGTAAGCAACACCTCAGGAGTACTTCAAAATAGACGAGAAATGGAAATTCTTGTATGCCACAGAGATGAAATATATGACTTTCCTTTTGCTTTGTTGCAGGAAGTTAAATGGAGGTTATTTGATAGGCAGCCAGTCTGGGCTGAAAAGAGAGCGGAGGTGGTGACAGCAACCAAGATGAATGTTACAGCTGCTTCTTGACACAATAACCAGCAGGTCTCAGGACCACATTCTCTGTGCTGCAGCCATTGACCAGTTCTGGGCTGGCACTGGGTTATGAATGGACCTGCACCTTGGCAGAATTATCTGGTGCACTCCTTTACCCCTGCATCAGCAAAAGAGAGGAGATAGATCCTCTTATAACCAGATACTGTTCTGTGGGGCATTGTTATTTAGGTACCAATATTGCCCTGCATAAAATTGTAAAAACATGTAGAAGTATGATTTCCTTTCTGTACCTAAATAGCCTCTGTGGAGTTTGAGTACACCCCTGGAGCTAACCCTGTGCCTACACATACCCTTTGCTGCTATAATGGATACTACTATATACAGTATGTGCATCTATTAACTTTTGGCTGTATGGTAGTCATGTTCACGTTCAGAACACGTTCATTATTACTTTTTTTTTTCTTAGCCAGTGTCTGATGTATGTTGTTATATTGCATTAAAGCAACTTTTTTTTTTCTTTAATACACTTTAACAACTGATCTTTTTAAAGGATTGTGGGAAATACAGGTAAACTGAGTCATCCATAGTTTCTCTGACATACTAAAAAAATTATTTGCATAGCAAAGAAACTATTTTTCTTCCCTAGAAAGTTATGCTACCAAGTAGCTACAGTCTTAACATATTCCATGCTTTTTTAAATTCCCTTTTTAATGTTTCAGACAGGGTTCTTTGGGGCTGAAAGAAGGCTGATGATTCTTCTATTGTTTAAGGATGCCCATAAAACTAATTTCAAAGATAGAACAATTAGTCACAGATTGCTAGCAGCTAGGAAAATCTATTGGAGAATTACCATTCACTGGCTTCTCCTGTTGTTAACTTTCTATTCTGTTGGTGGTTTCTACTAGACACAGCCTACCTGTGCTTGGACATTTTTACATTCCTACAATAAGTACAATATTTACTCTTGTTCCAGGAGCTACAGATTCCAATCCCTTTCATTAGTTGTCAACTTAAATGGGACATATAGACATCTTATTCTCAATGGAATAGAATAATGTAGCATAGCATAGAGTAGCATAGCATAGCATAGCATAGCATAGCATAGCATAGAATAGAATAGAATAGAATAGAATAGAATGTTTCAGTTGGAACGTTCAGTTGGAACAAAGATCATCTAGTCCAACTGCCAAATTCCTGTCCAACATGAACAGCCCCGTGGTTGTGATCATTTCAGCTGCTGCCAGGTGGAGTGCGGAAACTTGGACATTTAAGTGAAATCAACCAGGCACAGACAAAAAGAATAAAATGAAACTGCTACATACTAGCAAGGGTGTGCTTACATTTACTTCATAGCAGTATCATCATGCATTACCTAGCACATCCTTGGGCTATGTTCTTAAGAGCAAGTTTAAAAGTTTTCACAATGTATACAGAAAGTTGTACAAGTCTATGCAAGGGATGATGTGAGAAAGAGTACCAACCTCAGCTCACCACCACTCTGCTTGGATTGGAGTGCTGAAGTTTACTAAAACTGATGAAAATTAACATCTGGAGTTAAGGGAGGGAAGATTTCACTTCTGGAGTTGAAGGTGAATCTCAGAATTTAGGTTGGAAGGGATCTCAAGATCATTTTGTCCAGTCCTCTGCTCAAACCTTGGACAGCATTGAAGTCAGAGAAGATTGGCCAGGCCCTTTGGTTGGGTTCTTCTTCCCAGCTGCAACTTCTGCCCATTGCCTCTAATCGCTCCTCTGTGCACCTCTGAGGAGCATCTGGCTCTGTCCTCTCTGCACCTTCCCAGAAGGTAGCTGTAGACCAGCAATAAGTTCTTCCTTAAGCCATCTCTTCTCTGGGCTGAGCAAACCCAGCTGCCTCAGTCTTTCCTTCTATATCACATGCTCCAGCACTTGATCACCTTGGTGGTCCTCCAATGGGCTCAGTATGTTCAAGTCTGTCTTGTACTGAGGCATCCAAAACTGAACATATCATTGCAGATGCTGTCCCATAAGTGCCAGAGGGACAAAGTACCTCCCTTGTCCTGCTGGCTACAGTCTTGCTACTGCAGCCCAGTATGTGGTTGACCACCTTTGCTGCAAAATCACACTGCTGACTCATGTTCAGCTTGTTGTCCAGAAGGACCCCCAGGTCTTTTTCTGCAAAGTTGCTTTCTGGCTCAGTCCCTGTCCTGCAATAATGTATGGTGTTATTCCATCCCAGATGCAGGACTGCATTTTCCCTCGTTGAATTTCATAAAATGTCAGCCAATTTCTCCAGCTTGTCAATGTACCTCCAGTGGCAGCCATGAATGCAGATGTTAAAGAGTACCAGTCCCAATATAAATGCCCAAGGAATGCCACTTATAAATAGCCACCACCTCAGTTTCAGCCTGTTGCTCCAGCCTGTTCTTTACTAACTTTGTAATTCACCCAGATAGTCCATATATCTCTATTTTAGCTCCAAAGATGCTGCAAGTCAAAAGCTTGCCAAAGTGAAGGTAACTGACATCCACAGCTCTGCCTTCATCTTCAAATCCAGTCATTACATTGAAGAAGGCAATTAGGTTGGTCAAGCACAATTTGCACTTGGGAAATCCATGCTGTTTTTTCCCAGTCACTTTCTTCTCCTTTGTGTGCCTGGACATGGCTTACAGAATAATTTGCTCCATAACCTTCACAAGGACTGAAGTAAAGCCAATTGGCCTGTATTTCCCCAGCTCTTAGCATCCCTGCCAAGAAGGACTTGAGGGTACTGGGGGATGAAAAGCTGGACATGAGCTGGCAATGTGCGCTTGCAGCCCAGAAGGCAAACCATATCCTGGGCTGCATCAGAAGAAGCGTGGCCAGCAGGTCGAGGGAGGTGATTCTGCCCCTCTACTCCACTCTTGTGAGACCCCACCTGGAATACTGCATCCAGCTCTGGAGCCCCCAACACAAGAAGGACATGGACCTGTTGGAGCGGGTCCAGAGGAGGGCTGCAAATATGATCAGAGGGCTGGAGCGCCTCTCTTATGAGGACAGGCTGAGAGAGTTGGGGTTGTTCAGCCTGGAGAAGAGAAGACTCCAGGGATACCATATAGCAGCTTTCCAGTATCTGAAGGACACCTACAAGAAGGCTGGAGAGGAGCTTTTTAAAAGTGCATATAGCAATAGGAAAATGGGTAATGGCTTCAAACTGGAAGAGAGTAGATTTCAAATAGATATTAGGAAAAAAAAGTCACAATGAGGGTGGTGAGGCACTGGAACAGGCTGCCCAGAGAAGTTGTGGATGCCCCCTCCCTGGAGGTGTTTAAGGCCAGGCTGCACAAGGTTTTGAGCAACCTGGTCTAGTGGGAGGTGTCCCTGCCCATGGCAGGGGGGTTGGACCTAGTTGATCTTTAAGGTCCCTTCCAACCTAAACCATTCTATGATTTCATGATTCTAGGATTCTGTGTAGGTATTCGTATGTCTTCTTTAGTAACCTCTTAATTTTTTTATTGGATTGCAAACGAAATTAGTTTTATTTTGACTGTTATTGGTAGACATATATTCCAAATGTTATATCATTCACCAAAGTTTTTGCAAGTTTTCAGTGTTTTTTTAGAAATGTGAATGTTAGATTTTTCCACGGTGTCTCAGAAATGGTCTTACTACTTACAGCTAATGGTTCCACTTGAAGTTACCCTTTCTGTTCTGTCACTTAACTACTTGTTAATCCATATAATTTAAAATAAGCAAATTTTGCATCTCTTTTTTTTTTTTTTTTTCAGAAACTCATGAAATTCAGGTGCCTACAGAAGCTTTATCTTACATAGTAGTACTAGTACCATTCCTTTACCAGTCAGACTTTTGGTCTTCAAATAGCAAAATCTGTGTTTCATAATACCAGGTTGATGGGCATTAATTGCCTACACATTTTATCTTCTTTCTCATGGCATCCTATTTCTGCCTTTTTAATTGAGTCCTGAATCCATGTGATGTTAATGAGTTACAAGTATGTGAAATCAACCAATTTGACATTTCGACAAGTTTTCTGTAATGCACTTGTAATTCACGAGTGTTTCAAGATCAGAGAAAAATCAACTTTAATATTTTAGAGAGTTATTTGACCAACTATTTTAATATTTTAGTACTCTTGGACAGTGAGTTTTCCATTCCTATGTTTTTTTTTTAAATATTACCAATAAAAATAAAGATCTGTCTCCAGTTAATTATAATATTACTTCCAGTAGTGACTTGTGAAGTGGCTAGGTAGGATGCAAATGGTACTCTGTTCCATGTGCAGTGCATTTAATGTGTCAGAAATGACAGAAAAGGTTTTGTACGGCAACTAAAAATGAAATCTATTCCTAGCTATATTTTGTCTTTTTTTCCTGATATATGCAAAAGTATCCTAGAACAGAGGTTGCAATATGACATGTCCTGAGCTATACTTCCAATATACACTATCTCACATTACACCATACAGGATTTAGGATCTGTTAATGATAATAATGTCAAATTTGCTCACATTCGTGAATGATACAGGTAAGATATAATGTAAAGGAATATTTGTGAATGTACAGGTGTGAAAATAATCACAAACATGCTACTGTATAAGAATTGCAATACTGTGATTAATAAAAATAACAGTAGTAACAATACAGCCAGAATATCCCTCATAGTTATCACGGGAGTGTTTGCAAGACTGCTTTATTTAGAGAATCAAACACTAAACCATATATAGCATATATAGCAACTTTTATTGCCACTTGGGTTCAGATTCCCTACAAATGTATACGTGGTTTTTTTCTTGCATGACAATATTAAACATGTCAGAATAGCTTTCAGTATATCCTAAAAAGTGAGTATTTTGTTTGTTTAGTACATGTACGCATGGAATTTTATCCATGAGTGGAATACATCCAGTGTATAACAACTATGGATTATAGGATGTTTAAAAAATATAATAACTGTTTATCTGTAATGCCAAAGCAACGGGAAACTCTGGAACTTGTATGCTAGAAATCACTTACACCTACAGCAAGGACACAGCCCTTACCATAAAGGCCTTGCAACATAGGCTTGGATAAAAATATCTTATAGGTAAGTCAGATATTGGCCGTTTCAAAACACTCTGACATGCTTGCATGAAAAATGCTTTGGCTATGGGAGGGGAAGCTAGGGCAAATGGCATCTGGTCCATGTTATGGGTAGAGACTGCCAAGAAAATATTCCTGTATAGGTATAGTGACCTATAATAATGATTCACTGATCTTACTGCTGTTTAAATAGGCACCTGAGGTGATTCCACCTCCTTCACCTCTTCCTACTCCTTTCCTTTTTCCAAACATGAGCTCAGCTTTGATGTTAAGTTTAAATAGATTCTTGCTGTGTATTCGATTTCTGTGGTTAGGGCTTGCCGTGCATTCAGTGAAGAAACCTGAGCCCATGCCTGCAGGACTTGGAGTCTACAGGTGATTCTCCTGTGTCGTGTCTGTATACTAATAGCACAGTGTCATAATAACCATAAGGAAGAAATTTTTTACAATGAGGGTGGTGAAACACTGGAGCAGGTTGCCCAGAGAGGTGGTAGATGCCCCATCCCTGGAAACATTCAAGGTCAGGTAAGATGGGGCTCTGAGCAACCTGTTCTAGTTTAAGATGTCCCTGCTTGTTGCAGGGGGGATGGACTAGATGACCCTTAAAGGTCCCTTCCAACCCAAACTATTCTATGATTCTGTGTGCAATGATAGGGCTGTGTACACGCTTGTATAATTTTTATCATCTTATATAGGTGATATTTTAGCCATAGCATTCTTATGAATAAATAATACATAGCAGCAGTTGGTTGAGCCAAATGGTAAGTCTGTGATTAATCTCACTTTACTTTGCACGCCTCCATATCTTCAACGAACTACTCTACGTTTCACAGCCTATGAAGAGAAATAGACACTGGCAGAGGAAGAGGTGTTCTGCCACCCCTAGATAAAACAAGCCATTGCCTGAGGTTTTCTGTCTCTATCAATAATATAAAGAGCCTAGAACAGTGACTTGGCAAGATACCTAAGCGTTAGATGGCTAACGAAAATGAATCCCACCCTTACCTATTGTTTAGGTAAACTTCACCCATTCTGAGCCAGCATGTATATTTTCTATGTACATACAAGCAGAATGTGCTGTCCTACTATAAATAATAATAATACTTTTCATGTATCTATCTCATTCACCCCAGGATATCCTCTGTGTGCTTTATAAACATTAATTAATGTGGCTTCATAACAATCTCATGAGGAAAGAATTGCCCCCAATTTAGGGATGAAGAAATGCAGCCGTAGCATGCTTAAATGAGTTGTCTCAGGTTGCAGAGCAAAACAGTGGCAGAAATGTAAATACCAGAGGATGCCCCACAATCATAGCCCAAAGATAAGGTAATAATAAGGTGTGGCTCCCAAATCAATACAAACAGTGTAATACGATGCTTGCTTCCGCACTATTCAAAGTAAATAGGTTGAGGTGTGGTGTGCACAGGGTAATTCCTGATGTGTTCACATCAGTCATACATTAAGCTTAGTACAGATGTAGCCAGACTGACTGAGGACAGGACGACAGGGCAAGGGTCAAATACCTGTGCCACACACTTGAGACATTTGTGTGTCTGTACTATTCACATTTTTTGATTCTGCAGAATCCAGCCTTTGAGCAAAGAAGCACATTTTCAGAGCAGCCCTGTGAAGAAGGACTTGGGGGTACTGGTAGATGAAAAATGGGACATGAGCTGACAATGTGCACTTGCAGTCCAACTGCAAGTCAACTGCATCCCGGGCTGCATGAAAAGCACGGCCAGCAGGTCGAGGGAGGTGATTCTGCCCCTCTGCTCCTCTCTGGTGAGACCCCACCTGTAGTACTGCATCCAGCTCTGAAGCCCCCAACATAAGAAGGACATGGACGTGTTGGACCAGGTCCAGAGGAGGGCCACAAGGATGATCTGAGAGCTGGAGCACCTCTGCTATAAGGAGAGGCTGACAGAGTTGGGGTCCTACCACCTGGACAAGGTTTAGGAACAGGTGGGGAGAAGGCTAGCTGGCTCAGGCTGAAAGCAGGTCAGGGAGCATTTTAGGAGCTTGCTAGTGTAGAGGATTTCAGTTCAGGATCGTGTAACATTCCACACCGCCAATTTATTAGTGGGGACAAAGTCATCTACTGATGGTTTGTCCATGCCTTCAGTAGGCTTCATGTCACTACTTCCCAGGTTATCTTCAACACAGATTTGCTGCATATTTTTCCCTACGTTACCTCTCTCCCCTCCTGGCTTCATCCCTCTAATGCCATTCTTGCATTCTTGCATTCCAACATCTCTCACACACATGTCTAAGCCTACCATTATCAGCATGTGCATTGCCAGAGATGCAGGACAAATCGCGTGGTGAGGTTACCTCCCTGCTTTGCCATATGGAAGAACCAAACACATGGATACTTCAAATGCTGCTAAAGTAATCTCAAAGTGTTATTCACAGTTTCCTTCATGGTTTTATTCTCCCTACTTTTTTCCTCGTTACTCTTCCATGTACTGGGTAACTTCTTGATGTGTTGACATTTGTGCAATGTCTCACTCTCCATTTTCATATGGCCATCTCCATTTGCTACACAGTTCATCTCAGCTATGCCAGCCAACAAAATGCCAAGTCACCTTTCCTGCTGCCATCTGGGTCATTGTATGGTTTGGGTTAACTGCTGGTGTGAGCAACCAACAGCCAACTCCTTCAGCCACCATCATCTGCTGTGACACAACTTTGAATAGAGGCTCTCATCCTTTTCCTGGAGGATACAGGTGAAAGTAACTGAGACGTTGCATGTTAATGGCAAAGAGGAAGGAGAAGAGACCACAATGACCATGGGCTGCAAGGTCAGCCTGTGGAAGTGGGTGCACTGGAAGGTGTTCTGCGGGGTGTTACAAGTGCCAGACTAAGTAAAAGCTGTGGACACCTCTTAGAAAATGGTCTATGGCCAGAAAAAGGTCCACTGATGCTCTTTACTATTGTCATGGGTGAATTGTAAAAGAACAGGAAGAGTTTCCTGAATTTCACTGCAGTATCCAGCTTTATGCACTGGATTCATCACTGTTTTGCAGCTATGGATGGTATTTGGCTTTGTGTAAAGATGGGAGGAAAAAGTATTGAAACACTTTTTTTTTTCCCTGTATCTGGTAATCTACAGAGGATGGAAGTGATTTAAACATAGAACTAGGGACTATTTTAAACCATCTTTGCAATTTGCATAAGTATCAGAGATATAGGTATAGTAAAGAGGGGTACCCATCTTTTCCAATATTTCTGTAGCTCTGTCCCAGCAGATTAGAGACAGATTAACTAGCACTGAAAAATTGTCCGAAATGGATGGACTGTGGAACCCAGTAAGTTACAGTCTTTGGCTTGTGTCATTTCTTAGCAAGCTTTTTCTGATTGAGGGGGATGGGGAAAGGTGCATGAAACTATTTGCTTTTTGGAATTCCCCTCATAGTTCAGCTGCTTTTCATGTTTGCCTAAATTTTCCCTTTAGCTGGCAAGTGACACCACAGAACACTTCATACAGGTGGAACTCCAGGTGATCGATGAGATGCTTGTGAGTGTATGTTTTCAATGGGAACTTCCATAACTAACACATATTACAGTTCATAATTCACTCTTGAGTCACCAGGTAATGCAGAAATCTCCTGTGCATGAACAAGTGGAATTATGCTTATCTTTTCCACAGTTTGCCTTTTTTTCAGTCTCCAATACTAATGTATTCCAAGACCTACTGATTATGAAGAAATAGCGAAAACAATTCTGGTAAGAAGATCATGATGTCATGCTATGTGATATTATTATTTTCCCTAGCAAATCATCCTTTCATTTTCCCAGTCATTATATGTTTTTATTAGTTAATAAAGAAAATAAATTCTTAACATCATTTCTGTTTGCTTGTTTTGTCCCAGACTGCTTCGGTTCTAAAGACTTCCAAATACACACTATTTCAAAAGGGGAATAAATGCATGTCATGTTGATAACAAATCCTGTTTTTTCCTAGATGAGAGGAGGACATTTTTTCCCTCTTCTATTAAAAATATTTTCAGTTGTTCTGCACATACTTTTGGTTTTGCACGCACATTTGATTTTATTGATATATTGGCTGAGTACCATAAAAATGGGGTTATGTGCTTGGAAAATGAAGGAGAAACATATTGTTGTGCCCAAAACTTTTATTGTAGGTAGAGTCTCTTAAATTTCTGTCAAACCAAAAGTCTCTGATGTGCAACATCAAATCAGTTCATAACAGGAGAGTGGATATGCATACCACACCATTACACAACACTACATGACCCACGGTCACCTGGCATTCCTTCATTCCTAAGCCACGTCACCCTGCAATAAGGGATGTAGGAGCAGAAGGCATCCCTCATTTTCTCTGGTTGCCTCCCCTTAGCCTCAGAGGGAAGAGACGGGATTTCTGTCTGTGTGTGCCAGATCTACAAGCTGAGTGTGTACCAGGATAACGTATGCGACCACAGCCTGCCATTATCTTCTCGGGTAATGGGAGGATAACATAAAAGGCATGTAAATGTTCACTGTGTAAGCTGCAGCATGGCCAGGACCATATCCAGGTGTTTCCCCACACAGTGACGTTTTCACTGCAGCCTGCACGTTCTTCCATCATCATGCAATCACTAGGCGTCATGGTAGGAGAAGGTCAATGAGATTCCTTGCAGCCACAGTGAAATCACACGCTTTATTGGTTACCTTGTCAGTAAGTAAAGTCTCTATTGTCCCAAAAGGCAAACATCAGATCTCTTCAACAATGTGACAATATATGCACTTTTGCTGATTCTTCATACACACATTGAATACTACTTCAGAATGATGGAATAGCAGCCTCAGCAATTCACTTTCCCCGTGTTCATTTGATGGCCAAATAATGTGCACATAAGTACCACTGATGATCTTACTGACACTTGGTAAGTCCAATTCCAGACAGCTGCTATTTCAGGGATATTTGAAGAACTGTCCTATAACCCAGAGGTGTCATTTTGATGCCTGACTTTGTATGGTGCTACTCTAACAAATGAATTAGAAAAGGGAATAGGAGTGAAACATGCGACAGCAGAGCTGGATCTTGATGCAAATAAGAAGACAGATGCAGATGAGGAAATGGACAGACCTTTCTGTTTGGGAAAAATGATGTGAAGACAGAGAGAATAAGAATATAACTTTATGATGTGGAATTAGGAAGGGATTCTCCCAAAGAGGATGGGATTGTTTGAGAAGACATGTGAATACAGTATTGCCAAAATAATGCCAAGTGATAGGGGCATCAGCTATGACTGTGCATAGAAAGTTGATGAGAATTCAGTGTGGAAAAAGGAAAAAAAGTCAACTAGTAGTGAAGTTATTGGACTAGGCCCTATGATAACAACTGTTATCACAGACATGTGCATGTTGTTTCCCTGAAGGAAGGGAAAAGGTATGCCATTAGCCTTCCATTTTGATGACTTTCAGAATCTTGTTAAACAATCAAAACCATCTGCATATGGGGGTCTCATTGATGTTGGGTCTCTTCAGCATTATTCACCTGTCACCGGAGCTGTGTCCTTTTAGCTGTTCCACCATCAAAGAGGTAGGGCACAGGTAAATCTAACTGTGGCTTCTCTTATGACTGCAATACAGCCACCTTTCTTAGAAGTATGTTAAAAAGAGACTGTAACTGAATATTCCATTTATTCCCTTGGAACTGTTCTGGAGTTCTTCAAGTTCTTAGAGTTACTCTGTACTGTAATCTCTTACTTTCTCCTTTCTTTTTGCTCCCTATGATACAAAATTTTGATAAAACAAATATTCAACAAAAACATCGCATAGGTCTTGCAACAGTTATAGACTCAGTGTTCAAGAAAACGGACACCTGCAAGAAAACTACCTCTAAGAAGTCGCATTTTAAAGTTATCTTTAGCAAATTCACCATTTCAACAGATGGACTGGAGAAGAGATGGGACTAAGGTGCATAGTGGTGGAAACAGGACTGTGATGCAAAGAGTTCCCCACAATATTCATGTCATATGAATTACACCTCCTATACATCTATGCAACCCAGTCACTCAGCATACGGCAAGTCATTTAGGAAACAAAAAGTAACCAATAAAATCAATACGACAGTGCATTTTATAGTTCTGGAAAATGTATTTAGAACAAAATTTGCCCCATAGTCAATGCTGCATTGCTAAGAATGCAGAGTAAGGTACACACACAAATAACTAGCCAATGATGACAAAAATTGGTCATAGTTCCATGGTAACTTCATTAGTACAAAAAATAGATTGAAACACTGTTGAGTGGGAGTTTCAAAATGTTCAGTGTTTAGTGGGATCTCTTCTCCTTCTGGAAAAATGGACTTGTGTGTAATTAGATTGTTTTTTCTGATCTATCTTTCACGCACTACATGCTTTTAATTCCCATCTAATTTTGGTGTTCATGCCTCAACTGCGACCAAAGATAACTCAGCCTGATCGGTATTCCTCACGTGCACAGCATCAACCTTACTGGTGAGCCCAGACAGTACTTTTTGAAGTCCCACATTGGTTTTGGCCTTCAAACTCACTGTTAAGACCTCTGAAATCAATTATTCTATAGAGTTTTAAGTTAGACAGGATTGTGAAATGAACATCTGTGCTTATATACCATAGCTCACCATATTTCATTGTATCACCCTTGTATCGAGCCAAATACATTTTTGACAAAAACATTATTTCAGAGAAATTAAATTTGATTCAATGATGGTTATTCACAAATCCCCTTGAAAGCTTAATCTCAGTGGTTATGCTCAGTGCTGTTGTGCCTTGTCTCCAGTTCAGATGTGTCCAGTTTCATCTTCCAGACCTAGCTCCTTTCAACTTCTTCTCCACTAACTTAGAGACCACTGTAATACCTACTTTTTGCTTCCAGCAGAGGTAAACACAGTAATCAAGTAATCTGTCAAGCCTCATCTTTTTTTTTTCTCTTTAAATAACTAGCAAGGCATTTTCTTCAGTTCTGAGGTATTTTTGTGGCTCTTTTGTGCATTTTAGTGACTCATTTTTTGAAATAAGGATTCTTTGCTTTTGTCTAATGAGACTCACCAGGATCATATATGAAAATAAAATCGCCTCTCAACTCCTACTCACTAATCACCTGATTTTTATACATGAGGACTGAATAATTGGCTTTTTGCAATAGCATCCCGGTTTTGAGTTTGCTGTCCTTAAAATCCATATAAATCTCAGAGTTTTCTGAGATACCTCAAGGTTCTGGACCTCAAGACTTCCTCTTGGTGGAGGAGAATCATGTTAGGAACTGTTTAAATAAACCAGACACACACAAGTTCATGGGACCTGATGGGATGCACCCACAAGTGCTAAGGGTACTGGCCAATGTCATTGCAAGGCCACTCTCAATTACCTTTGGAAGGACATGGCAACTGGGGCAGGTAGCTGAGGATTGTAAGAAAGCAAATGTCTTCAAAAAGGACAAGAGGGAGGACCCAGGGAACTACCGCTGGTCAGCCTCGCCTCGAAGCATAGGAAGGACAAAAAGGTGTTGGGAACAGTTAGCATGTATTTACAAAGGGGAAATCATGTCTGACCAACCTCATAGCCTTCTACAATAAGATGACTGGCTTGGCAGATGAGGGGAGAGCACTGGATGTTGTTTATCTTGACTTTAGTAAGGCTTTCGACACCATCTTGCATAATATCCTCATTGACCAATTGATGAAGTGAGGTGGATTGAAAGAGACGTGAACTACTGGGCTCAGAGGGTTGTGATCAGTGGCATGAAATCCAGTTGAGGCCAGTCACTAATGGTACCCCTGGGGTTGACACTGTGGTCAATACTGTTTAATATCTTCATTAATGAGCTGGATGATAGGACAGAGTGTACTCTCAGCAAGTCCGCAGACAGTGCAAAACTGGGAGGGGTGACTGATGCACCAAATGGTTTTGCTGCCATTCAGAGGGACCTTTACAGGTTAGAGAAACAGGCCAACAGGAATGTCTTGAAATTCAACAAAGTGAAATACAGAGCCCTGCCCTTGGAAGGAATAACCCCATGTACACGTACACACTGGAAAGCACCTTTGCAGGAAAGGACCTGGGGGGCCTGGTGGACAAGCTGGCCATAAGCCAGCAATGTGCCCTTGCAGCAAAGGCCAACAGCATCCTGGGCTGCATGAGAAGAAGCATTGCGGGCAGGTCAAGGAAGGTAATTCTTATCTTCTACTCAGTCCTACGGTGAGACACATCTGGAGTGCTGGGTCTGGTTCTGGACTCCCAGTACAAGAGAAATATGGACATACTGGAACAAGTCCAGAGAAAGGCCACAAGGATCATTAAGGGACTGGAGCATCTCTGATACAAGGAGAGGCTAAGAGAGCTAGAATTGCTTAGCCTTGAGAAGAGAAGTCTTAGAGGGATGCTATCAAAAGGTATAAACACCTGATTGGAGAGAACGAAGATGAAGGAGCCATACTCTTCTCAGTGGCGCCCAGTGACAGGACAGGAGGCTATGGACACAATTTGAAATACAGGACATTCCTCCTAAATATAAGAAAAGGCCTTTATTAACTGTAATGGTGTTTGAAAACTAGATGATGTTGCCCAGAGAGGTTGTAGAGTCCCCACGTTTGGAGATATTCAAAACCTGACTGGACATACCGCTGAGCAATCTCCTCTAGATGACCTTGCTTTGAAGAGTGAGGTTGGACTAGGTGATCTCACAGAATTCACAGAATTCACAGAATTGTTAGGGTTGGAAGGGACCTCTGGAGATCATCTAGTCCAACCCTCCTGCCAGAGCAGGGTCACCTACAGCACGTTACACAGGACAGCGTCCAGGCGGGTTTTGAATGTCTCCGGAGTGGGAGACTCCACCACCTCTCTGGGCAGCCTGTTCCAGTGCTCCACTACCCTCAAAGTAAAGAAGTTCCTTCTCATGTTAAGATGGAACTTCCTATGTTCAAGTTTATGCCCATTGATGAGCATCTCCAGAGGTCCCTTCGAACCTCAGCAGTGCTGTGATTCTGTGAAAGGTATTTAAAACTGCCCTCAAATTTCAGGATAGGTTAGCATTAATTTTTCAGAAAAGGCTGATGGAGAAAAGAAAGTTGACATAGGACTTAAAAGACGAGCACAGTTCAATGTATGAAATATAAGCAGATGTTGGAGAAGTTCTCTGTATCTTTTCACCTTGAATATGACTCCATTATCTAAATTGCAGAGCATGTCAAAGGGGCAAAAGATCCAATACACAACAGAGATTGCTTTTGGAGTCCAAGAGGGAATCTGTTCTGGCTCACTTGTGGAATAAGGACAGAAATATATAGTGGGATAGAAAAGAACTAACCACACTCCTTTAAGCAGGAGGTTGGACTACAGATCTCCTGAGATCCCTTCCAAACTGAGTTATCCTGTGATCCTATGATCCAGGCAAAACAGCAGGTAATGTAGATGTATTAAAAGACCAAGAAAATGAAATAAAATGCATAAAAGGAAAACATTTTTAATAGATACTTCTACTCAGGAAATAAGAATTCTATATCCATATTCATGTATTAAGCTGGATCATATTCATATTTATCGTAGTAAATGAAGAGAATGTTAAAACAACACTTATTTGAGATACTTATTTTTTAATTAATAAACTCAAATATTTTGCATCTGGAGATGGTAGGAAATCTCTGTTCTATTGACGATTTTCAGAAAATTAATGAGAAATGAAGTAATTCTAACATTATTTTGTCAGTGCCCAAAAAGCAACCAGAATGAAGTAGTTACAGGATGGCCAACCAGGTATCAGTCCTGAGAAAACAAAGTAAAAACCTTAGAACCTTGATGTATCTTGGAAAACTCTGAGATTTATATGGATGTTAAAGACAGCAAACTCAAAACTAGAATGCTATTTCAAAAGGAAATTATTAAATCCTCATGTATAAAAATTAGCGACACTGGTGGCACCTCTGTAATAACATGTTTAAGAAAGAGTAAAAACCACTGCACAGCAGCTGTGAGGGAGGAGTAAGGAAAATGAGAGAGAAACAAACTCTGCAGACACCAAGGTCAGTGAAGAAGGAGGGGAAGGAGGAGGTCCAGGCGCTGGAGCAGAGATTCTCCTGCAGCCCATGGTGAAGACCATGGTGAGGCAGGCTGTTCCCCTGCAGCCCATGGAGGTTAATGGTGGAGCAGATATCTACACTGCAGCCTGTAGAGGATCTCATGATGGAGCAAGTAGATATGCCCTGAAGGAAGCTGTAGCTTGTGAAGAGCTCATGCAAGATCAGGCTTCTGGCAGGAGATGTGGCCTGTGGAGAGGAGCCCACGCTGGAGCACGTTTTCTGGCACGAACTGGGGCCTGTGGGGGACCCAACTGAAGCAGTTTGTTCCTGAAGGACTGTACCCCATAGGAAGGATGCACATTTGAGAAGATATTGAAGGACTGCAGATTCAGCTCCCGACTGGTTTTGGCTTTCCTACTTCCATGCCTGCATGCTCAGGTCATGTCTCTATAGTCCTCCTGAGTCACCGGTCTTTGTTTCCATGTCTTGTACACTTCTTTTTTGTGTTTGAGTTTTGTCAGGAGCTCCCTGTTCATGCACACAGGTATTAGGAAGTACTTAATTTAAAGTCACCTGATCCTGCAATCTTTAATATGTAGTGGCATTCACAAAATCACAGGCTAATATGCTACCTCTGTAAATAAATAGGGAAGGATTTTGCTTTGTGGAGGAGTCTTGAAATACACATTCCTGTTTCAAGCTAGATTCTCTAGGTTTCTTGAATGAAAATAATTACTCAAAATTCTCAAATGCAATTACTGTCCCTGACCCATAAGCAATCAAACTTAGGAGAACAGCAAGTGGACAGACTGCCAGGTGGCAATCTAGAAGTCTGAAGTCCCCACAAGGTAGCTACTCATTGGCACCTGTCTGTATGCTTACTCTCGCCTGGTGGTAAAAGTGAGTTCACTGAGGGGTGACCTGTTTGCCACATTCTTCAGAAACTAAACCAGACAGCAATGCGTGGTAACACGGGCAATTAAGGAACAGCTGATGCAGTGTGAATTCATACCCTACCTTAGCCCGCAGTAACCAGCTGATACATTCATCTCTTCAACTTACCTTCCTGGTATTAATATGAGACCACACATGGTTTCTTCTCAGGAGACATGTAAGATAAAGACTAGGACAAAACCAGATGGGATGTTATTAGTTGCTCTGCCAGTCTTCTGGCCAGCTAGTTTAAAATATTGTGGGATTTTTTAGACACGGGAATTCAGATTCCAATGAAACACTCAATGTGGACCATAATGGTTTGGTATATGAGAAAATTTTGCTACATTTGTCTAATGTTGGGTGAGGTCTCAGTAGATTTTTTTTTTAAGGTGGTTTGTGGTTCCTGTGAAGAAATGCAATAAATCAGGCACTCTGCTGCCATGCACTTCAGAAAGACAGCAGGCACTTTTTTTGGACAAAACAGGACTCAGTATTTCATAGAATGCTCAGAGAATAATATAAGCTATAAGGCATTGGATTTGTTCAACCATGAATGCTTGATTCTTTCAGTTTAAGATGGAGAACAAAAATCTTCCTCCTTACCCACTTAGATTATGTTGGATTTGCACGCTACAGTGAATAAGTCACTATTCCTGATCCAATAAGTTTTTAAAATTATCTTTTACTATCTCTAAGTTATCATTTACTTTTGGAAGCAATAACACTGGTGAATAAGGCAGCTTTTATTTGGAATTTGTTTTTCTAAGGCATCTTGAAAGTATTAGTTTACATTTTTGTATAAAAGAGTTGGTACTGAGGCATGAGACGTGCCTGTATTGGTTGGTGACTGCCTAAGTGGGAGTACCTGTAAACACTGAGAATGTAGGCTTTATCTCTGTTCTCTTCACAGAAATGATAGAGATCATCTGCCGAAACCACTTTCAACATCTGTAGGGTAGTTTTCCTTTACATCACTCATTGATGGGTCAGATTAATTGGTAATCCAAACATATCCCTGTCATCTCCTCTGCATACTTTTCCTCTACAATAACTCAGTCCTTGATGTTTACTGCTACCTTGTTCAACACTCAGACCATCTTCAATGGGTTCAGTACTTTCTAAACATTCACTGGGACTTCAGATATTAATGGCTTGAAGTTTCCAACATAGTTCTTCAAACAGTGTTAAGCTTGAAGGCTTCCCAACAGGTTTCTCTATTTGTAAGGCAGTCCTTGAAGTGCTTACTTGGTCATACAGGATCTTCCTTTTTGACAATCAAGATATTTCATTTGGTCGTAATTAAATTCCCTTCCTGGTACTGCAAACAGGCACAAGCTTTTCAAACTAGTTTTCATGCAGAGTCTACATAACCATGCACTGGAGCACCCTTTAGCTACATCAGCATAAGGAACTATTCACTGAGAATGAGGCTAAGTGCCAATGTTCTACCAAGTGATTACTGCAGCCAATAATCAAGTTCTCCTAGAGCGTATGAACTGGCATAGGTAGGGTCAAAATGTCAACAACTTTACCTACCTGTGACTGCACTTCGCTTTTGAAGGTTTTAATATCAGCAGTTTTAAAATAATTTTCTCACTTAAGGCAATGGTCTTAAGGTCCTCTAAGGTGTCATAACCTGAACTTCAACTTTACCAGGGCATAAGGTAATAAACTGGACAACTGGAGGGGTTTCTCACCTATACAGCGCCAGAAATGTGCACTGCCATGATGATTCCGCTTCCTTTGTTCTTGTATTTTTCTCCCTGGGTAGAAAAATTTCTCTCCTCTTGTGATGTACGCTAAGTATCAAATAACTGGTTATTCTCACGTCTTTGCTTTTAAAAAGAAGTTTTGTTTTGTCTTACCTCTGGGTACCCGTTTCACGCACAGTGAAAACAAGTGTTCCTGCAAGACTACAGCAAGTAGATCAGTCCTTCCAATAAGCGTGGCGTTGCCTGGCCAAGTTTAGCCTTCTGGGTAGTGTACCCCACTGTCTCCACTGGCCTCTCCACATAGAATCACAGAAAGGTTGAGGTTGGAAGGGACCTTGAAGATCATTGAGTTCCAACTCCCCTGCCACAGGTAGGGACACCTCCCACTAGACCAGGTTATCCAAAGACCCATCCTGCCTGGCCTTGAACACCTCCAGAGATGGGGCCTCCACAACTTCCCTGGGCAATCTGTTCCACTGCCTCAGAGTGAAAAATTTCTTCCTAATATCTATTCTAAATCTACACTCTTCATGTTCACCTACAAATGGGATGCACAGCAGCAGCACTGTTAAGTACCACTATGTGGGCTGTAATCTGGCTAGCTCAGTTAACCACAGCGTTGATAATTGTAACACCAGCAGTAGTTGGGGCTATACAATGAATAGAATACATTGGTTACGGGCCCACACTGTGCTGCCATGTCTTCACCGCTACGTTACCTCTACTTACGGGATTAAAGCTAACTTGTGCATGTCTATTCATGCTGCTCACACACCCAATGGAAAGCAGGGTGGACAAAGCCTTCTAATCTCTTTTCATCAGTATCGTGTGTCTGGACATTTGCTAATTGCTAATTTCAACTCTCATACCTTTGATTAAGTTGCTCTTGGTTGTTGGTTCCTTTGTGCCATTAATCTATGGGTTCCTTTTTGAGTAACCTCCTTCCTTGAGAAACCTTGGGAGGAGGTGTTGCTCCAGTGAGTTGACACAAGTACAGTTTACTACCCAAGCCATGGTTCCTTTCCTAACTTTCCGCTGCTTTCACACTCCATCAATTAGAGAAGTGTACAGCTTGGCATGCAAGATCTGATTCCCAAGGAAGTAACTTGATTTTTCATTACTCATCTTCTGGCAAACCTGTCAGGACAGAATAGAGGAACTGACTCTGTGCAAATTCACAATCGTCTCTTAGGTCACAGTCAGATTTCTGGGGAGCAAGTAATACTTTCTATCAGACCGGCCATGTAGTCTGTACTGTGCTATTTATTTATTACAGATAGCCCTTAAAAAATGCTATTTGGGTACCAGAAGCAACAGTGACAACATGAAGAACCATGCAGGACAGAGGATGGCTTCTCAGCTTGACAGTTCTCAGCAGCGTGTGGGAGCCCACGTTGCTCTCTGTTGCTGCCCTTGGACTGCCTTCAATAACCAGGTTAGCTCATTTAAGATGAGCTAAAATTAAGAGCTCTAACGAGGATGTCCTGAGGTGGATCTTTTGGCTCTCAATGCTGCTATTTACAGCTGTGATAAAAATCAATTACATATTTATTCCTAGTAATAAGATCTTAAAATGCACCTTGTGTTTGGCAGGCTAAGATCAATTTTTTCTTCTAAATATCTCCTGAGGCACTGTTCTGGGCAATTTGCCTAGTAACAGCTTCCACTAGCTTTGCTTCATTGTGTCATCTTGAATCGTATTTTCGGCTGGAAAAGTCCGTTCTTTTTGTGGGAAAACATCATCCAGTATCATTATTTTAGCCCTTTTTAATAACTTGGTATCGGGGACCAGACCTTTTCCTTCAGCTTCAATTTTAATTTCCTTCATGCTTTACAGAAATAGCATTTCAATCAATTTTGTGTCTCTTCTAAAATTTCAGTGTGCATCTCTTTTGCTGAAGTTTAAAATCAATTTTTTAATTCCAGCAATGGTAACAATCCCTGATGTTTCAAGTCTTACCACTCTTTACTGTTTACATGGTCTCATATTATGAAAACAAAAAAGCTCTTTATTTCCATTTACTAGGAGGTATCGCAAAAATAGCCAGAAAACCTTTCAGTTCCCTTAAATGCTTGTCCTTCAGTTGACCTAAGTTTTCTTTTTTCATTAAAAAGACGTAGGAAACTAAACCTTAATTTAAAATCTATCACATTTTAAAAACATTAAAAATCAAACCACAAACTTCAACTCAAGACAACTACTGACTATTTTGATGAAAATAAATTGAGAAAAATAATTTCACAGCAGAGAAAATGAAAGAAAACAGTTTCTACACTGTGCATTTTGTGGAGAGTGTTGTGATTATTTGGCTGTATTGGTAATTAAAAAACAATCTGTGTAACTTCAGCTTAAGTGGTATCCACAAGCAGGTATTTTTCTGATACTGCAATAACAGTTTGTATCTCAGGTTCTATCTTCCTCTCTGGCAAGGTCTGATTAATCCCTATTTCCTATATGATTAGAAATAATAGGGTCCACCTTCTCAACCGTACTGATGAATAGCAATTACAATGTACATCCAAAGAGGGCTCAAGACATTAACATCAAGATGATGCAACACAAAGCTGACCTATCTGTACAGTACTAGAATCTGTTGCTTCTGAATTCATTTTAATTATCTGTCCAACTGAATATGATACATTGTTACTTCTTGGCTGACTTCACAAATAAAATTATTCCATTTTCGTCCCCATGCCACTTTTTACCAACTGCCTGATCTTTTAAACTCTTTCCAATTCATAAATAACTTTGTGATAACCTGGTAATTGTGAGCCACGGTGATGCCTTTGATGCAGTCTGTCCAGGGCTGTTGAGAAAAAGAAGATAGGAAAGTCTGAATTTGATGTCTCTGCTAATTCTGGCAGCAAAGGCATTTGAATTCATGTCTCTGCCATCCTGGCTGAAATGACAGGCTTCTTTATTAGCAGATCATTAATTTGTTGTATAGTTGTGGTTTGTGCGTGCTCACAGTTCATCTGCCACATCAAAATCTCCTGTTGAAATGAGCAGATGAATGCTTACTGTTGCTGGATTCTTCCACAGATGCTAAGTGTGAGACAAACGTCAAACGTTGCATGTTGTTAACATTTCAGTGGTTTTCTCATCATTATTGGCAAAACCAGTGAGAACTTTCACACTAGAAATTAATTTACCCACTTCCAGGGGTAGGAGATGATTTTGAGAGTAATTGGCCTGAATGTTTTTATCCTACTGCTGAGAAAAGAGGTGAACCACTTTGAGAGACTCCCTTCATCCCACTGCCTGAGGTCACTTTCCCCGTAGCAGAGTGCATCAAAGGAAACATGTATTTGAGCTGCGCCATTTCAGGCGAGCATCCCGCTTTCACAAGGATTAAAGTAGTGCACTGCATTCTTTGTCTGCACTACGGAAGTAGTGACCTCCAACAAAAGAATGAGAATACAGGTAAGGGGTGAAAAGTAAGATTCATGAGAATTCTGTCAGAGTCCTTAATTGCTTAAAATGGCAATTGCTTTTCGGGGCAGTTATGACATACTTATGTCCTTGTGTAACATCATCTATACTTCCCTTGCAGCATTACTGATTGCCCACTTAGACATTCTTTTTGAATGCAGTTTGGGCTTTTTTTAAATAATTTTGTTTTCTGTTCTGCTTCTATTTTGTATTCTCCTAAGGTTGTTGTATGTTACTCATGTCTATTCCAACTCCTCCCATTCACTTATCAATTTCACGAATATTTTATTTACTTCCTTCTTAAGGTCATTAATAAAGATGGGTCAGAAGTGCAATCTCTGTGGCATAATAATACATTGTTTGGATGCATTGATAATTCGGAGGGTGGAGTATTAATGATTGGCTTCTTAAATAAATTTTGAACCCTACTTCTTCTAGTCATGAGGGGACACTTCATTCCAGTACAAATATATCATTATGCAATAATAACAATAACTGCATTTACATACTTATAACAGTATCTTCCACATGAGGAACTGCAACGATTACAAATCCATTCTTATCACTTTTCATAGATAAGGAAGAAGAAAAAAAGCAATGCCCTAAGCCTTAGCTAAATGTCAGTAAGACAGTGGAAGACTCATAAAGAAAACACAAGACTTCTCCCTATTAGCCTTTCACCAGCTTAGTTTTTATAAAAGTGTTGAAAAGGAATGCTGGGAAAAGAAATAGCTGGCAAGTAAGAGGTGACATAGATATGGGGTCGTACTTACTCCTGAGGGGCAGAAGAACTGTTCCTGTCTCTCGGATTTAGTGTCTGAAGGCTTGATCCTGTCTAGGCTTGTTGGACCTTGATTGTGCCTTCATGGATGTACTCATCCTCAAAGACCTTCTATCTCTCCAGGCCTACTCTTTTTCCCAGCAGATGATTTCTGGAAAATCAACTCATCTGTTGTTTTTTTTCTGTTACTAAATATCATAGTTACATGGGCTTATAGAAGCTGCATATGAAACCAGTCTGATAGCAACTGACTTCTTGGTTAAATATGTAGAAGTCCCTTCATGTTCTTTTGGTTGAGTATCATTTAGATTACCCAAATCTAGATCTTGCCATCAGTTTTTCAGGACTGAATTCACAATTATATGCGGTACCTTTTCTTGCTTTCGCTCTTGTGGTAAAGGACTCATCAAAGGAAACTTCTAACAATTGCAATAGTCTCAACAGTTACACAGACTGTGGAGCAGCATGCCCAACATTTCATAGATCTCCTAACCTTCTAAAGACCCCACACAGTCACAGGGACTGGTGAATTAGCAGAAACAAACCCGTATCTCTTTTTCTCTGTGGGGTCCTATCATCTGACAATAAACCAATGCAATTCAGTAATTACTTTTTTTTTTTTTTTTTAGACACTGAAAAAAGAATTTGCTGATACCATAGCTGTATGTCATATTACGACTATAATGGTGATTGCTATTTAGATGTCTGTTACACCTCTTTTGAAAGGTATATGTTAAAATGACTGATGCACATTATTGCGTTATGGCCACCTACTCTTTGAAATACCCTAATAATGCAGTGAACAATGGTAACGTTGTAATAACTTTAGGCCTTGATCTGGTATCGTGAACAACTGCATCTTTCACCCATGCACATTCTTAAATTTACTGCTTTGAGCTGCCCAAGTAAAAATACTTTTACCCAGTTCTTTCTGATTGTCTAAGTCTTTTCTCCAAAACCTAACAGTAGCAAAGTCTCAAGTCAGTCATGTATGAGGAAAGATGTGAAGAATAAATGTTGAGCAAACTCAAGCCTCGGATTTCTTAAACTGGGAGGCATTCACAGATGATGTCCCTCTGCCCACACTCCTTATTTTCATTAAAAAGCTAATTGCAGTTTCTCAGGGCTTTCTAAGGGAGAGGTGAAAATAGATTCAAGTTTCCGTGGCCCAGCTTACTAGTCACATAGAAACCAGGTGCAGTCGAAGGGCTGTACAGAGGAACACTATGCACAAACTATCATGTGCTGCTTCTCAGGCAGGTTTCAGAGGACCATTCCAATACAACTGTGTCTTTTCTGAACTGGACCCGGTCCATGTCCAACTGGACTGGAATGCGGGCAGAATAGCTATCTGACTAATTGCCCTTAACTGACCACTTCTGCCAAAGCTTTAATCACAGAAATAGTCGTCAGTATTACCTACAGTTTTACAGATCAAAACTCAGATTTCAAATTTCACTGAGGAACTGATTAGCAGCCAGTGTAATAAGTTTGATAGGTTTTATTGCAGTTAATATACATTACCTGACATTTTTTAAAATATTCAAGAACGCACTTATATAAAATGTACGGCAGTAAACATGGTAGCTGTACCATGCTTAGCTGCTGTGAGATGAATACTCAGAAGGAAATTTCTGACAGATAGATATACAAAATATGTTTTATTCTGTTCTTTTTACATGGACATCTGACAGAACCTATGGATACAGCATGACCTGAAGTGAGCCTACACAACAGACTTCACATGATTTCTCAACTCAGTTCTTTTCTAGTTATTTCCAGCCCACATGAATCTGTAACTCAGTTTGGCCTTATATGAAGCTGCTGAACAGCACCAGCTGGATCTGATGAAATCGATATGTACAGCTGGGTATTATCCTCCTACTGAAGGTACCACAACTCTCTTATCATCACGGATTTCCTGTGTGGCCTCATATATACATGATACTGGCCAGATAGCAGAACAAAACACAAGAGAACTCCAGTTGAAAAGTCATCCATAGCAGATGAGTAATTATCCAGTATGCAGGTGAGCAACCACCTACTATTTGTTGTACTCAGTGCCAACCTGTAGAGGCTGACACTACAATACGTCTACAATTATCACCATTTGAAGTGGGTATATATAATAATATACTTTTCCTCAAAGATTAGTGTGGCTATTGAGTGCCAAAGCATTCTCAAATGAGAAAGTTCTTAATTTGCTGGAATTGTTATCGGGATCTCTGGGGTTGATCTCTAGATCTTTTTTAGGCGTTCTGTATGACTTAAGGTATGCCGCTCACTTTCCCATGCCTTAGTTTTCCAATATAAGGTGTGAATAATACCTCTCAGTCTTACATAGATGCTGAAAACAAAATTCTCAGGTATTTTCAAGGTATTCTGATGAGATAGCGATGCACAGAAAAGCATCTGAAAATGAAAAGGCACTAACAGAATCAAAAAGGATGTTTGGACTGTGTAGCAGGTCATCGTTGAGATGTAAAGACTGCCTTCTTACTTCCATGGGAAGTAAGTTAAAAACTGGAAAGCGGGCAATCAGCTGAATTAAAGCAGTTCAGTTTTTAACTTAAAAACAAGATACAGATTGTCCAGTGAAAAAGTACATCCATGAAGACAGGAAGCCAGTAACAAATTAGGTTAGGAGATACAGCAAAGGACAGGATGAGAAGAAACGGTATTGCTTGTGGAAGGAAGCAGTTTAGAAAGAATTCACTTTACCTTATTTAATTGAGTGCAAGTTAGGCATTTAGACTAAATGGCATTAGATGCTGCAGACGTTCCCTCAACACTCAGCTGAGAGGAAAAAAGACACCTCCAGAGAGTCCCTCACCTCATCCATGGACTAGAAGGACATAGAGTTAGACAGTCTACCCTGCACTGGCTGCAAAGGGAACATGGATCACTAGCTTTGCCTGGCTACCTACCTTTTAGATAGCTCAGAGGAGACAAAATCAACCCTACTCTCCTATTTTGTTGTTTGTTTTTGTTTTTTTTTTTTTTTTCAACAGTAACCTAAAGCTTAGTGCTAACAGTTATCTCAAATTGTAATAATGAACAATCAGACATTGCACCACCACATAAGTAAAGATGTGTCCTTATTGTAAAAGAAATATAATTAACCCTATCTTCTCCATAGCGCTCTCTTGTGCAACTGCTAGCTTTTTTTTTTTTTTTCAAATAGCAGAGGTTTATATGCAGATTAAGCAACTTGTTTGATAGATTTTTAATATTATTTGAGACCAGTATTCCTTAAGCAGCAAAGCAGAAAGAGAAGAACAAAGAAAGAAAAAACAGAAAGTGGGAGAACAAGAAACATAGATTTATACAAGAGCTAAGAAGATTCATCAGGAATTATTTCTCTGATTCCCCAGGAAGCGGATGCTGTGAAGAAACAAATCTGACTGAAAGAAACTTTGTAAGATGAGACCCACGCTTTCCAAGTGATAAAGAATGCTGGTCGATTCTTGAACACCAAGGATATGTCTCTCCTGAGTCTTGTGGATTCACGGAGTTCAAGGTGGAAAGGACCATTGGATTATCCAGCCTGATCTCCTCTTAGCACAGTTTAGAAATTTTCATGTAGTAGCTCTACTAATGATCAGAGCAAGTTATGCTAAACGTAACATATTGTACTACAAGCCTTCTGGGAAATGCAAGAAAATGCATGCATTTCTTTCCGGAGCTTATCACCTCTTTTCCCTCTTCTCAGCTCTTTTTCACTGCCCTTGTGCCTCCCTTTCTTTGTCCCAGTCTTCTCCCAAATACAGAACCCACCTCTAATTCTTTTTTCCTAGTCCTCTAATTCTTTTGTCCTAGTTTTGATAAATCCATATTCAAATCTGGTATGTCTGGTACCATTACCTATTTCATACCTATGATGTGGTTACACAGGTGCTCCTGGTGTTGTAAGATTGTACGCCACAAAAGATGCCATTTCCAAAATATCCCCCTTCAAATACCTGTGAAGTTTGGCTATTCCTCACATAACTCCCCCATAACCATTTGAGATCCAGCCACCTTTCACAGCATGATCTGTAGCTTTCATCAGCTTCTCACAAAGTTATTAATGTTCAGCAAATTCTCATGTCAAACTACTAGATTTCCATGTCCCCTCAGTCAGCTTAACCTCAGCCCAGGACCCAGTCAACAGCCTGGTCGTTTGCCTGCAGCCTTAACCCCGTCTTTGTATCAAGTTGATTGGCTGCCATTTTATATTAACCTCTTTATCACCAAAACAATACTCAAAATATATCACGGTTAGAGCCAATCCCTGAGGCATCCTTCTGAAATGAACTGCTTGAATGCTTCTTATTGACACTTCCTTTTGGGGATCTGCTGATTTAGCCAGTTTCTAAATCAGTACTTTGTGCATATGCACATCTGTGCATTTTCCAGACTTTCAGCAAAAAATGGTATCAGGCAACAAAAAGAAGCCCAGGTACAATGGTTCTCATTATTTTAGTGATCAAATGTGCCCATCAATATGGAAAAAAAAAGTTTATTTTCTAAGTCCAGTCACAAAGCATGCATCAGATCTGCAAATGAAGAAACACCATGGGACAAGATCCACTGAGTAACTATTGTTTTCTATTTCCCTTCATTAAAAACAACAAAAAAATACAGAAAAATCTCAGTAGTCAGTAGCGACAAAGTAGTAGTATGTCATGTAACACCTAGGAGGAGCAGAAATACTAGACATATGGTGACTATTCTTGCTGCTCAAAAGCTTAACAGTTTGCTAATTGCTCACTGATTATTTTCAGAACATCTCAGTTGTTGAGGTGACTCTGCCATCTAGAATGTTTGTTTGCTTCTTCTCATGGACATCCCTAGGTTGTAGCAACACATCAGCAGTCAGGAACAGTTTAGATACTCTCAGTAAATGGAGTACACGAAATACTCCACAGACCTTTCTCCAAATGCACTTTCCACCAAATCAGCTACACTGAATGCCTGCCATTAGTTGTAACCAGTGAGCTACCATCTCTTTTCTAAAGATCAACCCTTTGTATCAGAGACGTTAAACCTCAAATACCAAGTTCAGAGGACGTGTTAGTGGCTGCCAAATTTTCAACTAGAAGAGGAAGGCCTTTCTCATATCCATTTGCAGAAAATACCACACTGTGGTATATTTTATCAGCATTTGAAAAATCCTTCACAACTCACCTGTACTGTTGCTACATTTGGATTTGCAATACCATCATCCAAACTGACACAAAATCTTACCATATGAGGTAGTTGAAATAATGAAACAGGATTCCCCTGATGACAACTGATTATAAAAGTCTGACTTCTCTCTTTTCGTTTGTCATCCAATCTTGTCCTCGCTTTTTGTGATTCATGTGCCACTTTTATCATTCAAACTGGAATCACCTTTAGGTGGAGACTTCAGTTCGTATACTTCTTAAATTCCCTATACATCTATAACTTTATAATAAATAACAAGCATAAACATTAATAAGCAAATGAATGATAGTTCTACCAACAATCCAAACACCACAAATATTTTATATTTTACTGAAGAATACTAAACGGAGGATACTTTATTTTTTCTATGGATATTACAGCCTTTCTTTCTCTGACTCTTTTTTCTCTTTGCTGCTTTTTTCAACGGTCTACCCGGTCTTCTTTCTCCCATTCATTTTGGTTTTGCCAGGATTCAACATGGTATCCCATTTTCTCGTCACAGCTACAGAAATCACATAACAACTCTTTAGAGCATTATTCACTCACTGGAACAATATAACTCTCTTCTCCTTTGACCCCATCAAAACTGCTAATAAAATAATGTATGACGACGTTCCTCACGTGAAGACAGACACAGAGAAGATTCATACAACTTGTCCTGCATCTTTGATTTTTCACTAGATTCATATTCTGGTAGAACATGAGAGCCCCAACACAGCAACAAAACCACCAAAAACACAAAAAATCAGTATATGCAAGAAGTAAGGCAACGTAGAAAAAAATATCATCTTGCTTAATCTTCGCTGAAAGTTAGAATCGCTCTATACTTATTAACAGGCACCTCCACTGAATGATCCCTTACTTTCTAAAACAGGTGTTTGGACTAAATTTCTCTCTTGAAATGCCTCTTTTCCTGGACTATAGAGTGAAATTGTATGACTAGATTAGATGAGATACTTAAATTCTAGGAGAATAAAGATGAGTAAGATACATTTCTATGAAAGACCAGTTTAGGTATTATATTATTACTATGTTGTGTGGTGTCTATGGAAAGCTAACGATTAATAACTTATCAAACTAATAAGGCATATATACGTGTCTAACTGCTTTTTATAGTGTGTTAACAAGCTTGAAAACATTGTAAGCATCAGAACCGTATCACTCTAAAGGACAGAACCGTACTGCTATAAAGGACACAGTAATTAATACGTACAGCCAGAACGTAAACTGAGAGGCTGAACTGCTCTACTTAGTGCATTTGCATTACTATAATCCAACTCCAAGAAGAAAGGGACAGCTCAGAGAAAGAGCTGCTTTTAGCAGCCTCAGGCATACTGCAGATATGGGATCAGCTTATGAAGAATCCGTCTGAGAAAAAGGTGGAGGAAAGACGTAATCTTAAGGAGCTGGTCGGGACACACGAGTCCCGCTGTTCTATTACGGCTAAACGAAGCTTCAAAAATAACCAGTTATCGCTTAATAAGAAATATTTTCAGATATATTTTAATTAAGTTCGCATTATCTCGCTTCTCTGCTTTGCACTTTGTAATCGAGAACTGAACCCGGGAGGCTCATCCTTCCCTTTCCCTCTCTGCGGGAATCGGGAATAACGACTGGAGCCACACCAGGGCTCCGGGAACTAAGACGCTGCTCCGGCCGCCGCTGACCAACGCTCCGGCGGGAGCGT
>NW_009648955.1:1353168-1400050 GCF_000708025.1 Charadrius vociferus
CCTGCGGGTGAGGAAACCGGCTGTGTCTCCTCCTCATCTTCCTCACCACCTTTTCTTCTCTCTGCCTTTCTCTTCTGCGATTTCTTCCTCTTTTTTCTTTTTTTTTTTTTTTACCTGTATTTTATGAGGGATTTCGAGAGTGGAGGTGTTCTTATCCCTTATTGAAGTTGGCTATGTTATGAAATTAAACGAAAAAAGTTCTGGATAATACAGCCGGATGCAGACTTGGCGAACATACAAGAAGATAAAATTGCTTGAGGATATCCTGCAAGTTATCTTCAGTTAGGCTAAGGAGCAGCGCTTTATAGAAATACATGTAAAGCATGGCTGTGCTTGATATTAATCTACACAAATTATTTTGGAAACGGGAAGGTGCATGTGGGCAAGGAGAGGGAAGAGGAGAGAAAAAGCTTGGAATACATCCCCATTCAGCTCTGGCTAGTGCAGCTGATAAGGCAACAGCTATTCCTGAAATCATACCCTAAATTAAAACAACTCTGTTATGTGCCTTGTTACTGCTTGGCTATATCCCGAAACCTTCAAAACTTAAAGTTGTGTCTCAGTGGTTGTGCACTGCTCTATTTTCTGCTGCTTCTTGATAACTCTTACTTGTCCCACAGCCTCCGTTTTGTTTATACTACAATAGCTCATCTGTTTCTACGCTGTTGAGCCTCTTTCTGATTAGTCCTATTTTTTTTTCTTTGAGTCTTGCTTTTTTTTTTTTTTGCAGCTAACACTAGGATTTCAGGTTTTCCTATTTATTTTCATAGGTAATATTGCTAATTTCTTAAAATGATGATTTTTTTTTTTTTAATGTTGGGTGTTTTTGTTTCCCTTTAAGAAAATCTTGATTTAGGCTTTAGGACTTATAAACAAAACCAAACAAAGATTATGCACGTATATAGCCTTCGTTTAAAACCTGGGTAGAGGCTTCAAAACCACCACATTTCTATGTATTTTGTGAAATAGTGTCTGGATAAAGGAGAGACTTCTACTAGTGGCTGCACTAGGGAACAGTTTAGAAGTGAGTTATCAAGTCTGTCCAGTTAGATAGCTAACTAATAATCTTGTAACCCAGTCTTGTAAGCAGGGTATGAAGGGAGCTGAAGTTAGAGAGGATTTGGAGGGCTTTGCCGCACATCTCAATTCAGGTTTTGGTGACTGCTTATAGAAAAATTTAGCTTGACTCTTTCTAGTAACCATTTTTTTAACGTCTGTCTGGAGTAAGCAAAAGTTGCAGGATTTCTTTCACATTCCTACCATTGCAATTTGCTCTATAGACTTTAACCTAAAAGCTTGTGTCTTTTAACAATGAGGTCTTATGCTTTTGTGACTTCCCATGGGTTTTCAAGAAATTCAACAGTGTGAAAACTAGTATCTGTTTTGTCAAAGCAGTAATAAAAACTAGCTTCTGCTTCAATATCTACAGAACAGTAATTGATAACTGGAGGAATGACAGATAATGCCATGTGTTTCTGAAGATGGTTGTGCTTTGTTATCGCATGTTTCCATTCTTACTTGCCTTGAATCAAGGCGGCAAGATCCTGAGGGCAGGAACTCTTACACACTTAAATGTCCATGTAGTAGATGCTAATGGTCAGGAAGGGTATTTGGTAGTACTGTAGTGTGTTTAAGCAATGTTGATATAACTGCACTTAGAGATAGTTCTCCTTCCTGTAACTGACAGCATTTGCTATACTACCATCAAGCATGTGCATCTTTGCTTTAATGGTGAGCACTATTAAATAAGGAACTGAATACATCAGCAGAATAATACAAATACTGCAGAAGGCAAAGGCTACAGTTAGTTTTCTCCTCTTGTTTGTGTGTGATCTTTCTGCATAGGAAAACCTATGATTTTGAGGTGGTGTTTTTACCTCTTCTACACAGAGTACAAGACTTAATTTAAAGTTCTTCCACTTAAAGTCTTTAGACACTATTAAACACTTTAATCAGACCATAGGAACAGAGCTAAACAAGTATTTAACACAACAGTTGTAGCCACAATGGTCTGGAGATATAAGGAAGATAGGTAAAAGGATAATTTAATATATTTAGGTTGAGCAATTAACTTGGAAGAAAAAAGCTAGGCAGGCTCTTGGGTGCTTTCTTAAATTTTTTGCTGACCTCTATACCTACTTAAATAGATACAATATTTCAGCAGATTCCAGGGGTAGGAAGAGTGTACCTTTTTGTTCAATAATTAAAAAGTATTTCCATACTTTCTCAAAGTTTGCATTTGAGGAAAAACTTCATCTGGCACTTCATCCATTTACAACATGCACTGCTCTTTTAGTCTGTCCCTTGGCTCCTTATTTGGTGGGTCTGTATGAGGGGTTGAATTTACTTTACTACACTCTTTTTAAAGGCTGTTCTGTATCTTCCGGATCTCTGCATATGTGTTCTCCCTGCTCTTTGCTTCCCTGTCTCTAACCTCCTGTCCATATGGCTTTTCTAGATCTCAGATGTGCTGCTATGTAGCCATTGCAATTAAACCTTGGTTCCTATTGAGTGACTATATAATAGCATGTTGCTATTTTAGGTCTTTGCTGTCTTGTCAGATTTTCGAATGTGTTTCACACAGAGAAATAAATGGCAAATGCTTTCTTTAAAAGTAATCATGCAGCAGAATAAGCCAACATGAGACTCTGAATGCTTGTTTACAGTTGAACTTTTGTGTGAGTAGAAGGATTAGTTGCAAATCACAACAGTACACAGGTAGTTATGCCCTTAGTGTATTTTTTTATCTATAAACGTCATAACAAGCTGACACATTTGGAAGTGCTTGCCCTTAGTGCAAAAGCAGTCTGAGCTTTTTTGTACGGTTTTATTACTATCTAGGATTAGTTTTATTGATTTAATGAAAACTATATTTCTGGGGTGTCATGAAGATAAGGCAAGCTTACAGGGTATACTGATATTCATTTACTTTTCAATGTCTAACTGTTCCCTTTCTGATACACAGGAACTTCTTCAGGATGGAGAGCTACATTTCTTGCCTTTGCTGGATTCTTGAGATCATCTGAGATAGTCTGACCCTCATCCACGTTATCTTTTGACAAGCCATATCCTTTCTTCAGGAGAGGTTTTCTCCGTATAATACACGTTGAACTTTCAGCAGTTAAGCAGCACACCAGAAATGTAAGTTTGACATGTATTGATGAGAGTTAATATCAAATTTATACAGAAAATTATTTTTTTTTGTTCTACTACATTTGACAAGCTATCACTGTGAAGGGTAATGAACCTTTTACATTGGTGAGGAAAAGATAAATATTGTCTTTAAAAAAAAATCCATCTGGGAATTGTTAGCAATTGTGGTTGCAATGAGATTGCAATATTAATAAACATGAGGTGAATTTCTTTTGATCTTCTTGGTGCTTCAGGTTTTGGAGAAGCTGACTTCATCCATACTTTGAGGGAATGGGTACAGTTCAAGGACAGATCTTTAAGGATATTCTCACCTATTTGGTGTATTGAGTTCCCATAGTCCCCTCTACTATATTTATCAAAGGCAAAACCGTGATATGTACCAAAATTTTCCTTATGAAGAGACAAATGTATTTTTTCCCCCCATGAAGTAAATAAGTATCATCTTCAGAATAGCATGCGAACAGTCTTTGCTACAGTAATCACTTATGTAATTTTTAGCAACATAATCTCCAAAAGATGGGACAGCTTACAGAGCCAGTCTTAGGACAGCCTAAGATTTTTCCCTATGTGCTTTAGTGAGAAACAGATAGTAAAGTAAGTTCCAAAAGAGCGGTAAAATTAGAATTTATTCAATGTACTTTTTTAAGAAAAATGAAGGGAGGTTCTTTTTTATTTAGTCTCAGCTCAGTGAAACCAAAATTGTTTTTCAGATAGCGCTGTTTTTGCATGTTGTCTCTAGTTTTTATAGTTTTTCTTCTGTATAGGTTTTGCTTACAGCCCTATTTGGGGGATACTTGTTTCTACTTTTCTTAGACCACTGAAAATATTTCATTTCATAATTGAAGGAAGGAACCATTTTCAGAACTAAGTGCTTTTTTGCCTTTCTATAAAGATATTATGAGGTCATGTGTTGAACGTCTCACTGGACTCCCAAGAGTTGTTAAAGGGATGCTAAAACCTTTTGATAGTGGTAACCTACATGGTGCTTTTGCCAGGCTAAAAAAAACAACCCTGGTGTTTTGAACCTACTAAAACAACACTTCTATATAGACAAAAGCAGAGTTAATATTCTTGGTGAGCTATTTCTAATACAGGAAGAACATGAAATATGGCTACTTCTGCTGTACAAACAAGCTCTGTAAACATGTAAATCGTTCTGGTTTATAGTTTTTGCTTGGGGAAAGCTGAGAGTCTGCTGCTTTTAAAGAAGTGCAAACTTGCAAGAACTAGTACTCTAAAAATTAATTGTGAGGCTTCCTGAAAGTGGTGCCAGGTTTATTTTTTGGATAGTGGAATTAGAGGTGGATGAACTTACTTTATCACAGTCAATTACATCTCTATCAATGATTAGTCTAAAAATCTATATAATTTCTCTGGGCCTTCCAGCAACTTTTCATTGACTTTTTATACCTGAGTATGAAAGGAACAAAGACTGATAACTCACTGTGTGTGTGGGGAAAAAACAAAACAAAACAAAAAACCCAAAAAACCCCCACCCAAACAAAAAACCACCCCAAAACCCCAACCACCAAACTTAGTCTTTCTTTGAACTCATTTAATCTGTCCAGAGTGTGTTACCTTCCCTGTTTCTGGGCTCAACTTCACAGTAATTGGGAAGTCATATTCCCTGGATATGTACTTAATTCACCACAGTTTTTAATGTTTAAATTCTCCCGTTCATTAGATGTATGGAATATTGATTAACGTGGGAAAAGCTGTGATCAGTGTGTTTCATGAAAATGTAAAAGTTATTGTAAGAAAAAAATAAATCAGTTTTTCTTCAGTTTATTTTAGCATGCTTGCTCTGCTAAGATTGCCTAGATTCTTATCTCTCAGCTGTATCCATGCATTATATTCCAGTTGATAATAAATTGATATAGCATTGAGATTTTGGCTTAAGTTCCTTAGAGTCTTTAAACCTCTAAATCCACATTCTTTTAGAAACTTAAAAATAGGTGTCCCTTGTCTTTGGCAATACCTCTTTGAACAAAGGAACATCTAAATTCTTTTCTGCTTACCTACTGTGAAAACTAATTGCTGTAACCTGTGGCAAGGAGCTCAGATTAACACTGTGTGCTGAATTTTTAGGCAGAATAAAAGAAGGATGGTAATGGGATCATAACTCATGTTCGCTTTATGGATACGTACATGCAGAACACTTGTGGTTTTAGGTCTTTCACCTTTTTGTGAATTGCCTGTAGCAACTGCTCTTCCTCTTCACAGCCCCTGTTCTTCCACAGAAGACTAAAGCCTGTGAGGACCTCTCTTTCTGTGCAGCTTGTTGTTCTGGAACTGTTACAATTTTAGCCCCTGGCTGCTTTTGTAGTCTGAACTTTGGCTACTTGTTGTATATTGGGCATGTACCACTTGTTGAAGCAGTAGGGGAATCTGGAGGCAGGGGATCATCAGGATGGGATAAGCTTGTGCTAAACAGAGGGTATAAAAGCTTGTTTGCTTTTGCTGTACAGATTTGGCTACATAAGGTAGGAAGTAACTACATCTCTGTAATAGATTGCCAGATGTGCATGTACAGTAAGGAATATAGAGTTGATTCTGCCCCTCTACTCAGCTCTTGTGAGACCCCACCTGGAATACTGCATCCAGCTCTGGAGCCCCCAATGTAAGAAGGACATGGACTTATTGGAGCAGGTTCAGAGGAGTGCCACGAAGATGACCAAAGGGCTGGAGCACCTCTCCTATGAAGGCAGGCTGAGAGAGTTGGGGTTGTTCAGCCTGGAGAAGAGAATACTCCAGGGAGACCTTATAGTGGCCTTGCAGTATCTGAAGGGGGCCTACAAGAAGGGAGAGGGACTTTTTACAAGGGCAGGTAGTCATAGGATAAGGGCTAATGGCTTCAAACTGGAAGAGGGTAGATTTAAAATAGATATGGAAGAACAGGAAGAAATGTTTCACTCTGAGGGTGGTGAGGCACTGGAACAGGTTGCCCAAAGTTGTGGATGACCCATCCCTGGAGGTGTTTAAGGCCAGGTTGGATGGGGCTTTGAGCAACCTGGTCTAGTGGGAGGTGTCCCTGCCTATGGCAGGGGGGTTGGAACTTGATCTTTAAGGTTCCTTCCAATCCCAACCATTCTATGATTCTATGAAACTTGTGCTAATGGTTTCTAGAATATTCATGTATTATTGTGATGGGAAGGGGATGTGAGCTGGGAAGGTGGCTGAAATGTGGAAGTATCAAATGAGAGGAAAAAAATGCTGTTTTTTCTCACAAGTGCTTGCCTGTGCTGCATCTACGGAAATTGCCGAGAGTGTTTGTGTGTTTTTTTTTTCACTAGCTATGCTGGAAAAAACCTCCAAGCTTTCTGTGTATCCCCAACAAACATCTTACTATAGCAGTGGTTTTCAGCATTTATTGATTGGTGGAGCTCTTAAGTATTCTAATGAAATGTTGGACAATTATGATTTCAGTATAGTTTAATTTGCTGTGTCATACTAGTCTGTGTTGATCTGAAAGTTAGACCCTTAAGGCAACAGATCAGTCTTGAGTATGACTGCGCTATGATATATTAATTGAGACTTGAGGGTGAGGAGCATAAAAATTCTTGGATTTATTTAGACATGTTATCAACTGCGAAGATTTAAATCACCAGCCTAAGAAATGATTGCAAACAGTTACATATAGCACTTAAAGCTAAGCTACTGTTATAAAAGACTTAAGTCTTTTAACTTTTCCAAAATACCAAGATCAGTGATACTCACTTTTACCTTAACTTTGTTTTTACCTTTTTCCCTATGATCTTTCTTTTTTTCTCTTTCAATGCACTCTAACAAACCTGTGTATATTCTGCCCTAATTTATACTTAGGTAGGAACTTGTAAGCTTTTACCTAGTTTGTTCTTTAGAAAGAATCCTACCTCTGCTGGACTTTGCTTTTCACCCTTCTACATGTCTATTAAACTTGCAAGATCATGATTCTCTCTCCTTGTGGTGAGAAGATCCCTTGGTCCTCTTACTGTCACAAACTGTGCAAAATAATGCTGTAGATGCATAGTGTTATCTTTTAAAGGTATATGTTTGTTTTCATACTGATATTGTTTATTTCTCCTGAACTCTTTTCAGGCAGAGATGCATACTTCATTCCTGTCTCATCACAGGCTTAATTCTGCTAAGGCTTACCCAGAATTATTCATTGTCTGGTTTAGTTTTTATGTAAAAGGAGTAGTAATTTTCAAATGTCCTCACTGTTAACTATGAGAGCAGAGGCTTGGAGTTAGACATTTATCTCTGACTTTGCCTACTTCTAGCCAATTTTGTTCATACTTCTCTAACGCAATGTCAGTTGCAATGAAGCTTTATAATTTATTTTTCAGATTGAATTATAGTGAATGAATTTGCAAGTTGTTAGAATCAAATGTAGGCATACAGTGACAGGCTTGTGTAGTATACCTCTAAGTAAAGAAAATTGTGTATCATTTTTGTTAATAAGCTGCCACCACATTAGTGATGCTATCACATCCTATGAAAAGGTAAAAGTGTTCTTTGGAAACATGCAGAACAGTTTGCCCTTCCTGAACAGAGAGACTATAGAAAGGTTAAACATACCTAGCTTTGTCTTAGTAATGTTTCTAATATTTACTTTTGTAAGCCTCAAATTACTCCAGTTATCTGGAGATAATTCTTAGTAGCTGACAAAGTACACTGATTTGCTATAGGGTTCTCCCAGCCTGTACGTAGGCTGTGAAACTCTGTGCAGATATGCCTTTGGCGTTTCATGTGTGAACTTTCCTCATCTTCTGATTAGCATCTACTGGCTAGTCGTCCCCTCCATCATCAGCTTTTAGTTTCTGTGTTGGATTGTATTCCTTAATAAAGCAGATATTCCAACCAGGAATTAATACAACAGCTGAATATTACTCATTACAAGCAATGTAGTTTAGTAATTTGTTACGTATACCATACTGGTTCAGCTGTATTCAGTGGTTTGTGTAATATCTTAGCATGGATCCTTTTGGATAGACATCTAGGCAGTAAAATTTTGCAACAGCACAACTTAATGAGAACTAGGACAAGAACTATTCCAAAACGTTTGATTTAGAATCTCAGTGGTATCAATAAGTGCACCACATTTCAATTAAGTGCTGCTTTAGGGAAGGATAATGTTAAAATTGAGGGATAACAGGAATATGCTGATGTTTTTCAGAGCTCGTCTTGCTGTCCAACTATACATGTATTATGTTAAATAAAAAATATCATGCCCATTATAGACAGGTAGTAATGCTAAAAGATGGGTATATCTTATGTCTTGAAACTTACTATTTCTACTGTAAGGTATAGCTGTGATGGAAAAGATTAATATTGTGAAAATTTCAGGTTTATAGAAATCAAGTTTTCTTTCCATATCAAAAATATTTAAGGGAGGTGTATGTGTGGGGTGAGATGTCTAAGGTAGTCTGACCCAGCCCTATAGGTGTCATCAAATGAAAGTTGTCTTCCTGCCTTTCCTTTCTCTTGTCCATATGGTGACACAGTTGAGAGAGGAGGAAAAACATCAAGCAAAACCAAACAAAAGCTCTCCCTCTTTTTTTTTTAATGTAGTTTTCTGTTGGCATTTGTCCCTGAGCCAGGTCACCGTGAACGCTGACAAATGTTTGTTCCATTGTTGTTTATTGCAGAGAAGTGGCAGGAGCGTATGGCTTAGGAGGAGGACTGCCTCTTAGCCATCCTAACCTATGGATTCAGAATGTGGTTTAATACAATAGACTCCTAGCTATTCAGGCAACATATCCCATCCTCTATTTTATTCAAACACTGGATATACCTTATTGGAAAGGGCTACTGTGAAGCATGGACTAGTATTTGGCCGGATCAGTTAACTACCAATTCCTTCTGCTCATTTATTTTGGCTTCTTCTAAGAAGTTTACTTGTATAACTACATTCACAAAGGCTTAATAGAGTATTTATGTTACATAATGTGGTTGAGTCTCAATTAATCTGCACAATATACATGAGACGCTTTGCCATGATAATTCCAATTAGGGTGTGCTACAACAGGATTCTTCAGTAACATCACTGGTTTTTAACCCTGTGTCTACAGATGGAGGAGGAGGACCAAAATGAAAGAGGATTGCCACAAATTGCTTCAATCATGAACAGAGTTAGAGACTTGAAAAACAAATACAGAAATGAAGACAACATTACAGATGAGCTTAACTGTACTAAAATCTCAGCTGATACAACAGGTATATGTTTTTTGTTATGCTATTGTTGTCATGCAACAGATCTTAACCTAGACTGAAAGAGCCAGTAACTGAAAGGATTTAAGGTTTGACATTTCTTCAATGTTAATGACACACAAAATACATTTAATCTCTCCTTGTTTCTTTAGTTAAATGTGCTCTAATACTGTTTTTTAAAAAATAAAATCACTGGTTGTCTTATATGCAAGCTTATAAAAAGTGTTTTCTTCTGTTCACGTTTGCTGCAGTTCTAATCAATCTCCTTTGTTGTTTTTCTGTCAGATAACTCTGGAACTGTTAATCAAATAATGATGACAACAAATAATCCAGAAGATTGGCTGTGTTTTTTGCTTAGGCTAGAGAAAAAGGGTATTCCTCAGATGGATGTTAACCTACTGAATAGACTCATTGGTCGCTACAGTCAAGCAGTGACTGCATTACCTGCAGAAAAGCATAGTCAAGATGAGAGCTATGCTCGCATCCTTGTGAGATTTGCTGAGTTGAAAGCGTAAGTATAAATTTTCAATATAAGAACTCATCATTAAGAATTCTGCATTTGAAGCTAAAAATAGCTTGTTTTCATTAGTGGTTTCTGCAACAAATTATTTTGAGTGTGGATGTTTTCATATGTGCTCCTTGAAACTCTGAGCAGCTTTGGCTAGTCAGCTTATCTGTTGTCTCCACAGTACTTGCATGTTTTGTAGATGCTAATGAACATGGTTCTTCAGAGCTATTTGATTTTTAGAGATGTTAACACACTTATTTTCTGGGTTCTATGTGTAAGGTACATGGGGAAATAGCCTGAGACTTTTTTATTTTCAGCTTAAAAGAAGCTGCATGGGTGAAATCTGATATAACTTTGGGTAACTATAATCTGTGTACTGAACTGTGTATGTTGTAAGTTAGGTTTAATTTCCCTGTGGACTTCTATAACTGATATGGCTGTGATGTAGACAATTTGCAATTACCTAATCCATCTAGTTAAACTGTAGTGGTCTATCCTTGTCTGGTCTTTCTCCTTTACTAGGAAAGACTTATTCCAGCTACATCAAATTAGCTGTCTTAGGGTAGGAGAAATGTCTCGGAACATCATTCTATACTTTCATACTTAGGAACTTAGGTTTGACTGTGGTCATTTGTCCTGGTTTGGGGGAGAACATTTGTTGTTTGTTTCAGTGGCCAGTCTGGCCCAAACCACAACATCATTTATTGCTTTATTCAGTCCAAATTTGAGCAGTGTGGTGGTTCAGCCATTTTCAGATCTAATTTGGGACAGGGTTATTTGATTTTTTTTTTTTGAAGGAGTTCTCCTGTCACTCGAAATATCATTACAGCAAATATTTTCATGAGCTGTGTTTTAACATTGGAGCAATTCTTAACAATTAGAGTTGAGCAGGTGGTCTTCCAGTGAGTATAGCTAGTCTTTTTCTGTTTCTGGTATGTTCTCGTATTTGGCTTTTTGGCAGGTGGCTTGATCTTGGAGTATGATATCCTCTACTTCTTTGTACTGTCATTTGCATGGATTTTGCTGCATCAGTGTTTACTAAAAGCATACAGTGGAAGTAATCTGTTGAATCTACTGTTATGAAACAAGCAGGAGTGAATAATGACCTGCTGTGAATCCTTAGTATCTTGAAGAGGTAAGGTGTTTTTGTGTAAGGGGAGTAAAGCATATCTTCCAGCAAGACCTCCTATCTTTAAAGATACTGAGAGATGGTGTTTTTGTTCAAAGGTTAGTTGCTTGTCCTCAACAGAAATTGTCACGTAGGCTTCCAGCTCATGCTTCCTGGAATTTCTTTTACAGAATGGTGGTAAAATGCTATTATCAAGTCACATCTGCTATTTCATTACGTACAGTTGGAGTTTAAGGTCAGAAAGATTTTCTACCTCCCTAATAACTAAAACTCTTGGATCTATTTCCACTTGATCTTTAAAACATGGTTTTAAAGGTACAGATACATTTAAAATGGATACTAGAACTACATTTTATTGTGTGTTGTAGTGCCTTCAGTTTTATTTCTGCAATGTCAGTAGCCTGTTAATGCTAGAATGTATGAATATTATTAACAGTTTTAGTTGCAGTGTCCCACTGAAATGTCTTTAGTTGCTTCACTGCTACAGCCCTTAGGGGGACCTTTTTGGGAGAGTAGTCTTGTCTTGTTTCACTGCTAAAATGCACTCTCTATAGCTACACTAAAATACCTTTTGCTTTGGTAGCCAGCATTACTGTAGAATCTACCTAGCGCACTGGGTGGTGTAGATCTGCTCTGTCTTCTGCTTCATATTTTTAATGGGAAAATACCATCAGTCATGTTTCCTGACTTGCTAATGAAAATTATTTTTAAAAAAAGATTAACAACCCACTCCCAAACCCCTCTTAAAAAATGTACCCACCAAAATCTGATATAGGAAAGTTCCATTAGGATCGATGCTATAAGTATCTCCCTAAATGATGGTCCCCCATTTGAAAATTACTTTGAGATTAGCCAGTTCTTAGTAATGTATTATAATGCTTTCGCATTCAGAATGGCATATAGTGTCAATTATATATGAAACTACATTTATGAACGACAAGTGTAATCACACCAGAGCATGACTGATCAGATCTGAAAAACAATGTTGGTTGTCTGTAGTTTTTGGAGATTAATGTTGAGGTAATCAGTGAGTGGTTATTTGGATCTTTTGTGTTTGGCATGTTCACTTATTGCTCGTAATTTTCCTGGTGTTTGAGATTTCCCTGGTGTTTCACACTTACCTTCTCTGTTCCTGGCTGTCAGTTTGTCTAGTACTATATTTTGTCTCTGCTCAGTTTTAGCTTCTGTTAAAGAAAATCTTCTCATCTCATGACTTCCTAAAGTGCTTCTGATTAATTTTTTTTTAGTTATTGCAAATAAAGTAATACTTTGATACATAGGTGCTCTGATGATACTGCCTTTGGTGGGAGAAGAAAGGTGCCCTTCAGCAGACTTCTGTTTGCTCTTCCCCAAATGGTCCACCTAACAGGAAAAGCAAGTCAGAGCATCGCAAACTTCAGAAGCAGTGACAACAGCTTTAGATTTTTAGTATCTATTGGCATCAACAGTTTTCTTCTGATTAAAGCTGGATTATTCCATTCTTGGCACTGGACCTGTATCGTCTTGGTATCTTCTCTAGCTGCAGTCTGACTATGCCAAAACCTTTTGACCTATTATGATACTGAGGTTGTCTGATGAACCCTTGAATGTACTCTGAAACAGGCAAAGGTGAACAGTCAGCTGCATCTGTGATTATCTGTATCGCACACTAACCACGTGAAGCCCACTTTTCATGTAATGCTTCTGGCTGTAGCACAGTGCCACCAAGTGTGTGGCACTTGACGCCTGTTGCTAATGTTAAGTTTTGTTCTACATATTATTACCAAGTCATTGCTGCTTTCTACAGGAACTTAAATTTTAACATGCTTTTTGAAAGTAAATGCAGTTCCTGTTACAGCTTAATTTCTGTTACTCTGACTTCGCCTGTAGATGGCAGGTAGTCTGTGCCTGTCCTGTTGCTTTGAATTATCAGAGCTGAGTTTATTAAACTTACTGGAGTCTGGTAGCATGCCTAGACTGTGATGGAGACTTTTCTCATTATTAATTCCCCAGAATTTTACTGGAAGTATGTTCTCCTTAGCTCTGCGTTGTATTTTTCTGTACTTATTTTTTGAGAAATTATAAAATTTTTCACTATCCCCACTTTTAAGTACTATCTTTGCTTACCTGTTGAACCAGGGTGGAATTTTGGAAGAAATTCCTTTATTTCTTGATTGCAGATTTTGCTAATAAGTGTTAAAAGAACTCTCTTCTTTTTTTTTTAATATTATAAAGAGGGAGGGAGTCCATTGAAACATGTTAATTTATTATTTCATAGTGATATATATTCATGCCTTTTCTATTTTGACGATTATTTACTGAAGCTGTAGATCCTCTAAAATATTTAAATGCTGGTGTGCAAGCATCTCAGTTGTCCTACTTAGCAATCTATGGCTGAACGTAAAACTAGGAATAAAATTTAGTAAAAGTAAAAAAACCTTTAAATGCGAAGTATCTACAGTTTTTGAAATATACCATGTTTACTATTATTGCTGTTTCCAGTATGTCTGCAGAAAATGGACTTATTTGGTAGCACAAGGTGAATTTAACTGGTAAGACTGTTGCCTAGGAACATGGGAAAAACGGAATGAATTCCCTACATCGTGTAAGGAGTTGATGTTCCCATAGAACCCTTGATAGAAGTAGCTATTTGGTATATGCTCTTGTTGTGTCCTAGTTTTTTATAGGTATGGTACCAACAGAAACAACTTTCTTGCGTGACCTACATCTCTGCTAAGGGAATCTGACAATTTGGGTGAAGTTGCAAAAGCTCTTCAATGTAGAAAAGCCCATAACCTCTAGCAAAATTTTGATGTTCAGTTTTGCTTTAATGTAATGCATTGTAAACTTTGTGACCGTATTGCTGGACGATATAACTAATTGTGTATAAAATATTTCTTCTGACTTGATTAATGATACATTTTTCCACACTTGGTGTTTCTAAACCAATCTCATCCCTGTCCCCCTGCCTTGCAACCTCCTTAGTATAGGAGTGGATGTATCTAGAAGAAGAGAGATTTTTCTCTGGATAGTGTTAGCATGTAGAGAGGACAATGTTAGCGTGTACAGGTTAGTGGGTGTTCTGAGGGAAAATAACTATATATTGAGAAATAATATGAATGGTGACAAAGAATGAGTCACAGAATGGTCAGGGTTGGAAGGGACCTCTGGAGATCATCTAGTCCACCCCACCTGCCAGAGCAGGGTCACCTACAGCAGGTTGCACAGGATGGTGTCCAGGCGGGTTTTGAATGTCTCCAGAGTGGGAGACTCCACCACCTCTCTGGGCAGCCTGTTCCAGTGCTCCACTACCCTCAAAGTAAAGAAGTCCCTCCGCATGTTAAGATGGAACTTCCTATGTTCAAGTTTGTGCCCGTTACCCCTCATCCTATCACTGGGCACCACTGAAAAAAGTCTGTTCCCATCCCCCTGGCACCCTCCCTTTAAGTATTTGTAAGTATTAATAAGATCCCCCCTCAGTCGTCTTTTCTCTAGACTAAAGAGACCCAAGTCCCTCAGCCCTTCCTCATATGAGATGTTCTAATCCCCTGTTCATCTTTGTAGCCCTTTGCTGGACCCTCTCCAGCAGATCCCTGTCTTTTGAACTGGGGAGCCCAGAACTGGATGAAGTACTCCAGATGCGGTCTCACCAGGGCAGAGTAGAGGGGGAGGATGACCTCCCTCGACCTGCTGGCCACACTCTTCTTGATATACCCCAGGATGCCATTTGTCTTCTTGGCCACCAGGGCACATTGCTGGCTCATGGTCATCCTGTTGTCCACAGCAGTCAATCTTTCTCTACAGGTTTGAGCACATTCTTGTTTTTGGAAAGGGTCAGCTTCATATCTTTGAATTATTAGCTTTTTAAAACTCTGCTTATTTGTACTTCACTAACGGCTCTCAGGAAGAGAAAAAACTTCAGCTATAGATGGATTGCTTTTCCAGGATTATCTAGAGCTGTCATGCAGCACATGGAAATTCATCATTGTTACTCAGGCTCTTCACCTTGTGTAACTATTGATATGCTATCTTTACAGTCTTCAAGATCCAGAGGAGGCACGGGACCAATTTCATCTGGCCAGATTGAACTGCAAGAAGTTTGCTTTTGTGCATGTGGCTTTTGCGCAGTTTGAGCTGTCACAAGGTGTGTAGAAAAACCCTTGGTGGTGTTGTTCTGTGTTCTAAGTTTTGTTGTTTTAAATTTCTGCTCTGCTACATAATTTTCAAGGAAACTGGAAATTGGAAAAAATATCTGGATTTTCTTCTATTTTGATTGAGATTTAATGGGAATATGGTGTTCATTTTTAAATGAAAATATGTGCACAGTTTTTAATAGTTTTTTCCTTTTTAGAAATAACTTTCAAACAAGATGAAAATTAGCAGTGATTTCTGGTTTGTGTGGGTTTTTTTTAACCTTAGATCTTATAGAGGGAGGTATGAGTACAACACTCTTGCTGTGTTGAAAAAATATGCTTAAACTTGGGTGGTAATTTCCCCTCAGATATTTTAAGCTTGCTTGTGGCTGAAATTCTGGCTCCTTCCAAAAAGCAACTGTGTAGATTCTTAGTGGGTTTTTTGTTAAACCAAAATACGTAGTAAATTTGGAATTAATTTTTCCCCTCTGCCACTCAGGATCTTAAGTAGCTAGCAATTGGATTTTAATTGACTCCTCTGTTTACTGTTCCATGGTTGAACACTCATGTTGGGACGCTGGAGATGGCTGATGTCTGCTGTTGCTTCGTAAATGCTGTGGACTGACTTTTCTGATGTCTGATAGATGTCATGTTCGAGTCAGTTGAGAGGGTTGGTTTGTCAGTATTCAAAATAGAATGGTAATCTTTGTCATATGGTGCAATACCAAAACACACTACAGTGTTTTAGGCAAGCCATTCTGATGTGAGAGCGATAAAGTCTTTTAAAAATTCTGGTTCCCTTCTTTGAGGAATGCCTGAACCATCTGTCCCCGGTAGGAATAGCTGCACTGACAGCTTGCTTTCTAAATTAATTTATCCTGTTCCTCGGTGTACTGGATCTGGCTTGTGTGGGGTTAATTTTCTTAAGAGTTCATAGTGTTGATAACACATCAATGTTTTAGCTGTTCTGATCAGTGCTTGCACAGCATCAAAAACTTCTGTTTCTTGCTTCGCCCCTCCTCTACCCTAAGTGAGTAGGCTGGGAGGGGATGCAGCTGGGACAGGGTATATACCAAAGGGGTATTCCATGCCATACAGCATCATGCTCAGCAGTAAAAGATTGGGGATAGTCTTTCCACAGTAGCAGTTGCTTGGAGACTGTCTGGTCATCAGTCTGCTAGTAGGTGATGAATGATTGCCTTTGCATCACTTGGTTCTTTTTTTTTTTTTCTTCATGTATTAAACTCTTATCTCTAAGGTTTTTTTCTTGCTCTTGATCATCCAGTTTTGTTCTTCCAGTTCTCCCTCTAGACTATTCTAGACTGTATAAATTATGCTCTAATATATCTAGACCAATAGGTCTTCAGTACTTTGGATGACAAAGTATTGAATCCACAAAGTTCACCTTGTCTTATGTCACTTCTTTCCTATTGTGTGTAGGGAAGGTGGCCCTGGTACTTGGTAGCAGGGTTGCGCTGCCTACACATGGGCTCATGTTTTTGGGTGTCTTTTTTCGGTCTTCTCTCCATGGATGGCTTGAGCAGTGATCTATGTCATCCTGTTTATCTCCTCCCTTTAACAGCTTGCTCCATCCAGAAGGACAAGCATATTGCATTAAGACTGTGTTGTTTGAAAGAAGATGACTTGGTGGATGTATCTTGAGTTTTTTGTGGGTTTTTTTCATGTTTTTTGTTTGTATCATGTTAGTATCATGTATATTGCCTAGTATGAGAAATTCTCCCAAAAGTTAACTACAATAAGTAAAGGACACTAAACTCTATTCTGGATGCTGAATACATCTTACTAGATACTCCTTTTCATGCTTACTACTTTTGTTTACAGACAAAACCACTACCTGTGGAAAACAGACTCTTGGTCCAGTACTTTTTTGTTTTTACTGTTTTTTTGGGATACAATTTATATATTCAAAGTGTGGCCCATGAAGCAGAGCCATTTTATTAAAATAAGTACTCATTTGTCTCCTCAGATTTTCCATTTTTTTAAGTAATAAGTTTATTTGTAATGGAGCAGGAAAGGCTGTGGAAATCCTCCTCAAATACATGTCACATCAAATGATTGAGGCAGGAAGGATACTAATAAGATTCTTCCACAGGATGGGGAGGGGAGGACAAAAACCTGCATATGTGTGACTTGAAATTCCACAGTTTCTCTGTTTCAGATGACTCAGTTATCTGACTGGTCTTGTTCTAATATAAGCTTGTTGTGTTAAACTTAAACAGTAGTAAAAAATAGCTCGTAATTTGTCTAGTGAGCACTTGTATGCTTATTAAAAAGATAACAAAACAGTAATACTGCAAGAATAAAGATATTGTCAAATAAGTGTAATAAAACATATTGTGTAATTTCAGTGTAGAAACGTTACTAGTGGTTACCAATGACTAGATTCATTGTTCTGTCACAATCACTCGTGAATTTAGTTACCCCATAGCTATGGGATGTGTTCATGCAATAGTTTCTCTTACTGTGACAGCAAATATTTCAGTCAATCTGAAATGAAGTATTAATCCCAAACGAGTAAGCCATTTATGATTGGATTTGTTTTGTTTTATCTCCAATGTGCTCTCTGATTTGTATCTGTATCCTTGAGCTGGTCTATTTGACATTTGGTAATGTATATGGAGCTATAGTTCCCTGCTGGGTGCTTCAAAGAGGGTTAAGTAACATGAGTTGTACATACTTATTTTGAGTGCTATTCCTTTTTCACCGAGTGCCTCCAGCTTAGACCAGAGGGAAGGAGGAGGGTCATGCTTTGTTACCTCCCCATCCCAATCATTTCAGCAGTGCTTTGGCACACCTGCCAATTTCTTCTGGATTAATCTGTTTTTCCTTTTGCATTAAGAAGAAAAAGTTAATGAAAATTGTGACCTGAAGATACATGAGCAAAATTGTGACCTGAAGCTCAAGTCCAAATTCTGAAATTACGGTTGGAAAATTTATACTATTTATTAGTATTCTGTTTTGTTTTTATTTAAATGCTGAATACAACTTCATTTAAATAGGTCAGATGAGGAGCTGTCTTTTCCTTACTTTTGGTGTGGCTCACGTAGTGCGCTTGAAGCAAGATTTGCTGTGAGTTGCTCAGAACTCATGAGCATAAATAAAACTCTACTTTTGGCTATATATAATGTTATGCCTAGGTGGATCATTCAGGCTTTTTGTGTATGATGAAGTGGGGTGATTGAAAGTCACGGGTACTTCTGGCTTTACTTTTGTGTCTTAGTTCCTTATCTCTTAAGGGGAATGCAGCACTTAACATGACACCAAAACACTTCTGTGAAAAACTATTTCTTGTTCAGTGAGAGGCACATAATAGTAGGAAGAATTACTTTAATTTTGAGTAGCAGGTCTTGTTGAAGCAATGTGTGGTTACTTAAATATAGCCAAAGGTAGTATGCTGGTTTAGGATTCTTAAAAGAAAAAAAAAAAAACCCAACCTACAAAACTAAGTCTATCCACTTACTAAAAATTTGGGAGAAATAGTATTTGATTATATGGTTAAACAAGGCATAACAAATATGTACAAACTAGACTTACATGAAATCTTATTTTGGTATTTCCTTGCTTCAGTGCCCAACATCCTGTTTAATATTCTTAAAATAGGTTACTTCAGCATAAGTTCCTACTATATATACCCTACTTACCCCCTGCCCCTTCTCCCCCCCCCCATCTGAACTGCAGGTGACATTGACAGCCAACTTCAGTTGTCAGTGAAGTTTTGAGTGCTACAGACATCATGGATCTCTGAAATATTCTTTTATATAGTATCAGAAATAATATGTGTATGCAGCACCTAGAAAAACAAAGTGGTTTACATTTTGCTGCTTTGGAACTGAGAAAGAAGGGCATTTGGGACTTCAAGGGCATTAACAGCTGTAAGAAAAACATTGTATCATTTTGCCCTGATTCTCTCTAAACAAAGGAAGAGGTTTTGGTTGCTGTATACTTCTTTCCTTGTTTGACTCTTACGGGGTTTTTTACTACCTGTATGTGTACATACTTACATATGTAAACTGATTGCTTTCAATGTATTTTGTTCAAACACACCCTCTTCCCTCCCAGTTCTCTTCAGTCTCTGGTTTAGTAATGTGCAAAACTGTAATGAAACAATATCCTTCCTTTTTACTCCTCTTCTCTTAACTGTAGTGCTTTCTGGAGTAGTGATGTTTGGTTTAACAGCTGCTTTTAACTTTGATTTCTATTAAGTGCATTAAAGTTGATTTATAATGCATACGTAATAAAGTTTGTATCTGGTCAGGTCTAAATAAAAGTCCATAAAGCTCTTCTTTCCTTGCTGAGACTACAGAAAACTGAATTTTAAATTTGTTGTAATTCCTTACAGTTCCTGTAACACTGAACAAATGCTGAGAATGCAATTTTGTGACTTCATAAAGCATATTTTGACCTGGTGTTCACCTTCATGTGAAAAATTGGCTTACATGATTCACTTGTAACTAATTCCAGGCAATGTCCTGAAAGTGGATATTTAGGGGGAAAAGTGCCTAATGAACAATGACTTCACAGAATGATGCAGAGTGAATATAAGGCAGCATGACTGTAATCATGTCTTTAAAAAAAGACCATGTTGCCCTAGTGTGACTCTTTATTTTCTTGCTTTCTACTTATGTGTTCCTTACTATTTAGGAAATATGAAGAAGTGTAAGCAGCTCCTTCGGAAAGCTGTGGAGTGTTCTGCTGTTCCACTAGAAATGTTGGAAACTGCTCTACAAAACTTTGATTCGCAAAAAAAGCAGTTGCTTTCAGATGAAGAGAAGGAGAACTTTGCAGGTAACTAACTTCTTATATTGTTGATAGAGTTTCTGCATGTTGTAATACTTGATTGAAAAAAATATTCCCTAATGTTTGTCCTTTCTAGATATGCAAACTCAAAATCTGTTATTGCCTAATAAACAGTCATATTGATCTGATTCTCCATCTTACTCCATCAATACTCTGTTCCATCTTTGATAGGATGGTAGGCTTTAATTCTGAAAAGGGTGTTCCTCTGACTAGTTATGTATTTCCACTTTAATAGAGACTTCCAGCTGAAAGTTCAAAGTAACAGCTATTGGTGCCAGAGAAGAATTAGAACTGAAACGTACAGAGTAAGCTATGCAGGTAGCTGACTTTGGAGTTGTATCTTCTTGTGACACTTAGCTGCCAGAACTTCACCAGCATATTTCAGTGAAGCCAAATCTAGGAAAAAGAATCCATTTCAACTTTGTATTTATTTTACAAATGGTCAAAGCCCATGCATTTATCAGTAAAAAATTAGTGCTTGACTATATCATAAAATAACTGATACTGGTTGCTGGGTATTACTTCAATACGGGAACAGTTACCTGGAAGTTTTCAAGAGAAATTTATTTGGAGTAGAAAACATGGTTCAGCTCAAATATCGAAATGCACATAACTAACTCTTGCAAGAGCCATATCTAACGCTTCCCATATTTTTGCTTTGTATAAGGACAGAATTAGTGCAAAATAGATCTGACTTAATTTCCTTGGGGATTTGTCTTTAGAAGCATTATTGGAGGATTGGCTGGTTCCTGTTGAATCAACCTTTGTGTGAAACACTAGTTGGGCACTTGGGATAATAATCAGTTATGTTATTAATTTATTAAAAAACTTTATTTTTGGCACTATTTTGTTTACCGTTAATTGTATATGGACATCATTGGTGCCACAGCTGATGTACGGTGCCACAGCTGATGTACGGTGCCACAGAAATTCATCTTCATGGATTGTACAATTTTCTATCTATTACTGGCCTTACTTGCAGCAAAGCTAAGGGAATACTATGAAAGACTGCATGTCAAAGGCCTGTTTGCCAGTTGGGAAGCAGTGAACTTCGAGGGAAGAGGATGTTCATTGAGTTTTTTATATAAATGAACTTGTAACATTCAGTACTTGAAAAATTTTAAGTTTTGATTCAGCTATTCAAAGATAAATTTTAAAAGGCAAATAGCACTAGACTTGAAATACCTCAAACTCGGGGATATACATGGCCTAAACAAGTGAACTTGGCTTTAAGTGAATTTTTATGGTACTTCTGGAGCAATAAAGAGACTGTTTTATCTGTTTTATTGTACAGGTGTTTACATTTTGTCTTTCATATTTCTGTTTTGAAAGATTTTGAAAGACTTCTATTTGAAAACAGGAATACTGTGTGTAAATACATTTCTTCACACATTCAAAAGATTGTTCAGAAACTTTTGACAAGTTATATGTGGTTATTGTAGTGATGCAACTATAAAAACCATATAGCAAGTCTAGAAGCCTTTGGTTTAATTCCTTTTCCCCCCTCTTACATTAATGCACAGCAATGTAAAGTATTTGACATACCAGGTGCAATCGAAAGGTTAATAGGGAAAAATATAATTTAGTACTTAAAAACTGTAGATCGCAAGTAGTATGAGAGGCAGATAGGCTCTCTTGGACTGTGAAGGAATAAAAGTACGGTAGGTCACCAGCTGAATGTGAGAGTCCAGCAGTAAGACTGGGCAAAAAAATCTTTATGTATATGGAAAAAAGAAATGTGTGGGATGTGTGTGGGGGTTATGGTGATGGTACTGGATTGGTAAACTGCTAATTCAAAATTATGTTCAGTGTTATATTAAACAAAAACTTAGAACTATGTTATACATTGAGCCACTTATCTTTTTGATTCATTTAACTGAGTAGCTCGGTCTATTGGCGTACGTAGTTAAACTGCAGTGTTCTATATCTGACAGAAGTCTGTCTTCCACTCGCTGAAGGTAGAAGAGGGCATGGGAGGCTTCAAAATAAAAATCAAATTAATTTTAGTGAACTGATCCAGAATTTTAAAATGTTAAGAGAAATTGGAATATAAAAAAGTCCTTTAATTGTGATTCTTGGTAGGCTGTGGATAGCCATGAGTTCTTCTGTTTACTGGTTAATGAAATAATTTCCTGTATTGATAGGAAAGCAATGCCTACAAGATGTAGATCATATTATAATATCTTAGTTGTCTTTGACTTTTTAAAAATGCATGTTGTGTTGTATGTCATTTAAACAATGCAAGATATTATTTTAAGAGATGTATCTGAATAATCAGATATTAATTTCAATTTTAAGAAGGGTTTGTCAGGAAAATAACTGAAGTTAATAGTTCAGTGTATATCTGAAGGCTCTTAAAAGAGCTTGTAATCCACAGTGTTCCCTAAATGAAGAATTAAGCTACCTTTTCTATAACATAACTCATGAACACAACATGTTCATGGGCAGTTACTAAAGTGCCAATGTATTTGCATTATTGTATCCTGACTTCTTGTTTATCTAAGAAATGACCTTCTCATCTTCACCTCTAGGCAAAAAAAGGTTTGGATGCTGCTTTTGAGGTTCTAGAACAACTTTTCAAATAACTCGATTTCTGGTTTTTCTTACTGTGAAATACATCTGAAATATATGCTTTATTTTCACAAAGCTCAGTAATACCATCACTAGGAGTTTAATCTTAGAACAAAATGTCAGTTCATGTGTAACTTCACATAACTCCTGCCAGATCTTCAATAACTGAGCAAGATTTTCTACTGGACTGAGATGGGGCTAGTGAATGAGCTGTTAGCTGTTGCCTGCCTTGATCTTCCCTGACCTGGCAGTAGAGCACAGCTTAAAGGAGCACATGTAAAATTTTCACTCGGTGAAATCAACTGGTTTAGTTTAACCCAACTAATTGCTTAGACTAAGTCAGCTGAATTTTAACTGATACAAATTAGGGATTAGCCTCCTAAGTGCTGTGTTGGCAGGTCAGTGAGGTGGAGGGATCAGCAAAAGGGCTTTGGTAACAAATCACTGAGCTAGTAAATTCTTCAACTGGTTAGTGGAGTTGGCTCTAAGAGGGGAATGTGCTTCTGGCCTGTGTCAGGGGGGTTTGGAAGTGTATAGAAAACAAGTAGCTAATATATGTAACAATTGCTACAGGCCATTTTGTGTTTATCCTTGAAAGCTCCTTCTGGTTGTGAGTCCGTGTTAGGGTTGTTTTTAATCTGAATTATCATACTGTATATAATTATATAGGTCTGTCTAGATCAATAGAAAATACTGATGTTATTGATACTAGATTACTGCAAATGTATGTATTTTTGAATTGCACTTATTATAAAAGAACACTTTCTTTTGAAATAACTACAATCTTCAGTATTATCTGAATGATTCTAACTCATTTACCTACAGTATCAAATACACAAGAGTTTGGACTTCAGAGCATGGTTGGAAATCACAGAAGCATAAAAAGGAATGATCCTGGCGAAAATTCTTCTACTGTTACCAGACCTTTGCTTGGGTAATGGCTTGATTTCTTACTTAATTTCTTAAAACCTCATTTAAACAAAACCCACACATATACTACAGTGTTTAGTTTGTTTTTTTTCTTGCTTTCAGGGAGGAGAAATCACAGGAATTCGATGCTGTAATTAATTGTCACAATCCATTAAGACCACTGAACAAATCTAACCAGGTAGAACACGTAACATTTTGCTTCAAAAAGTTAAACTTTTCATTCTGCTTTCCATATCTGATAACTTTCAATTTGCTCTTAGGTCTGCCCCTTTGGGAGGGTTCCTGTTAAACTAGTAACTGATGCTGATGATGATGTCAAGACAACGGATGTTCCCCTTACATCTAGTGTTATGAGGAGGTATGGTTATTGGGTTTACTGCAGCACAACAGATCTTTACTCCTTTTCAACAGAATCTTTTCATTGGATAGTGGAAATACCAGTTAAGAATGTTAGAATTAATGTAAGAATTATTGAAAAATAGGCATTTTAACAGCACTGTATTGCAATAATCCACTTCCTATCTTATCACTCAGACTCTTTGTATGAAAGTATGCAAAGATCAGTTTCTTGTTCTGGCTAATCAGTAGACCCAAAAGAAATGGATACTAAGGTAAAAATAATTTTTCTTCAAAATAACTTCACATTTGTGTATTCCAGTTCCTAAAATTAGATATAAGGCAGTCTTTTAACTTCCAAAAGAAGTTTTTAACGTAATCCATGTGATAATAATATTAGGAAAGTGGTTATGCTCATTTTATTATGAATAACTGTTAAGCAGTGGAAGAATCTGCCAACTAAAATAACACTTTGCTACATGTTATCTGTCCAAAGCATAGCTTGAAAGTAAATAGAGGAGAAAAAAATTCCCTCCTCAGTCAAGTCTGTTATGTTAACTTTCTTCCTTTTTTATTGCTGTGTAATTAAATTCATGTAGAAATGGGAACTTTGGGGAGATATATGTAACCAAGGAGTAAAAACTGCATACTTAACATCTCAGAAGTTAGCTAAAGCTCAATATTACGAATCTGTGAGATAAGGTATTTCACATAATAGTATTGTTCTGTGAGTATTTCAAAACTTATTTTGGATCACACCATTAGGGTTTAGAACCAGTTATCTTTCATTTCAGAGGATAATGGTGGCATTGTTACAGATTTTTTTTTTGTTGTTTCTCACTTGGCTGTCAGAGTAGACCTGCTTTTCTGTGTATCTGAGACTTGTAGCCAAAAGGCTTCATACAACTGCCTTTTCCATCTGGTTCATAAAAGGCAATCATGACACTATATGTTGGCATGTGATGTAATTAACAATGTTATTTCAATAGGCAAATATCCGGCTCCAAATGTTCAGCCTTCATTGCACCTCTTCCACCATCAGAACCAAAATCTAGTGGGGGTGATTCATACGACCTGGGAGACGTACAGGTAACTTAATTTTTTTTAAAATAGGTATAATGGACTCTGCCTGGCTGTCCTATAGTATTAGAAAGGAAAATAATAAATATTTTCTTTGAGTTCAAGAAAGAAATAAGGTAGAATATTTGTGTATGTTAAGTAATCAGTTGTGAATAGAAACATGCGTTGTGGGTTTTAAATTTGAAAATTGTTATGCATAATCAGGCATTAAGAAAGAGCTTTCTCTGAATAATACAGCTGATGGGAGAAATGGGGGGGTGTTAAAAATCTGTCATATAATTTATAAAGAGGGATTTCATCTTGACTACAGGAGCTCTTTCAGCTGTAGTCATGAGTTTTATCATGAAGTACTCTGTTCAATGAAGGATGTTTAATTGGGTTCACTAAGTGCTCTATGGAGCTGTAAATTACAGCTTTTGACAGATTAATTTTGAGCTATGGCTTGCATTTTCATGTCCTGTGTCCCTGTCCCCTGAAAGAAAATTCAAGAATAGAAAGTATTTAGGTCTTTGTGATAGAAAACTGTATGATGGAAATTCAAGGTGTTGATGGATTTAAAAATAGTTATCAGTAATACTTGTCTGTGTACCCTATGTTTTCTGAAGCATATTTGCTTTGTGGTGTGTCGGTCATTAATTATCATAAGGAAATGTCTTTCAGACGCTATGCTTGGGATCTGCTTTCATTCTTTTTGGGATGCTTTTTGTTTTCTTTAGTCCTTAAAAGAAAAAAATTCTTTACAGTTGCAGATGTTGGATGAGAACAGCTTAGAAACGGCTACCGATTCAACTGTAACTCTCAAACCCAAAATGGATACAAATTTTGTGATGAAAAGAGAAGGTAACTATTAATAGGTTATGTTTTAGTAGTATGAAATAGAATAACCATTGAAAACTTGCTGTTCTGTATTTTAAAGAAAATGCATTGCTAAAGAAAATATTCTTCAAAAAGGGAAAAAATTTGTTCCGCTTGGAATTTAGGAGCATTTAGAATCATAGAATTGCTGAGGTTGGAAGGGACCTTTAGGATCAAGTCCAACCTCAGCAAAACCTGACAAAACCACTTCTAAACCATGTCCCCAAGTACCACATCTACTTTTTTTTTTAAAACGCCTCCAGGGATGGCGAATCCACCACCTCCCTGGGCAGCCTATTCCAATGTTTAATAACACTTTCAGTGAAAAAATGTTTCCTAATATCCAATCGAAACCTCCTCTGAAATAACTTGAATCCGTTTTTCCTCTCATCCTATCACTTTTGCCCAGGGAGAAGAGGTCAGCCTCCACCTCTCTATAACCTCCTTTCAGGTAGTTGTAGAGGGTGATAAGGTCTCCCCTCAGCCTCCTCTTCTCCAGGCTAAACACCCCCAGTTCCCTCAGTCGTTCCTCATAAGACTTGTCCTCCAGACCCCTCACCAGCTTTGTAGCCCTTCTCTGGACACGCTCCAACACCTCAATGTCCTTCTTGTAGTGAGGGGCCCAAAACTGAACACAGTACTTGAGGTGGGGCCTCACCAGTGCCAAGTACAGTGGGATGATCACTTCCCTAGTCCTGCTCACCACACTAAAAAAATTTGGCTTTTGAGTGGTACCTGTTAAAGTAGTAAAAAAAAAAAAACAAAAAAACAACCAAGCCACAAAACAACCAACCAACCAAAAAAAAAAACCTGAAAAAAACCAAAACCCATAAAAATCTACACTGCAACACTGTCAAAAAACGTTGAGTGCTGGGCTTGAAGTAAAATGCCAACGTATAGTGCTAATTCATTATGTCCGTAGCTCTTACAATAAATGTAACATAAATAGGCATTGAAACAGCACCAGTGCAAGGTTTCAGATTAAGACTTGCCTGCCTGAGTGTTGCAAAATGTTGCCAGCGTATCGGGTAACAGTAGTAGTTTATAAACTCCCCACCAAAAAAAAATGTGCATGTTGGCTGAGAGAAATTCAAACTAAAGATTATAATGTTCTTGAGGGAGAGTCTTTTTTTTTTTTGAGACAGACTCAAATTGTAGTAGTTTGCTTCTCCTGTGACTTTCCTTGTATATGCTCCTAGTTTACCCTATAGATGCTATAGGTCTAATTTCTTTTGTCAACATTTAATCTGAGATTGTTTTTGCTGAAGTAAGCTTAAAAAGGTGAGACCATGATTTTGTCTTTCACTTGAAAAAAGTGAAAGCTCCCACAGTTCTCTCTGAATGCAGAATATTTGCATCATCTGTTGCTTTCATTGTTTTCTATCCTGTTTACTCATTAGTACAGAAACCCTAGGTAGTTTTTTTTTCTGCTGCTGTTTATGTATCAGAGACTATTTCTCATATTAGGATTGCTCACATATCTGAATTATTTGGTTCTGCTTTGATCAGGCTGCTTGTCTTGTTCTTGGTTTAATCTCTTAAGTATCTGTTGTCTTTGGTCAGCTTCACTGCTCTGTGCATGTTTACTTGTAAATGTGAAATTTATGTCACTTTTGACATTTCGTAACTCATAGTATAGTATTTTCCTCACCTGTTTTACTACATCCTATGCATGCATCTCAATCTTTGGACAAAGTATAGAATAAATAAGTTTCTTGGTTACTTTTTTTTGAGGTTCCCCAAAAGTATGACAGCACTTTGTCAAAAGGCAAATTTTTTGCCCTTTTTTCTTAAAAAAACCCCAAATCATTTTTGCTGTTCTTTCCATATGCTCAGTGTAATCCAATTTATGAACTTGTACTGCAGGAATCCTTTGTTCATGTGAATGACACTTGTACTAAATAAATATGTACTCTTTAGAGGCTTATTAAATTTCAGTGTCAATCAAATACACTGTTATACTTTGATTACTGTAAATGCTCTTGCTTTAAACATGGTATTTCAGCCTTAACTGTGATGGTCTGTAAATATAGCACGTGGTGGTACTTCTGTCTAATTTCTATAAATTTTATTTTAGAAAGGAAAGTAAGTTTTGCTGTCATTTGAATGGCTGAGATTATTATTGGATTATTGGCGTACTTTTGGGGAAAGATTTTTAACTTATTTTGGAAAAAGACATTTTTGGTATATTCCAGAAATAAACACTTCAGTAGAGCTTAGGTTATCTAATGCATGGAGTTTGACTGTTGTGCGAAGTCGCCTCATGATATAGAAATAGGGGTGGTGTGAGACCACCTTACATTGTGGCCTTTCTGGGAAATGTTATAAGCAACTTGGACTTAGAGCAAATATTTCAGGGCTGGTAAAATTTAGAAGGTTACTACTAATGACTTAGCACCAACACCGTGGAATATGGAATACATGTCTTAATCTTTTACAGTTACTTGCCACTTCTGTGTTTCATCAGAAATCTAGTTGCCTAGATGGCTTTCTGATTTGTGATCCTACTGAAGAAAATAGGTGACAACGTCTAATAATATTGCAAGGGTTGGATTTAGGATTATATACATAGCTACTTATTTTAGGAAAGGAAATGATTTAATTTGAAAAATTGTGATTTTTCACCTTCAGTGTCCCCCCAACCCTCCACTAAAACCTTTCCCATTGACTTGAGTGTGTTACAGTTTGGGTTTCAGGTCATACTTTCCTTGTTTATGCTTCATTCAACCTTCCAGACAAGGTTCTGGTTGCAGTAGCTCAGTCTTTTGGTAGCTGAATTGCACTCAACTTCCGCTTAGCGTAGGATATTGCTTTTCAGTTATTTGAAAAGAAAACTGAACAAGCACGTGAAGGAACACTCTTAGGCTGTGCTATTTGCAGCCTGCCCTGCAATCTTCCACCAATTCAATATCCTATTACCTCTGCAAAAGGAACCATGAGACAGAGCATGCCTTGTCCCTTTATGCCTCTGGCTTCAGCCATTACACTGGGTTATAGGTTGCCTATTGTCACAAGACAAGAGACTTCAAATCAGAAGTATTGCAATAAGCTTATCTTAAATGCTTTATAAACCTGCTCAGTGTCCCAGGGTGTTGTAGTACAAAAATAAATATGATCTTGTTGTGTGTGTTGGTGAAGGAAATGGTTGTATCTATTACTGTTGTAGTAGTATCCTAACACTTTGAAGAAAGTTGTCATGTTATTACACTGAACTGAATATGAATCCTGAAGATAACATTAATGCCTTCTAATGCCTGATTCCAGTAAGTCAACTGTGTTCATTTATTCTGATATTGAAAATCAGGTAAAATTCTTCTAGAAACTGTGGGATAAATATGTCAGAAACTGTTAAAGTAATAAATATCAAGTCTTTTTAATAATCTGATTTTTTTCAGAAAATAAAGTCCAGCATCAGGAGCTGAAGATGCCGGAGCCAAGGAGTCGGGAAAGTCAAAAGCAGCAATTTAGTTCTGGTGAAAGCTATAGAAAGCAGCTGGAACAGATTAAACTAAACTGTGTTAATGCCAGGAAAAAATGGCCAGTTCAAGAAATGGCACAGAAAAGCTGCTATAGAGAGGTAAAGTAACAGGAATACGTAGTGGTTTTCTAGCTGCAGCAGCTTTCACATGTTGAAAAAGTGATTTCTGTGTTCTTAATTGTGGCTCTTTGCATGGAATAATATCTTGCTTTGCCCTATTTAGGGAAATCAGTTGAGCCTTGAACAATCTGGTCCTCTTGTTTCAAAAGGATTATCACCACCAGATGCTGTTTCTAAGAAAAGTGATCCATCACATGTTTGTGGAACACCAAGCACAGCCTATAATGATTATATGGACTGGTAAGCCACTTGTTTGAGCTGAACACTCTGGTATCTTCAGTAGTTGATCTCTGGAAAGGCTTTATCAATTTTTAGCAGGGTTTCTTAAGCTTTTCTGTTCAGATAACAAACAAGATTTCCAAGTGCTTCCAACACTTGTGCCTGACTTTAAGATTCAGATTGTGTTTAAGGAACTTTGTCTTCCCCCTCAGCTTTTCAGCATTTGGAAATGCACCATCAAATCATTCAGTCCTTATTACAGTGTTTATCTCTCTCTCTGATCCCTGCTACATGACCCTTTCTTTTGGATGCCTTGTTTTTGGTGGCTGACAGGCTTTTTAGATTGATAACTGTATATCAGTCTGGTTCTTGTGATGCAAGCATCTATGGGTTTTAAAAAAGGTAAGTGTAAGGAATCTAGAGGCTTGCAGGATTGGGCACTCAAGTTAGGAAATGCTAGCATTTGCTTATTGATGCAATCTTAAATTAGGCATAAACCCCTGTGCTTATGCTGATAGATTGTTCTAATTATGTGATTGCTTACTATTTTCATGAGTCTCTAGGATGAATCATATAGGTCGAGGCTGTATGATGAGTAAGCAATGTTCCTGTTGGTAGGACCTCTGTCTCTGTAGCTGTAGAATTTAGAACATACGTAGTGAATGAAGCACATCATCTCATAATGGAACTTCATAAAAGTAGTCCTTGAATAGATTCTATTCTTGCTTCCTTCAAACTTCAATAATATAGAAATTTTTAAAAATTAAATTCTCGTTACATACAGTATGTACAGCACATGGTAAATATGTAGAATTGAGTGCTTTTGTGTTCAGTGAGAACCATGCTTTTGGCTGGTTTTGACTGTTTTCTTCAAACTTTTGATATTTTATTCTCTACAAAAAAGTCCAAGGCATATAAATTCTTTTCCAGTTCTGATCTTAGCATTAGTTTCTATAAATATTGTGGGAAACAAGTATATTTGACAATATAACTAAATACATAGTAAACACATCAATGGAACAAATCAAAAATATAAAGGATTTCTTGCAATCTTTAGTTGTTTTAAATACGTGATCTTTCTGCTCACATACAGCATAGCTAAAGCTCTCAGAAGAACCTCTCATGATTGCCTTGAAGTTGTTTGCCTCAATATGCTCACTTTAAAACAAAAAAGTCTAAACAGGTTTTGAATATAGAAAAATAAGCTGAAGAAAACTGTGGCTCAGACTATCTTGCTGGCTTACGGTCAGCTCTTCTAGTTATATGGTTCCAGTTTGTAGAGAGTGCCAGCTAGTATCTGAAGATGAGGATTTAATTAGTTATTGTTTTAAGAAGTACTTCCAAAGTATGTTATAGTTTAAGTGTACTTCTAAAAGACTTCTAAGCCAAGAGGTTTAAGTGGTCTTAATGCTAATTATGAAATGTAGCAGAGGCTTGGGATTTTGCTTGTCAATAGGGTTTAACTTTCACGAAGCAATGAAGATTTGAACTATGTTGTTAGAATAATCTTAAAAAATGCAACTAAATGCAGATATTGTTCATAATTTCCTTTAGTTTCAGAACTCCAGTTGTGAAGAACAGCTTTCTACCAGGATGTCAAATTTCTACTCCCTACAGCCAGCTCCCGTATTTCCTACCACATACTCCAGCAACTCCGTTTCAAAATCAAGTTGGCTTGCAGGTAACAACTTTAGGCTGTCTTCTGCTGTTTTTCAGTACATAATTTTCATTGGACTACTTTAGGTTAAATATATGCATGTATGTATATATTTTTCTAACCTAAAGTTGTTGTTCACCTTTCTGGATGAGTAATTGAAAGTAGTCTGTATTGCTTATTCTCAAAACAATTTTTTTTCATATGTGTGTCTGAATTTAGGTAAGATTAGTCAGCTCTTGAAAAATCAGTTGTGTCAAAATCCTGAAGCCTCTCTGTCTGAAATCCAAGCCTTTTCAGATCCTACTTCATGACAGAGGCAAGAACTAGAGTTGCTATTCTTCTGCTATGTTTTTATAGTGGTACTACCCAGTAGAGTGGCGTACCCATAAAGAGAAGCAGTACGTGTTAGAAAACCATAAGAGTCTAAGGGAGGTAAAAGAATGAAGAACTACATTCCTTCTCCATCTTGTTAGTTTTCACAAATTTTGATGCATTTGTAGTGGCCTGAAATCATGTAAAAATGGATTACCTTAGATGGGTGGCACATTCAGGTAGTCTGATAGTCTCCCAACTGTAGATAGAATTGGGGGATATGTTAAAGCTTCCTACCAGAGGATTAATATTTAAAATTTGTGGCTGTTCTACAGCTTGGTGTAGCAGGTACGGGCAATACAGGCTGTTTCAGCTTCACAGCACTGAAGCCTGCTAGGTAGTAGTTGGCTTCGAGTAAAATAGTAGGTGATTTGAGTACAGCTTTAAATTAGTTGCCTGCAGTGGCTGAAAGTCTCTGAAGTAATCTAATTTCCACCACTATCTGTAAAGAGGGAAGTGTCTCTAATGATCTGAAAAGCCTTATTAAAAACCACCATTTTCTTGTTTGCCAGTGTGAAGAGCAATGGTATCTTTTATGAGTTCAGTGATGTTACGTGCCAAGTGATGATCATTATACAAATACTTTTGCGATGGGGATCTTTAGCTTTCAAGATAAACATGTTTAAAGTTTAGCTTAACTACACTTCATCTTATTCAGAAAAACCCAGACAACTTAAAGCATATTAACTTAATAAAAAGTAGAGCTCTGCCAAGTACTGCTGCATGGATACCAATAGTTATTTTCTTAACTTTTTCTGTATGTACACAGGTTCCAGCTTCTATACCTTCACATGAATGTCTTACCATCAAAGGAAGAGTTTATACAATATTAAAGCAAATAGGTAGTGGAGGTTCAAGTAAGGTAAGGTGCTCTTTTATCCTTCTAGACAGTCACTCATTTACACAATAGTAGTTTTAGTGTAAACACAGATGTTGAAGTCCTCTAATACAGAGTGTCTAGTACTAACATGTACAAAGTGTTTGAGTGACCCAGAGAATCTAGAAATTTATTGTTTTAATACTATGCTTAGTCTTTATCCCTCATGGATGCAGAGGAAACAAAGCACACAGATTAGATTTAGTACAATGCTGTTTTATCTGAGTCTTCAGATAGCTTGCAATAATGACTAAATTAATGTATTGCTATGAAAATGTTGCTTCAGTTATGACAGGATGTTAAGCACAGTACTGTTCATTTTAGTGGAGAAATAAAGTAAAAACAGCTGGTAGATATGGGAGGGGCAATGAAGTAAAGAATAAACAGTGAACAGAAACTCTGAAGAGATGTGGTCAGAACACTGACAGAAGCTATGAAAAGAGGGAAAAAATGATCAACCAACTCTTATGAGCATCTCAAAATCTCACTTAAATATGTAAATAATGGTGGGACCCTACTTCCTTTTGCTTTCTGCATGAAGGCCTGAATGTAGATTGTGTATGCTCTTGAAGATAATTTCTGTGGTGGAGTATTAAAATTCCTAATAAAATCAGCTCTTCTGTCACAAGAGATGTGCTGCAGGTTTAGGGCAGCGTGATTGCGGTGTTGGGACATGTGTGGCTTGTAAGGTTGAATGAAAGTTCCAGAAGAGAACAGACAATCCCTTGTTACTTCTGTAACTTGTGTGAGAAGTGGAGTGTAAGTATGACTGAAGTGGTGAGTGAGCTGCTTTTTATAGGGAAATTCGGGGTCATAGGAGCTTGGGAAACAGTTTGGGCAAAATCTCTTGCTTAGAATTATAATAAAAACAGTTTTATGTGAGTTTAGATTTGTCTGCTTTCTCCTGTCTCCCACACCTCTGCTTCACTTGTGTGCTTCAGTCTGTGAAGACTGTATTAGTAGTCACAGAGACAGCCTATGAATTTCTGTAGGGGAAACTTAATACGTGCTTTCATTGGTTAATCCTCTGGAACAACCTCTGTAGTACTTAGTCTGCAGCACATGAAAAGTGAAACAGTTACTTCTAGTTAATCTGAGGCATGCAGTGAAATATAAATTGGATAATTAAGTTAAATGATAGCATTTCTACTTACAACTTTTTTAAAGTATCCTTTGACTTACCAAAAATTGCCCAGAAAGCTTAGTTAGAGCTAGCTTTAGAACTGAGTATCTTTGATCATATCTTCAAGTTCAGTCCACTAAATCCTCTGGTGTTTTGTTTTAAATGCATGGATTTTCCCAAACTGGCTTTGAGTGCCTGAGATGGTACTTAAGATTGACTTTGGTTTATATCTTCTCAATTTTTTAAATTAAAAATATCTGATTGTTGTAATTTCATCGGGATCTTAATTTGATGGAATATGTTTAAACTCTGATGTTGCAATTACCATGCTCACCTAAAGTAGGCTTCCTCCTATGCAAAACTGAGTGCAGAGGTACCATCTTAAAGTGACAAATATTACCAGCAGCATGTATACTTTATTGGTTTTCAGGTATCTTACAATCAATAAATAGTGATGGAAAATAGCACCAGAATCTTGTTAAAAAGTCCCTGTAATGTCAAGGTTTCAAAACTTAACACATTCATTTAATCATATTTATATAGACTTGGCTTATATTTATGACCCTTTGTGCCTATGTTTTATTTTGGTTTCATGTTTTGCATATGTGGAGACTGACAGAATCAAAGTGGTACTGAGTAATGAAGCTGTGTGCTTTCTAGTGGTAGAAGAAACAGTATGGGTGTGTCATAAGAGATGGGAAATTGGTTTTAATATTGCAATATCTTAGAATCATAGAATAATTTGGGTTGGAAGGGACCTTTAAAGATCATCTAGTCCAACCTCCCTGCAATGAGCAGGGACATCTTCAACTAGATCAGATTGCTCAGAGCTCCGTCCAACCTGACTTTGAATGTTCCCAGGTGTGGGGCATGTACCACCTCTCTGGGCAACTTGTGCCAGTGTTTCAGCACCCTCATTGTAAAAAAAACTTTTCTTGTATCTAGTCTGAATCTACCCTCTTTTAGTTTTTAACCATTTAACCATTAACTTTTTAGTTTAAAACCATTACCACTTGTCCTGTTGCAATGGGCCCTGCTAAAAAGTCTTTCCCCATCTTTTTTATAAGCCCCCTTTAAGTACTGAAAGGCTGCTATAAGGTCTTCCTGGAGCTTTCTCTTCTCCAGGCTGAACAATCCCGACTCTCTCAGGCTGTCCTCACAGGAAAGGTGCTCTAGCCCTCTGACTGTTTTTGTGGCCCTCCCCTGGACTCGCTCCAACAGGTCCCTCTCTTTCCTGTGCTGAGGGCTCCAGAGCTGGATGCATTACTCCAGGTGGGGTCTCACCAGAGCAGAGCAGAGGGGCAGAATCACCTCCCTTGACCTGCTGGCCATGCTTCTCTTGTTGCAGCCCAGGATATGGTTGGCTTTCTGGGTTGTGAGCACACATTGTTGGCTCATGTGCAGCTTTTCATCCACTGGTACCCCCAAGTCCTTCTTGGCAGGGCTGCTTTCAATCCCCTCATCCCCCAGCTTGTATTGATACTGGGGGTTGCCTGGATCCAGGTGTAGAACCCTGCACGTGGCCTTGTGGAACTTCCTGAGGTTCACATAGGCCCATTTCTTGAGCTTGTCCAGGTCCCCCTGGATGGCATTCCGTCCCTCAGGTGTGTCAACCACACCACTCAGCTTGGTGTCATTTTAAAACTTGCTGATGGTGCACTCCATCCCACTGTTTATGTAATTGATGAAGTTATTAAACAATGCTGGTCCCAATACAGACACCACTTGTCACTGATCTCCATTTGGACATTGAGCTGTTGATCACTACCCTCTGGATGAGACCATACAATCAATTCCTCATCCATGCAACAGTCCACCCATCAAATCCATATCTCTCCAATTTAGAGAGAAGGATATTTTAGGGGACTGTGTCCAAGGCCTTAGAGAGGTCCCAAATAGATAACATCTGCAGCTCTTCCCTTGTCCGCTGATGAAGACACTCTATCATAGAAGGCCACTAGGTTGGTCACATAGGACTTGACCTTGGTGAAGCCATGCTGGCTGTCTTGAATCATCTCCCTGTCCTCCATGTGCCTTAGCATAGTTTCTGGGAGGATCTGTTCCATAATCTTCCCAGGCACAGAAGTGAGGCTGACAGGTTGGTAGTTCCCAGGGTCGTCCTTTCTACCCTTCATAAAAATGGTTGCAATTTTCCCTTTTTTTTCCAGTCACCAGGGACTTCACCTGACTGCTGTGACTTTTCAAATGTCATGGAGAATGGCTCAGCAACTACCTCAGCCAATTCCCTCAGGGGTCTGGGATGCATCTTGTTGGGTCCTATAGATTTCTGTGTATGTTCAGGTTCCTCAGGTGGTCACGAACAGTGGGAGGTACTTTGCTCCCCCAGTCCCTGCCTTGCAGACCATCCACTTAAGAGGTGTGGGGAGAGAGGTTGTCAGGGAAGACTGAGGCAAAGAAGTTAAGAATCTTATATGCTTTTGTTAATCCAGAGAGTAATAAATTGAAAAAGAATAATGAAATAGAATAAGAATAGAATATTTCAGTTGGAAGGGACCTGAAACAGTCATCTAGCCCAACTGCCTAATCACTTCAGTACTGACCAAAAGTTAAACCATGTTATTAAGGGCATTCTCCAAATGCCTCTCAAACACTGAGATGTTTGGGGCATTAACCACCCTCCCTAGGAAGTCTGGTCCAGTGTTTGACCGCACTCTTGGTAAATAAATGCTTCCTAATTTTAAATCTGAACCTCCCCTGATGCAGCTTTGCACTGTTCCCATGCATCCTATCATTGGCTACAAGGTAGAAGGGCTCAGCACCTCCCTTTCCACTTCCCCCTTCTCAGGAAGCTGCTGAGGTCGCCCCTCAGCCTCCATTTCTCTAAACTAGACAAGCCCAAAGTCCTTAGCTGCTCCTCGTAGGATATTCCAACTAGCTTTGTTGCCCTCCTCTGTCTGCATTTAAGGACCTTCACGTCCTTCTTAAACTGAGGGGCCTGAAACTACGCACAAGGTGAGGCTGCACCAATCCTAAGTACAGCTTGATAGTCACTTCTTTTGACTGGCTGATTGTGGTGTGTTTGCACCCCAGGATGCAGTTTGCCCTCTTGGCTGCCGGGGCACACTGCTGACTCATATTGAGCCTTCTGTTGATCAGCACCCCCAGATCCCTTTCTGCAGGGCTGCTCTCCAGCCACTCCTCTCCCAGTTTATACCTGCACCTGGTGTTATTGTGTCCCAGGTGCAGAATCCAGCATTTGGACTTGCTAAATTTCATGCCATTGATGATTGCCTGATCTATCTAGATCCCTCTGCAAGGCCTCCTGTTCAAGAGAGTCAACAGCACCTCTCAGTTCGGTATCATCAGCTAACTTGCTTATAGTGCACTCAACTCTTGCATCTGGATCACTGATAAATACCTCGAACTGAACTGGCCCTAGCATTGAATCCTGAGGAACACACTGGTCACCAGCCAGATGGAGCCCCATTCACTAAAATCCTTTGGGCTCTGCAGTTGACCCAGTTCTTCACCCAGTGTGCTGTGAACCCACTCATTCCACAGTTGGAAAACTTGTCCAGAAGGCTGCTGTTGGGGACAGTACCAAAAGCCTTACTAAAATCCAGAAAACCTACATGTACTGCTTTCCTTTCATCCACTAGGTGGGTGACCCTAGCATAGAAGGATATCAAGTTAGTTAAACAGGATTTTCCCTTTGTGAACCCATGTTGACTTTGCCTGATGACTGCATTGTCCTTTAAATGCCTTTAAGTAATACCCAGTATGATCTTCACTGTAACTTTTCCAGGAACTGAGGTTAGGCTAACAGGTCTGTAGTTTCCTGGGTCTTCCTTCGTGCCTTTCTTGTAAATTGGAACAACATTGGCTAGCTTCCAGTCATTGGGGACCTCCAGGAAGAAAATCTTCCTGTCTTGGCAGCATACACTTGTAGAATGAGGTAGGATGGAAGGGGCCTCTGCATGTTGCTTCGTATGATCTGCTTAAAGCAAGGCCAAAATAGGGCAGGTTGCTCATGGTCTTTTGTGGTTGAGTTTTGAGTATCACCAAGGATGGAGATTTTACAGCCCCTCTGGACAACATGTCCCCCTGTTTAATTAGATGATGGTGAAAAAAAATTCCTAATATCTAATTGGAATTTTCCTTGTTGTTAACTATGCCAGTTGCTGCTCGTGCTTTGATGGTTCAAGAGGAGTCTGTCTTTCATACCTTCCCTTTAAATAGCTGAAGACAGCAATAAGATTCCCTGTAGCCTTCTCATCTTAAGACTGAACGGACTCAGTGCTCTGAGCCTTATGTGCCATGTGGTCTAACCTCCAAATCATCTTGGTGTGACGAAATGGATGTGTAGTGGCAGGTTAAACCCTTATCTCTGTGAGAGGTATTATATTGTGTTCTTTATCTTGGGAACACTTCAGACATGATCAAATACACCTAGTGAAACATAATGTGGTAGCAAGATGGTTTCTGATAGAGGGTTTTTTCTGTTGTAACTGGTGGCTTCTTAATTATTCTTCATGGTGACTTGTATGAACTTCTCTGTAAATTTAGTGTTGCTTCTTCCTTTTGAAAAGGTACACTTTTTCTTTGAAAGTCTCACTGTGGTGAGATGAAGAACCGTAGCAAATCAGAACTAGGTTTGAATGAAGTTATTAGCTGATACTGTTTTGCAGGTGTTTCAAGTACTGAATGAAAAGAAGCAGCTGTATGCTGTCAAATATGTGAATCTAGAGGAAGCCGATCAACAGACTGTTGAGAGCTATAAGAATGAAATTGCTCATTTGAGTAAACTGCAGCAACATAGTGATAAGATCATCCGCCTTTATGGCTAGTGAGTAAACACTGATTTTATTAAACTAGCATCTTTTTATATAAAGAAGTTGCCTTAAATTTTAACACAAGTATATTTATTTTTTTAGTGAAATTACTGATCATCATATCTACATGGTAATGGAGTGTGGAAATATTGACCTCAATAGCTGGCTCAAAAGGAAAAAAACCATCGATCCATTGGAACGAAAGAGCTATTGGAAAAATATGCTGGAAGCTGTTCACACAATCCATGAACATGGTATTCTTAAATAATTCTAGGAATTTGTATAGGTTATATGGTAGAGATAATATGAATGGGTTTAAACTTTGGAGGTGGTACTGCTTTTAGTTTTGGTGTAAGTCTAGTGATCTCCAAAGATGGGTATTTACTGTGAAACAAAGGACGAGTAAATCTTGATGTAGAGGTAGACTTACTTTGCTAACTCAAAGGTATCTTGAAGTATCACCATTGTATATAGCTTTCTATTTCCTTGCAACAGACAGAAAACAATCTTTTCTGTATTAGACTACATTGTATACTCTCAATACTGCTTGTTCTCCATTAGACTCAAATTTCAGCTGCTCACCCTTTCTTGCAAAAGCTTTGACATTAATCACGGCTTTTACACCGCTCTAGTCTTTACTTTGACGTTGTGTTTCAGCTTTTTCTTATAGTTCTTCAGGCCTTCCTTTCATCTTCACCTATGTAATTGAAGTGCATGCATCTGTATTCTGTTTGACTGTATAACATAAAGGAGAGAACAGATCTGGCCCCTTTTCCTATTTAAGAAAAAGGGTGGAGACACCTGTATACACAGCAGAGAGCATCACCTCTTCAGCTCAAGAATACTAGAACATTCAATAATAGAAAGACAGCAAAACCTACTAAAACACAGGCTACATACTGTGTGATGTGTCCTTGAAACAAACAGTTTTGCAAAATATGAAGACGTATTGGTTGATTATACAGATAATAACCAAAATCCATAAGAAATTATGTAAGTAGGGTTTGTGAGAGGTCAGTCATATGTAATCCTCAGTGAATGGGTACCTTTGGGATCAGGAAGCAGAAAACATCAGACTAAGCAATATAATTCTTTTATTTTAAGTACCTGCTTAGCTGATAATTTAAGAGAAAGCTACAGGAGTGGACAAGTCATTGAAATGATCCAGAACAAGAGTTCACTATGGCAGCGTGCACATACAGCTAGAAGGCCTTTCCCTGAGAGAAACTATGTAGCTCAAGTCTCTTGGAGCTGTTTTGGGGTACCTGCAGATTTGAATAAGTAATAATTCAAACTATAAACTCAAGCAAGTCTTAACTATTAAAAAATAAACAAACCAAAACACTTTTATGAAATCTGCAGAGAATAATTTGGTTTTGGCCAGGTAAAGCTGATCTGCACCTTCTCTCTCTGCAAGGCTTATGGGAATGGAGCAATAAAAAACTCCACAGTAGTAACTTGGATTGACTTTAAACTCTATTTTACAGGCATTATTCACAGTGATCTGAAACCAGCAAACTTTCTGATAGTTGATGGAATGTTAAAACTAATTGACTTTGGCATTGCAAACCAAATGCAGCCAGATGTGACAAGCATCATTAAAGATTCTCAGGTGAAATACTTTACAGAAAAGTGTACATTGTTTTTCCAGAAGTGCTGTAATATTTGCTGATTATGTTGATTAATGTAGTAACTTCAACGAATGCTGAAATTTTATGCTGAATGGTTTTATATGCATATATAAATATTCCTGTATATGAATTTTTACATGTTTTTATAGAACAGAATAACAATGGCCTTCAGCCTTAATAGAAAAAAATTTTCAAGATGCTTTTCAGTGCTTTGAGACAATTTAACTCACTTAATGAGGTGTTAGATTTTTAAGTGCACGCTTCACTTTAAGGAATATTTTTGGTTTTATGGCTAGGTTGGCACAATGAATTATATGCCACCTGAAGCAATAAAAGATATGTCTTCCTACGGAGAAAATGGGAAATCTCGATCTAAGGTAACATATGATCTTTTTTTCTACTATTCCCTTCATATTAAGAAGAAAGTAATTCAAGCGTATATCTTAAGACTTAGTTTCCTTAAAATCTTCCACTGAAACTCAAACACAAGGAAATCCGTTGTGCCGCAATGATGGTGGGCAGAGATTGAAGCCCAAGTTTATTCCTCTTAATTACCTAAAAGCATTTTGCAGATGGTGTTTGGAAAAATGAAAGTGCTGAATTAATGAGTGAAATTGAAAAATTGAAAGCCAAACAGGCTTGGGTGTTGGAGGAACTGATAATATAATGATAACATCTAAACTGATAATAAACCTAAAAATATTTTAAAATACTTTTTTTTTTATGGAGCGATATAAAACAGTCTTCCACTGTGGTGTTGGTGTAAACGGCATTGAACAGCAACATAGAGTACAGTGAAATGCATACAGCCTTTCACCTATCGGAAGCTGTCCTGATGACTAATGTTGTAAAAGTCTTTTGAGCATCTTAAGGGTCCACCATGCTGTGCATCTCTGACAAGTCCTCCTTTGCACTGAAATAGCTCCAGGCTAGAGCTTTCAGGGGGTGTTTCTGGGAGGATCTTCCATGGAATAAAGTGAGAGAATCATTCTTCAGTCACTTATTGGTTGCCTATTGTGCTGCTTATGCCCTCTTGTTTTAGCTCAGTTCCGCCAAAAATTGGTGGAGCTCTTACGGTACTGCTAGCTGCTATGCAGATATATTTTAGCATTCTGCATAAACAACCCCAGCTTAGAAATCTTTTGAAAGTAAGGAAACTTGCTTTCTGATATAAACTACTCTTAGTATGTTTGCTTAAGCAACAAGATATGATGATGGTTGTGTCATTGTTATATTTTTGAATTCTTTTGAGAGAGGCAGGTTTTGCAAGAAATGAGTGATACCTAATAACGTCTTTTAAAAGGTGATACAATGAAGTCTAATATTTTAGGGGGCACATGTGAGCTCTCTGTATCCTTTTAATTTTTCTATGCTACAGAGTACTGTGTATTATAGAACTTATAACTTTATCAGGTCAATGGAATATGAATGATGAAAGTACTGAAGGAAAGCAATTTCATGTTGGCTGTCAAACTTCAGTTCAGGGGTACATAGTTTTGTGGAAAGGTATTAAAATAATCTATATTCATATGTGTGCATATACATACTCTAAGATTGTGACTTTTTAACAGTTGAATGGAAGCATTACTATGTAGTGAAACGCAATCTTGTCTTTCTAAACACAGAATAGAATGTTTTATAGATGGGTTTCTTTTAAGGATAATACTTTTTGCCTTTTCTTACGTTTTTTAAAAATTGCATGCGAAGTGCAGACTTGTTTTGGAGCTCAGCTCATCTAAGCAAAAATCTAACCGTTGTGCTGGGAGACAGGCTGTGTGCCTCTTTCCTCACCTCCCTCCTCTCCCCCACTCCCTGAACTTTATATGCTTTTATTAAAGTGCTTCACCTTCAACAGGAGAAGGGGAAAGTCCTCCTGTAAGGAACAGCCCAGGTGTGGTGGTTGAAATCTGGATCTGAATCCTTTAAACCCAGAGGAACTGATCTATGGCTTCCCACTTTGGGGACGTAGCTGTGATAGCTCACTGGTTTCTGTATTGAATTAATTTAGGATGCTTTTATTTGTATTTACTTATAAATCTGAAATTAGAATCCTGCTGTTCAACTTGTTAAGGACTACCTTTTATTTTAAGTTAGTAGTTCAAGTTGATTTTCAAAGATAATTAATAAAAATAGCTTTCTTATACTAGTGAATTTTAGTGAATGAAGCCACATCACGGTCTTTATAGATAATGTCATGCTTTTGTGGTGGTTTTGTGTGATAGTTACTCAAATCTGTTTTCCAATGTAAAATAGATACTGTTAAGTGAAATGATTGTACAATTATATGATAAACTGACTGAAGGGACAGTTCTTTAAGTGAGGAGTATTCTTAATTTTTTTGTTTTTATTAGATAAGTCCCAAAAGTGATGTATGGTCATTGGGATGCATTTTGTACTGTATGACATATGGAAGGACTCCATTTCAACATATAACAAATCCAATTAATAAACTGCATGCTATCGTTGATCCTACTTATGAAATAGAAATTCCTGATATTGCTGAGAAGGATCTTCAAGACGTGCTAAAGGTAACTGTCCCTTAATCTTAACTTTGATTCAAATAACAGCAGTTTCTTTATTTAAAGCATATTTTCATAAACTGAATGAGTTATGCTTGAGAAACTTTTTTTTTTACAAATAAATGCTCACTGTATTGTAGTAACAGGCCTTATTCCAAAAGAAGATTTAATGAAGCTAGAGCTACTTCATATAGTTTCCATAGTAAAAGTCTATTTTCAGCTCAGTGGCAAATAAACAAGTAAATACGTAGAGGAGTCTGGCTTAACTCCTTTGGCTGAACAACCCTAAGTAAATACAGTAGCTTTTGTACTCGCCATCCCTCTCTCACCCTGCATATTTGCCTGCTTTTGAAACTTGGTCTGTGCTTTTACTTGAGCCCTAATTGTGTTGCTCAGCAGGTAACGAACTGAAATCCAGAAACACTTATCTCCTTAACTTTCAAGTCTTGGTGTCATTTTGTGTCATTTGGTATAAAAGGATGTTGTAGGTTCTGGTCTTCACCACTTCCAACATTGTTGCTGGAATAAAACGGCATACCAAACTTTGAAGATAATTGCTAATGAAGGCAATTGGGTTAATCTGTTGTTCTGCGAGTTGAGTCTTTCTGAGTATGTAGTTTGGCAGTAAGAAGTTCTGATGTGCATCTACAGGGTCTTTTAAAGATCCTCACTGTTAATTCTTATGAAAATTCTTAATTTATTTCAAATTAATTATTTCTTAATTAATTTGCAGCGCTGTTTAATAAGAAATCCTAAGCAAAGAATATCCGTTTCAGAGTTGCTGGTACATCCCTATGTTCAAATTCAAAGTCATTGTCAAACAGGTAAATTTATTTTAAAATACATTTATATTAAATAGCATTTATAATTCTGTTTAAGAAAACAAAATGCTTTACTCATATGTATTTTCTACTTGCTGGCATAACAATCTATTTCGTTTGGTGCCTATGTATGTTTCAGAAAAAAAACTTCAGTATTTTAATTCTTAAACCTACTTTATAAACTGCACTGGTATACAACTTTAGCATAATTATAAATTAACTGCAGGTGTTCCAAATGCAAAAGGAACAACAGAGGAAATGAAACGTATCCTTGGGCAGCTTGTTGGCTTGAATTCTCCCAACTCTATTTCTAGAGCTGCCAGGGTAAGTAAATTTTCCTCTCTATTTTATATGGTAGTACCTGTTCATGCAAACAAAGTTGAGAATGTTTGGTAGTGAAAGCTGAAAGGATACATTTAACCACAGCTGGAAAAACATTACACATCGTAGTGCTTTTGTTTGCAAGCATGTGGAGTCTCTCTACATCCTTCTGAATGCGAAGGGTTGCAAGGATGATGGTAATCTTAATTTTCTAGCTTTTTCTTTCCTTTCCGTGTCCCAGTATATCTTTATTGCTTTGTATCCAAATCTCCCACTGCCCCAACATCTTCTCTCTAAAACAGTCTTTACTGTGCTGTTTTGCTTTTAAACTGCCCCAAAACTGTAGTACGTCTTCTCTATAGTGATGATTCTTAAATTAGAAATGATCTAAAGCAATCTGTCAAGTGTGCAAGCTCTTGGACTGCAACTGTTCTTACTGGAACTTCAACTGGAAGTTGCTGAACTGTTAATACATTGCTATATGTAAATTAGTCCCTGTGTGTTGAGGTAGTATGATTCCAGCCTCTGTTTACTGCCTGAAAGAGAAGCTTGATAACTCTTCACCAACTTGATTCCTTCCACCCTGCTCTCAGAAGAGGTGATGGTGGTTAAATATATAATAAATTGAGATGGAATGCAAAGCTGCTTTTGTGGGGAAGAAAGCAAATTCAGGATGCATGAAGTAAATCTAAATAAGTTTATTTACATTTACACTGCTAGTCATACCTGATTTTCTTTAAATATGGGGGTGAACAAGATAATATTGTTTTAACAATATCGTGATGTGACTGTATTTGTCTGCTGATTTTCCTATGTCATATAAAGCTTGCTCACCCTGAGTATGCAGATACCTCTCTCCTTCCACACTGGTGTTTCCACATCAGAGACAATTAATGGAGTAAACCTAACTTTAAATCTCAGTAATTAGTTTGTTCTCTGCCAACTTGTGAAGCTCTATATCTCTGCTCATGCTGCTAAATCAGTGTATGTTTTCTTTTAGGCACTACATTGCATTACAACTGGTATAACTAAGCTGTCTTAAGTGTATCTTTATTTTCTGATTTGGGAGAGAAATTTTAGTATGGAGTTTGGACTATTTCAGAATGTGATGACTTATTTCAAGTGGTAATGTTTGTTATAAAGATACAGCTTGAATCCATGTGTGATATAACTACGTTCACCTGAATACCTGTGTTTTTATTAACTTTCAGACTTTATATGAACAGTGCAACAGTGGTAAAAGTCTTGATGTATCAGCATTTGCAAAACTTGGGAGTCAAAAATCATGGACAACAAAATGATGTACTACTGTTCAGGATGCAACAGAGATGTCTGGTCTGTTCAAAAAATATTTTGTGCTGCTAGCTTTTAAAAGGACACTCAGCATAAAGTTCACATTTTTAAATGTTCTTTGTGTCTTCTGATAACGCTTGTGGATCATTAAAAATAATTCAGTTGAATGCTTTTCACTGTGGGCTGTTTCCTTCTTTGCACGCCACTTGGATTGAACAATGAAAATTGCTAGTTGATTATGGTATTTGTTACTTACAAAGAACTACAGTGTTTAGAGTACAAAAACTTATATGAAAAACTTTTTATCCCTCTGAAGCTAAAACAAAAAAAAGTTCCTAATATGGTGTACATGAAAAACATCCAAATATCTCTTGGAATATCTCATATGATATGAACACAGTATTATGCTGTTCTGTCCTTTGCCAACAAATACCTCTTGTATCCAGTTTTGATCATAACTAAGGAAATAAATGCGCTGTTTATATATGTGATCAGTTACAATATTGGCAGATACATGTAAATATCACCCAGTTTTTGAGCTGTTCCTGTGGTTAAGTGACATGGTGGAAGCATCCGTACTGTTCTAAAGTTATATGAATAAAATTGCTTTTGCTCTAATGAAAACACTACTATAAATCAATATCCTTTTCAAATGTCAAAGTAATAGAAAGCCAATCAAGGTTCATCATGGTCATAAATTACTAATTTGAATTTTTAAAAGCATTAATACTAAGCAGTCTTTAAAATGCACTGAATGTAGCAGTTACATGTTTGTTAGTGGATTGATCGGGTTTTGTTTTAACTGAGTTACACTTCTGGTGCAAGTGTATGAATTTAAAATTTACTTAAATCATTGAAAGATGTTAAAATAATATCTAATAGCTTTAAGTTGGGAAAAAAAAAATCTTGCCTTCAGTTTCATGACAGCTGCCACGCTGTCCTTGGTTACCTTCTAAAACATGGAGCTTGTCAGCGCTCTATCTTGATCAAGCATTTCGAATTAGTCTGTTTTGCCTTTCCTTCATAATAGCTCTGCATATAAAGAACCCAACTTCATTATTAAAGTGGCTCTTTCCTTGTTTATCTGCGCGAGTTAAGAGTATGACATATTCCTTGACCAGTGATGGAAAAAGTTGAAGGTCAGCACTAGGGAAGCTTTGCTGGACAATTTCTGTATGTTAGATTACTGAGTTCATGGTTTTTTAGCTTCAGAAGAGCACTGAAATATTTTAAAGTTTTTGTGATAGCTTTTGTATTTTGTGTTTGTTTGGATAACTTGTATTGGGAAAAGATGGTGTAATGTAATGCTTCACAAAGGCCTAAGTTGAGGGAGGTTTGTCTTTCATTGTAAGTATATATTTAAATATTTGCTTTGCCCTACTTCTGAGGTTGTTTTTTTTTTTTTTCTTCAGATTGCCTGGATTCACAAGATCTAGGTTTTTATCTTTTTCATCTTGGAACACTAAGTTTCACAGATGTCTTACTAGCTGTTGATTTCTGTAGCTTTCATTTCTATGACTCTTGAAAGATTTAGAGAATCAAAAATCTTGAGTGGTGTGGTGCCATGTGTTACCTGTTAACCGGAACTTGTAAAACTGTACTGTGAAATCTCCATAAAGGCTGTGAAGAAGGGAAGTAGTCTAGTTTAGACTGCCAGGTTTTACTACCTGACAGAAGTATGATTATGCATCCAAGCAGTGGAGCACAGATCAAGTGCCTGGAAATTCTTTCTGCCTCTGTGGTGGAGGTACATGTTCATAGCACTTCTGTCACCTGAATACCTTCTGGTAGGTCAATTTAGGTCAGCTGTCTGGGTAGGGGAAAATGGTCATTCTTGCTGCTGGAGGCTTACTTAAGCCAACACATCTTGCTGCCTTGGGAAGATGTAGCTGGAGTCCAGAGAAGTCTTAGAAATGACTTTGAGCATCACAAAGTACTGGGTAGTTGTGTTTGATATGCTGAGGACATGGATAT
>NW_009648955.1:1400127-1420414 GCF_000708025.1 Charadrius vociferus
TTTTCTTTGTCTAGCTAATCTTACCTTACAACTTTTAAGAATAGGCATATTGTATTGCATGCTCTATTCTGCTTTCCCTTGGTGCTTATGGGGGAATCACTCTTTACTGACACCTTCAGCTAAAGAAAATGTGTTGTGTTTTACCTCTAAGACAGCTATTTCTGCAAAGATCCAGATGTAAAATGGCAGCTGTACTTAGCATGATTCTTCAGCTCACAACGTAACCTTTTTATGTGATTGCACACTGAGCAGTAGTAGCTTTATGGGTATCACTCATAGCACTATCATAATGTCTTGATCTGAAGTTAATAGCAAAGAAAAGAGATGGCGAGTTGTAAATACCTATCTTAACAGCAGTATTGGAGGAAAGACTTTATTTCAATGTGTTCTTGCTATCTTTCCTACCATTGATTTATCAGTTTTAATGACTTTATAGCCCCATAAGAACTGAAAAATGAGAGATGAATAGCAAACACTGATCTCAAATGATACATGAAATTCAGAAGTACAGTATTTTTTCCAAAACTTTAGTAGCTTTGATTTTTAAATGAGTTTCAGAGCTTGCTAATATAATAAAAGCACCCCTCAATAGGTGGGGAACTTTGTTCTTAATTCTGTCATATTCAAAGCAGTAAAATGATTCTTCAAATAATTTAGAAAAAAGTTCCTTAATGAAGAAAAGTGTTTCTATAATTTTATCAGGCCTCTGCTTAATGTCTGTGTTTCAAAACTCTAAGCCCTCACCACCTTCATATGCCAGTTAGGACTATCCTGCTGTGACAGAGCAAGAGCTTGTAAAAGGCCATTAATTATTCTGGGGTGTGGTGTTCCTGTGCCTGTTCAACACCTTCCCTCCTTTGTTTCAGGCTAGCAGTGATTCTCTGGATTACACAGGGAGAGTGATTAGGAGTGGGAACTCCTTCTGATACCAGCCCTTCTGCTCTCACCCTGGTCTGGGAGGAGGGCTGAAGCAGGGGGCAGAGAACGTGTGCTCACCCCAGTGATGGGGCACGTGCAGGAACAGCACATCTCCCTTGTAAGGGCAAACTTGGAATGATAAAATTAACTTCGTTGTTGATCTCACTGTTGTTATATGAAACAGATTGTAGCATCTCAATTAGTCATCTGCAAGGACAGGGGGAGCTATCCCATATTTCTAGGGAAAAAAGGTTAAAGACTTGTTCCCTGTAATGGTCCTGTTGTTTTTTGTCTTTTTTTTTTTTTAATCACAGACTTTAGTACCCCTGTGGAAGTTCAGTGGTATTTCAGGCATAATGAGTACATATGCTAATTGTACTCCGCTTGTCGGTTATATAAATGTTAAAGTTATAAAGCTTGAAGTTACAGAAGAAAAAATGTTAATGTTCTGCACCTTTCATATTCTAGATAGTTTGGGAGACTACTTATGGCATGGGAACTGAAACGCTATCTCTGGCTTTCTCTGGAGAGGGGGAGAAGAAGTATCAGCCTCTTCAGAAAACTTGTGAAGGAAATCTTTACTCTGCAGAAACATCTCACAAAGAGTTGTTATTGAAATGTCTCCCAACCACTTGTCCAGATTACAGATCTTGAAATATTTCTGCATAATTATTCTAATGTTATTGTTAACTTTCACTGTTTTGCTTTGCTGGTTAGTGTTGAATATGCAGAGAAACCATGCTACGTGCCTTATTTTTTTTCTATTGTAGTGTATGGTTTATCAATCCCTTTTCTTATTCTGTGACTGTTCAAGAACCCACAGGAAATACAGCTGTCAGGAGAGGGAGCTTATGAAAGAGGACTGGAGCTGATGAGAGGCAGTGGGCTGTTATCAGTCATCCCTTTTAAATAAAAATTTTCTGTTGCAAATGGGAAATTGATTTATACTCTTCCCCTGCCTCAATGATGATTTACAAGATGTCCACTTACCTTGGAGGCTGCCACTTCCTGCCCCTCAGTCTATTCCTGTTGGTTTTTTGCTTTGTAGACAGCCATTTCCCTTTTCAGATTTTGCTGGGATCCTAACAGTGTGTGTGAAGTAAAGAATGGCTATGCATGAGTAGCTGTAAAGGACAGAAAATACCAGTCTTAAATGTTGGGTAACAGAGGTTGCTGCCAGAAGCTTTCTCAAGATTGCAAAATGCCCATCATGCATTACTGTCACCTTCAAGGCCACAGTTCAGGACATTGTGTATGTATAAAATGGGGAGAGGTGGTGACTGACTAAACTGGAGAATGTCTGTTTGTAATTGCTGATACTGGATACATGTGTAATGCTGTATCAGCTAATAGTGAGTTACCACAGCTACATGAAGAGTAGAAAGGTAAATGAGAATGCTTCAGTAAGTTCCCTTTAGTAATTCTTGCTCGAAAAAGGGGTTTGGAAACTTACAACCTTTAAATCTAATACTGTGGTCCAAAAAACCTTTACTCAGCAGCTAATACTAAGAAAAGCCGAACTGCAGAAGGGCAACTTCCTTTTTTATTTATGGATGGGTTTAGTACTGCTGAGCCTGAACAGCTGTGTGTATAGTTGAAATTCAAAGACTAAATGGAGTTTAAGTTTTGAAGGCTCTGCTCTTATAGTCTGTCTTGGTGTGCCAACACCCAGAATTGAGTCCTTGACAAATATAAGAAAAGGAGGCTGTTCTTGCGTAACTCCCTGCTCTCGGGATACTTTTCCAAGGAACAAGACAAGTCTATCCCTGCAGCCCTGGAGGAGCCAGACTCCTGCTTCTCATCTGGCTTTCTTGAAGGCACTCCAGGCTCCTGCTGCTGAATGCGTAGCTTGGCAGGAAGGGAATGGTTAAATCCCTAACAGTAGAGAGTGCAGAGCAGGGTGTGAGTTACCTTCAGACTAAGTGGTCATATTGTCACTCTATTTTGGTCCCTCCTATGAGTTTCTATTGGTTCTTTAAGCACCTGATGGTGGTTTCATGCTAAACAGATAACTAATTCAGGCAGTAGTGATAAGTATCCGATTAAAAATTAAACAGTTGAAGTAAACTTGAGTTCTAGCCCACCTCTGAAGCCTAGCTTACTCCTGAGCTCCTCAGCAAGGATCACAGGTTAATCCCTGCAGGTGCCAGTTAAGGCAAGTAAGAGCTGAAAACTCTTTGCTGCTTCCTTCACGTTGCCTGCACTCCTGTGTTGCCTTGCTGCTCCCTCAGTTTGTGCGAGTTCTCTGCAGCAAGCATAAAACAATAGTACTTTTTATCATATTTGTATCTTAGACACTCATGGCTGAAATACATCCTGTTTCAGCTGAGTATAAACTGCTAATACAAAAGCACTCCCTTCCTGCTCAGTGCATGTACTGGCTCCCAACTCAGTTACCTGTGCCCACCTGCCAAGAGCACAAAGCCCGTCTGTCTGTCAGTGAGCTTGCAGAGTATGCCCTTGTTTGCTCACTGCTCCACATAAAGTAATTAAGAGATAAATCTTCTTGCAAGATAAAGGCTGTAAAGAATGGAGCAGGCAATGTAGTGTGATTACTTGTAGGATAGAGCTGTATACCTGTATGGAAACAGAAGGAGGCTTTGTGCAGCCTGCCCATACACTTTCATGGGAGTTGCTGAAATGAAACCTGAGATAAAAATCTGACTCTTCACCTCGATTCCTCCCCTTGACAGGTGGAATATCCACAGCTAAACAGTGATGCAATTCCAAGATGCCAGCTCTAATCAGATGAATTGCTAAAATCCAGCCAGCTTTTGCAATGAAAGAGGTGACTAATTTAATGAGGAATAGTGGTGCCACTGTTTTGAACCCTTAATAAACACAAGGAAAAGGTCAATGATTAAACAGCATCAGCCCATTGGTCTTGACTCTTACAGTATTGTAAAGATCTCTGGCTTGTCTCTGTACCCACTTAATGTGCATGTTATGTGATAAGTGCAAGTAAACTTTGAATACCTGCTTGTTACATGCTTTGTCTATCTCTGTCTCAGGGTTGGTTTTTTTCCCTATTTTACATAGCTGTTGAAAACCAATTAAAAATACAATTGAGTAACAATAAGGAAATATGAAATAGATTCTTGGCATTGATACTTGCTTCCTGTGCGGTCTTGGATAAAATATTTCTGTGAGTCTTTGCTCTTTACATTCCTTGTCTTGTCTGCTCACAGTTTGGCAGGAAGCTGTTAGGTACCATGGGACTGTACAATGCTTGTTGCGCTCAGTGACACTCTAGGGGATAGACCTCTTGATGGTGCTATTGCAGAGTGGCATCATATTTTGAAATATTCTTAACAGGGGGTAAAATTTGTCATCCACATGGTGTTTGGATGTGGATACAGTGGGGGTCTGATTTACGGATGCACAGCTTTGTGCAGTGGAAGGCAGTCACGTCCCCTCCACGGTGGCTGAGGAGCTGCTGTGCGGTGGAGGGACTCCTGAACCAGCCACCAGGAGCCACTGACCAAAGTGGGCAGAGGAAGGCCTGCAGCCTGTGAATGTTTCACTTTGCTGATGAATGGGCTAGCTATTGCGCTGTAATGCAAAACAAAATTTCTGTGGCCACCTCCGCTAGATGGGATTTGACTATATCTAGTGGCCTGGGCCCTTCAAGGAACTTGGCTGCTGAAACAGGATTTCCAAGTTCTCGATGGTTTGGGTAAAAGGCAGCAAGGTGCTCTTTTCCAATGAGCCAGCAGTGCCTGTTGGCATGGGCAGTGGTGGCACTGTAGTGCTTCAGGGAGTTTTACAGGTGAAAGTACCCATAGACAATAAGGTACCACAGTAACGAGACAAGCAGGAGTTTAGAGTCTTGAGCAGGACTTGGGTACCCGGCTCAAAGGTGAGTGTCTGCCTAAATCTCTTTCAGTCTGATCTTGGGACTCAGCAGAGGTCCAGCACTGCAAAGGTAAAGACATTTCCTAACTGCGGTGATGCGTGCTATCATGCAAATATGAGCAAAGAACTGGCTTTAGGGAGAGCAGATGAAGATTCAAAGAAATCCTGGCTTTCGGCACGTTGTTCACATTGAGTTAGAGAATGGTCCTGTTGCTGCTCTTGCTTCTCATCTTCTCTAGGAAGAGAAGGCTGTGACAGAAAAGCAGAGTAAGCTACCTGTGTTGGTGTTCAGAGCAGAGGAACTTGAAAGTTTTCATGTCAGAGCCTTGCTTTGTAAGAGATTAGTCCGAGGAACGATTTGAAATTGATGTGCCGGTAACAGTTTTTTAGGGCAGATGATGAAATGAGTGCTAACAGCTCTCCAGGCCCAGGTGCTATTGACTGAAGGAGTCGAGGAGTTTGCAGTAGCTTTGTGAGACATACTGTGATTTTTATTTATTTTTTTTTTAATTAGCCTTAGGAACACAGAAATGGAAGGCAGTAAATGTGATACTGATCTTCAAGAATGTTGGAGCATGTAAATTAGACTACTAAGTATGACTTACGTAATAAATAAATTGGAGAAAATATATTAAAGAGTGGAATGAAAGGGATACATGAATGAATATAAACTCTTGGGAAAATCTTTTGTAGAAAAATGATGCTTATGAATCTTAGTTCTTTCCACTGAGTCCATGAGCATGACACTCATATACAGCATATTTGTTTCTTTTTCCAAAAGCTACTAATGCAAGGTTCTTCAGCTCTTAACAGAAGATAAAACACCAAGACAAAGGAGGAAAATCTCAAGGGTAAGTGGGTGAGAGAAAGCTATGGAATCAGCAGTCAGTCATTCCCACCTAAGAAAGGTTACCAGTAAGGTGGGTCAAGGAGCTGTGGTAAAGCATGATCCCAAGCGATCTTAGGGTTAACAGCAGATTGATTGTTGATACAGGAGTATTCAGAAAAAGAAAACTTAGAGCTTCCTGTGGGAAAACAGAAGAATATCATATTAGTGATGAAATGGCAGAGGAAAGCCTATATTTGACAGAACACAAACAAGTTCACATGGGAGGAAAGTATCCTAATATAGCACCGAGGGCTTTGGAGTGGTATTCAGGGAACGTTCTTCTGCATCATGCCTAGTTCTCTGAAAATGTCTGCCCAACCCTTGTACTGCAGGAGCCAATTAGAATATTAATTATTAGGAAAGGAAGAGAACAAAACAAAATATTGATGTGCTGCTATATAAATGTGTTTGGTTTGAATGCTGTCTGCTGTTCTTGAAAAGGATCTAGTAAAACTAGAGAATGTGGGGAGAACCAGTGAAGGTGTCCAAAGAGATGGAACTACTCCCATAGAACACTGCGAGCTGTACGACTCCCTTAAACTCTATCACCCTGGCAGGGTGCTGGAGGGGGGAAAGGAGAGTTGCACAGGACTGGGAGCTGATGAAACGATCAGTCGGAATTTTCAAACTGGTGAAAGGAAGATACTGGGGTTTAGTACGCAAAATGTAATTACGTTTGAAATGAGGCTAGTGGGGTATATTGTGGAAGCCAAAGGTATAAGTGTGTTCAAAAAGAGATTAGATACATTCAAGGAGATTAGGATGATCCTTGGCACTGAAAATATGTGGTGTGGATGTAATCTTTGGCTTGGGAATTCTCCTTAAACCTCTGATACCCAAGTCTCTGGGATGTTTTGCCAGAGATGGAATCACTTATGTTGTTGAAAGGGTTCATGTCGGAAAAGGATATCAGACCACACTGCCTCTTGCTCTGACCCGCTGTGGCGAAAGTCAGATTCCTTAATTGGAGCCCTGTGGTTGGGTTTCTTTGGGTCCTACCTAGATACTTGATTCCATTCTCTGTACCTGTCAACACTGCAATTTTCGCAAGTGGCATTCAAATGTATTTGATTAGATACATCAGCGTCAACTGAAAAGCGGTCATGTTTTAGCAAGCGTTCTGTGTACCGGCAATGGCTTGACCATATCTGTACAACGTTATCTGGCATCCCACCTTTGTCTTCCACCTCAGCTGCTGCCTCAAGTAGTCATGCAGGTTTTGTAACTTCACTGTAACCTCCCTGCTGAGATCATACGCCGTACCTCAGAAGGGCACCTGGAAGCGAGGATCATGGCAAAGGCTTTTTGCCTGGATGCAAGCTGGGAGCAAGGCTGTGGGGAAAGCAAGTAGCAGAATAGTCAGCTACAGCTCTTTGTGGTGGGAGCAGTGTTCAGGTCTGCTTGTTAAAGGTTTGGTCTTACAGGTTCACTTTTAGGTCCTACCGATGCTCTATAACTTTCTCGACTCTGCTTTTAGCCACATACTGACATAGTTGGCACTAAGGTCCCGTTTTGCACATCGCCTGCTGATAATGCCGGCAGCAATTCCTAGGTCGGTGCAGGTGGCCATGTTCCAATAACCACTTTGGCACACTGGTGGTTTTTTTTTTTCCTACATGGGCAGGTCTATAACTAGTCCTGCAAAACTTGTTTAACTAGCCCCTCCTTTGCACGGTTCCCCATGTGCTCAGCCTTCCCACAGCACCTTGCCTCACACTTCGTTGTACGTATGTCCTTATTCCCTGTTTTGGGGCAATAGCTGGAAGCTTTCCAGTGGTGGCTTCATGGGGAAATGCCAGTTCAAGGAGTTCACAGTGTTCCTTTCAAATTCTTCTGGGTTTCACTTTTGACAGGTGCCTGGTATCATTGACCAACTCCTGCTGTAGTTCCTAGCATAAGGCCTCCATGTCCTGGAGTTTAGGTCCTTTCAGGATCTGGAGTAAACTTGCTGGAAAATAAGAAGCCCCACAGCATTTGCTGTTTACTTCATGGTCTTTCATTGTATCGGAGCATTCATTCCACCTTCAGCCACTGGTCAAGGATGTTTTGAGTTCAGGGAGGTTCTTCATGGAAGACTAGTGAAAAATAAACTTTCCTGGATATCAGACATCCTGCTTTTAACTATGTCTGGAAACCTATATGTTCCCAGAAGGGATGTGCGTAAGGACTAGTTGTGTAATGAGTTAATCCATGAATATTGCTCATGTATGAGTTGTGCATCCAAAGCTGGTGCATCCAAGCACATTTTCCGTAACAGCTTATTCATCTTACCTGGATACAGTAAACAGGAGTCATTACAAGTAGAGACTTGCTCATTCTTACTAACTAAAATATCATCTCTTTCTCTCTTAATTTTGCAATTATAATAATAACTTGAAGTCTATATTGAGATAAGATATCACAGAGGTTAATTTTAAGTATCTCTTAGAACATCATAGCCTAATAATGAAGAATTTCCTTTCCCTAAGAAAGGCCAAGCATAAAAGAAAGATGAAGATATTAAGGCAAGACTAGATGAAGCATCCACTTCCCTCTGCAGCAAAACCATGCTGTATTTCCTGGTGTGAATGGATCCAATTTAAAAAAAAAAAAAGCCTGACCAGAAACAGGGAGGTGCTGCGTCTCCACTCTTCTGCCTTGTGAGCTGTCAAGAGCCTCTCTGGGAGGGTGAGAAACTGTCTGGTGCCCTCCTGCTCTCTCCTGGCCTTCCTTCTGCTGGGCTAAGTGAGTCAGGCTTTTCTGTAGAGTGTCTTCATGACCCACCTAGTAACCTGCCTTTGCCCTTTCACGCATCCTGCTTAGCCACGTTCAGAGAAGATAAATTGAAAATGAAAGTATTTCAGAAATCTTACCAGGTGCCTTTTGGAAGGAAATGTTAACATTACTTTTGTCTTTTCAGGGAATATTTTTCTGAGTACAATCCCTAGGCTGCATCCTTCTTGGCTTAAGCACTCGTGATTGATAACAAATAAAAAATGACTAATACAGAACTCTCCCTCCCTCCCTCTGCTTTCTTTCACCTCCGACTGTGAAGCTCAAAGCACACAGGTGAAATGCTTTGGCTTTGGTTCTAGGTGCTTGACCTGCTCTTTGTATGATTGAGTTTACTGTGACTTATTTTTACCCCTACCCATGAAGATAACCACCTAGACCAATGAATTACCGATCCTGAATTGAGGATGACAAAGGCAGAGGTAATGTTAAATTTCATTAGAATGCTGGTTTTGTCATTAATGAAAATATTAGCTGTGATCCTTAAACTTTGAAGGAGCTCTAAGAGCCCCTTTCAGCCTACTGAAATACATCTTGCTTTGCACCGCGCTCCTCAGGCTTCTGATTTCTTTTTGACCAGCAGGATGACATCCAAATTCACATGACGGGCAACACCAACGTTAGTACTGTATCTTGTCATCTGTCTTAAGGGTTCACTTTTTCCCCATTTCAGGCAGTGAGAAGCTGTTGTGCCAAAGGCTGTATGTGAAGATATGTGCAATACATCCTGACTCTCAGGAGGAACAAAATTCTTTAGAAGGGTCTGATTTATCATTAATAAGTTCCAGATGTATTTTGTGTCACTTTCCACGTTATTATTGTTGCATACTTTTCCTCTTAAATCTAGACATTCCAAGATGGCGATCAGTGCCTTCCCTTGAGTGCAAATGAAGTTGCCCTTCCCATTCCAAAATTATGGAATTGTGCAACATCGTGCTCAGTTTCAGTGGCCGTGTTGCCTTTGCTCCATGGAGACTTTATGGTCCTCACTGAAAACAGAGTCAAAGAATTGGTTTCTTTTGGGGTTACACATAAATTTAGTTACCTGTATATTGTTCTCATTTCCCCTATGGCCTTTTACATATGAGAGAAGATCTTATTGTTTAAATAGCCTTTGCAAGGTCAATCTTAGCTTACCTTTTAGATGAGAAATAATTTTTTTTGGAAGGTTCTCAAATTTCTTATGTCTGGAATTTATGCTCTTTCAGATTTTAAAAATCAAAAGTCTTGTTCTTAGATCTACTTTTATTTATTTGTCCTGACACTTTATTTTAATCTGTGATCCCTTATTATTTCTAAAAGAAAAATCTTTCAACCCTTCTATTGTCCTTGCTTAAGAAAATGAAATCGACTGGCTTTTGCTCTTACAGATTTTGGGGCTATTTAGTAAAGAGAAATGTCCCTCTCCGGGTTGTGTCTCAAACATTTATTTTTTATCTTCCCCCTTCCTACCCCCCTCCAATTTTTTTGAGGATGCCAACCTCCCACAAGGGTATAGCGTATAGTGATATTTAGTCTCTGGTTTATCCCCTATGCTCTCTAGACAGCAATCCTTTCCTGTAGGCAGTGCTGCTGCCCAGGGTGGTAGATGTGGATGTCATCTGCTGGTCAGAAAGGAATCAGAAGCCTGAGGAGCTTGGTCTGAGGCAGAACCATAAATCAGTGGCCTCCTCATGCTGCTGGTATGGTGTGGCCACAGATCTGCCCAAGGAGCATCATTTCAGCTGAGGCCAGGGCTGGGGCTTGCTGAGCCCCCAGGAACTGACTAGAAGAGGCTTCCTCAGCAGAAGGATGTTCAGCTGCATCTTCTACGCCCCAAGCTCAGTGGCTTGCCCTGATCATAAAATTGTCTTTTAATTGCTTAATGTTGCATTTCGGATGTAACTACAGCTTCCTGGTTGTCCTTGCATTAATGACTGCCAGCTTTTTATGTGCGCTATGACTGCATCAAAATCAGATCTGTACCAGTGGCAAGCAGAGTGCAGGTTTCACAGAATGGTCAGGGTTGGAAGGGACCTCTGGTGATCATCTAGTCCAACCCCCCTGCCAGAGCAGGGTCACCTACAGCAGGTTGCACAGGATGGTGTCCAGGCAGGTTCTGAATGTCTCCAGAGTGGGAGACTCCACAACTTCTGTGGGCAGCCTGTTCCAGTGCTCTGCTACCCTCAAAGAAGTTCCTCCTCGTGTTTAGATGGAACTTCCGATGTTCAAGTTTATGCCCATTACTTCTTGTCCTATCACTGGGCACCACTGAAAAAGGAGCGTTCCCATCCCCCTGGCACCCTCCCTTTAAGTATTTGTAAGTATTGATAAGATTCCCCCTCAGTTTTCTTTTCTCTATACTAAAAAGACCCAAGTCCCTCAGTCTTTCCTCCTAAGAAAGTAGCCCTCTGTAGCCCCTTCGTTTGCTTCCTTTGCAGTAATTCAACTGTCCCAAAGCGTCACAGTCAGAACAAATCAGTGCTGATGCGTGGTGTGGTTTTCTCTTCATACTGTTGTCAGGTACTGTCCTGGGGTATGTTGTCATTAGTGATCACGTTCTAGAGCAATATGTCATTGTCCAGTCAATGTCAAATTGATACCAGCAGTGGTAAAAGAGCCAGTATGCCAGTGTCACCAGTCCCTTCTCTTCTTCGCATGCACCTGTATTTTTGGCATAAAACTGTCAGGTCTTGACAAGGTCTTAAATCCACCTATTCATTTCAAGCTAACACAAAATATCTTTTAGCTTTCTTAGATCTCTGTACCTATATGTATATTTTATTAGTCACAGTCTAGGTGCCCTTAAAAGGTTCCTACCTGTACTGACAGTTTCCTCATATGACAGTAAGATGTTCATAATATTTTGCATTCATAGCTCTACCTTTTTTTCTGGTATGGTTTTGTTTTGAGTTACGGCTCTTGTAATTGTTGTCTGAGCTGTACGATACTTTACTGACACACCACTGGCTCTGGACTATATTTTAGCTCACTTCTGATGGATCCTCAGGGAAAAATATCTGCACTCACCAAATCTCTCCCAGGTTGGCATTTGATTTACAAATTACACGTGTTGACTTCAAACACACGGAGCCTTTTAGCAGCGTCTGAAAGGTGTGTTTCTGGAGGCTGTTGATCACAAATGTTTTTTTTGTCCAGAGTCAGACAACACTAGTCTCCAATGGAACAGGTCTAAAATTTTATGAGTGTATGCTGTGACTGAACCTGCTGTTTCTGCTCAAACACGCTGGTTATTGGTGTATGTTGGTGCCTGGTCCACATACTACCAGCCCTTGGGCCGAACCATGTGCTGCTGGTGTTTTAAGAGTACAATGCCCATGTGCTCCTTCAGTGCTTTAAAGTTACTGTAATCAGATTCTTTTTAACTCCTGAGGCTGTTGATCACAAATGGGTTTTTTGTCCAGAGTCAGACAACACCGGTCTCCAATGGAACAGTTCTAAAATTTGTTATGAGTGTATGCTGTGACTGAACCTGCTGTTTCTGCTCAAACACGCTGGTTATTGGTGTATGTTGGTGCCTGGTCCACATACTACCAGCCCTTGGGCCGAACCATGTGCTGCTGGTGTTTTAAGAGTACAATGCCCATGTGCTCCTTCAGTGCTTTAAAGTTACTGTAATCAGATTCTTTTTAACTCCTTCAAGAGTTAAATCTTTACTAGGATTTGTATCGGTGTTTTGGACACTTTTGCATGGGAATGCTCTGAAGCAGCTCATTCAGCTAAATTAGGTAGTTGTTTCTGAACTTAGTTAACTGTTTTAAGGAAGTTTGTATTCTTTCCTGCTCTGCTAGACAGTTGTTTCCAATTGACTCCAGTTGACCACGACTTCTCTGCCTAGGAATGCTCCTTGTAATAAACAGTTTGCCGTAGCTCCAGTCTTATATTGTCAGTTCTTTCCGCAGCTGCTCAGAAGATTAAGTCATGCTTGACCAACCTGATTGCCTTCTACGATGAAACGACCGGATCTGGGGATGAGGGGAGAACAAGGGATGATGTTTACCTCAACTTTAGCAAGGCTTTTGACACTGCCTCCCACAATATTCTTGTACACAAGGCAGGATATTAACGACTGGGTGGATGGATGGACAGCTAGAAGATGGGTGAAACACTGTTTGGATGACTGGGCTCAGAGGGCAGCGGCTAATGGGCTGTGCTTTACACCCCTGCAGTGCTTTTCACTGGGATGTGACCTATTCAACATCCTCACCAATGGCCTGGAGGAGGATGCAATGTGCCCTCATCAAATTTGCAGATGATAAATGCTTGAGGGCAGGGCTGCTTTTTCTGGGCAGGCTTGAGGAATGGGCCAACAGGAACCCCATAAAATTCATCAAGGACAAAAGCTAAGCCCTGCCCTGGGGAGGAGGATCCCTGGGCACCAGGACAGGCTGGGACTACCTGGCTGGGGAGCAGCTCTGAAAAGGCCACAACGGGCAGCGAGCTGTGAATGTGCATCAGCGCCTGCATTGCCCTTCTAACAGACCTCTGCCCATAGCTGAGGTAAATTAGCTAAGCATATAGCTGTTAAATTAAGTTTTACATCACCCACCATGATTCAAGTCCTCTCTAGTAGTAGCATGACTTGCCCTATGACCTCTGAGCAGGAAGCTCAGACAGGCTCATTGGATAGTCTTAAACACAAGGGTTTATTTGTTTTTGTTTTTTTAAACTGATGTAAACTTGGTGTCAGGGTCTTTTTATTTCCACTCTAGCGTCTTGTGATCTTCCTTGTCTTCTCTAAGGGTGTCTGTTGGAGCCTATGCTGCCCCCATCTCTTTCTGATGTGACAAAGAGCGTGGTACATTCGTAACATAAACATGGGAAGGAGGAAGACGTAAATGGGGCCTGTGTCTTTTCTAATGTGCTGTTAACCTATATGTCCAGTTCCCTGCCGATTATGGCATTATCTTTATTTCTGACTTTTGTCTGTCTTCTGCTGTGACAATGATGTATACTGTGAAGAGCAGTCATTCTGGCACCTGTTTCCAGTTAAATGTTGTGGTCTCTCTTGATGACTAGCAGCACACCTGGCTCAGGACTCATGCTGGCTTCACAGATCTGCTTTGTGCAGTGCACAGACTGCGCCTTCACCCTTATTATGTGACGCAGACCTCCCAGAGGAGCATCCTTCCCTCTGCCACTGTGGCTGTGTCTGCTCTGGTAGGTAGAGCAGACATGGGCCCCTTCCCTCTCCATGAGGGCTGGGGCACAGCGTGGCTCACATCCATACACCTGACCTTGCTTCTGTCCCTGACTAGGGTTGTCTCGCCCAAGCTCGCTCTCCTGAGCTTGTGCTGTCCCTTGAATTTTCTGGGAAGGGAGTAGCTGGCTCAGGCAAAACTTCTGGTGGGTAGTTTGCCACCACTGAAGCAGTAGGTGGCAAAAGGGAGTATTTCACAGCTGTTGGCACATGGAGGTGACTGGGCGGCACATCGGGAGGGGTTGCTGTCAGGCAATTCGGCATCAACCACTGATTTCCAGAGGACGGCAAACAATACTGCATCTGGGAAGGGAATCAAGATCAACGGCATTTGGGCCCTGAAACTCCTCGATTTTCTGCTTACCCCTTGGAAACATCAGGAGGGTAATGCTGCAACCAAGGCTTTTTTGTGGGTTTTTTTTGGTGTGTGGGGTTTTTTCCCCTGCTAAATCAAATAATTTATTGAAAAAGAAATTTCCCTAACTGAGTTGAGAAATTCTTGGTCTGGCACTCTTTTAGTGTTGAAGCATGTTTATTCCTCTGGCACTGCAAAGGGCTCTTAGGGCGGGCACGCGCTGTGTTTGCAGTCTGGGGTTGCAAACCGGAGAGCACAGACCCCACTCGGGAGCAGGACTGGGCTGTAACACCTTTCTGGGTGTTTTGCAGCCACTTGAGGGCACCATAGTATTGCCGATAGAGTTTTTGCTAACTGCATGGTGGCCTGTTCCCTGCATTTTAAAGGAATCTTTTAGAAAAAAAGCAATTTATTTAAAACCCCTACCATCTTGTGAGAATGCCTATTTCTGATCTGTTTTATCTTCTGCTGCATTATGGGCATTTAGCCATAGCACACAACGCTCTCTGTTATGGTACACATCTTACACCAACTCTTTCAGTAACTCCTAACAGGGAGATGAGCTTTGTGGATGACCAGACTCAAATGGAGAAAAAAATGAGTGATTTAGCACTGAGCTCTTGTGAGATATGAGCTTTGCTTGGAGAACCAGGGTGGGGACAACTCATTTGAGAAGGGTTTGAAAACCAAAGGCAGCAGCTGTGCCCAGCATCGTAGGTAGGATGAGCACGCAGCCCCCCATGCCATCGCTCCGGCAGGCAAAGCCTCCTCCACTGAGATGCTGAACTGCTTCTTCCTCCCCTTCTCCCACCCCTGCCCGCTTCCCATCCTTCCTCTCCCTTCACGCACTGCTTTACTCTCGGCCTCAGATGTTTCCAGCAGCAAAAAGGCTAAAGCAGTCATGGTTTTTATTGCCCTCTGCAACATCCCCTGCAGGCAGGGGTAGGTCCAGATTTGGGTGCAGTTGCATTCGCGCGGCAGAGACAGTCCCTTAAAACAAGAAGGTCACCTTCATGCGGCTCAGCCCGGTTATCGCACAGCTCCCGAGAGCAGCGGGACCCAAGCAGCCTCGAGTCGCCCTGTGCCCACTCAAAGATGCGGCGACTTGTCTTCTGTTGCTCGAAGGAGGGCGATGCTGACGGTGCCTGATGGATGGTTATTTGCTGGTTTTAGGGGGTGTGTGTGTCTGAATTTTGGCAGGGAGGGTTGGCTGAGGATCTGACTAAACTAGAGAGGGCAAAAAGGTGGTCTGTTCCTGCTAGGGACAATTGCTAGCCATGCAGGAGCGCTTCAAAGCACTGCAGAGAGCTGCCCAGGGAAAATTCCCGAGGGATACTTTTTATTCCTCTGAGGTAATAAGCTTAAATTCAAAGGAGGAGGTGTGTGCTTCTCTGGAAAGTGCTGCAGGCCTTGGAGTTGTGCCCCAAAAGTGTTTCTGTTTGTATTTCAGAGGCTGGGCCACTGCAGGCTTGTCAGCACAAGAACAGGCTCCCAGATGCATAAAGCGTCAGTAGGAGAGATCTGTCCTACAAAGCGAGAAAGAGCATGAGTAGATTTAATCTGGGGCTCGTCCCAGGACCCCGAAGGGCCCTGTGTTGGCAGGGCACCAGGCGAAGAATCAGGAAAAATGGTTTTGAGTCTCAAATCTACCGCTGGGTTGTGTGACAAAACTGTATGGCCTCTCTGAGCCTCAGCTTCACGAGCTGCACATTGCGCTTAATTATGCTCAGATTCAGTGGCCTAAAATTTAAGGGTGTCGTTGCTGCCTAGATTTGCTTTTGTTATTTATGGCCTCGTTGAGGACCTTATCTGTTTCAGTGACTCATCTCTTCCACAGCTCCTCTGCAACAGATGAAATTTCACCCGGATAAAAGGCTTCAGGCAGGCTGGCGTTGGTCTAAGGGGTGGGAAAGACGAATGCCTCTTGTCACTGGGTCAGCTGCGTGCTCGCCAAATATTTATCTCTCTGAGATTTTAGCTTTGTTGAATGAGGTTGGTGATCAGGCTGTGAGATTTGGGACCAGCCATTCCAGTGAGTTTGTGCCAGCTGGGGGTGAAGCACAGCCCGTGCTCTCCACAGAGGCTGCAAATTGGACGATGGCTGGTTTTTATGAACTGTTTGGAGAAGGAACATCAGTATAAATAATTCCTTGGATTTCCATGGTGAGAACCCAGCTGTCTCCCTCTTGCAGAGCTGTCGTACTGGGAGTGCTGCATGAGGGTCTTCTGCCTTCCTGGTCAGCTGGTGGTACCTGGACTCTCTCTTGCTCCACATTCAACATGTAGTTTGACAGCCCAGGGATCAACTCCACAACTTGTTGTGTGTGTTCCTCTGTCACACCAGCTAGTCAACCAATTTTCTGTAAAGGAGTCAGAACTATGAACTGCGAACGTTGACTTCAAGGGCATTTCTGAGTCACCCTTTTAAAGCAGTTTGGTATAGGTGTCAGAAAAAAATGGTTCCTGTGCACCAGCATCTAAGAGATGACTGTTTAACAGGCACCTGCACAGTTCAGAAAGGCATTGAGAAACAGGCTTGACTGTATGCTTTTGTGGGGTGTTTCTACCACCTCCAGAGACCTGTAGGGTCTCCTCCGGTTGTCTATGAACTCTGCACTCTCCCTTCGAGGTGCTGGGTAGCTCAGCTCTGCGTCTCTGTCTTCAGCTCCCTTCCCTTGCTGCCTAATTGCTCCATAAATGCCACGAGGAGTGGTTACCTGCGAATCCCTCTCGTTCCTTGTTTTCTTTCACATAAATCCATTAGCTTGGCAGCTTCTAGTGCCTTTACGCCTCGGCTTCTTCAGTGCACATTTTTCATATAAGTTCTTACTTTGACACAAGTGGCCCTCCTGGCCACCATCTCTGATGCAGTAAAATCATAGAATCACAGAATCGCTAAGGTTGGAAGGGACTTTTAAGATCATCAAGTCCAACCATCAATCTACCCTGACAAAACCACCTCTAAACCATGTCCCTAAGCACCACATCTACCCTTTTTTTAAACACCTCCAGGGATGGAGGTGTTTAAAAACCATCCATCTGTGTCGTCGCAGTCATTGCAAACCTGGTTTGTATTTCTAGCTCTAACTTGTACAGCAGCAGCACCCAAAATAACCTTTGCCCCCTCCCTGTTTTCATTTCACACAGAAATCCTATTCATCCCAACTGGCTGAAATACCTACGTGCAGTGGAACATAGAGATGAAGGTGTGAAGGACTTTGTCAATAACTTTAGGTGGGGATACACAGCTTGCTTTTGTTTTTTTCCTGCCCTATGCCTCTTGTGACTATAACCCGGGAAATCAGTATTGGAATTACATCACTGGAGAGAGGTGCAGCAAGAAGGGATCAGTCCTAAGTGATGTTAGCCGGGGAAAGCAGCTCCTGGGCTTTCTCTTGGACTGCTTTGAAAAACAACAAAGCATAGGCAAAAACCTGCTTAAAGAGGCCTACTTGTGCTTAAATACATGCATGTGAAAATGATGATTTTATTTTTTACAAAATAAAACCATCTGGTGTCTTTGGAAAGTTGACATTAAAGCACAGGTTTCACAGTGTGAAAACAAAATCAAAGGCATCCTACTTGAGGCTTGGTGTCAAATGGTACTCGCTGCATTGTGGCTTTGCAACGTAAACATGGTCATGTCAGACTAGAGATGAACATTTTCCATTAATTTTACTTGTTGCATAAACAAGATGGGATTATGTGTATTTTTACTTTTGAAACGGCATATTTAGCAAGCACGTGCTGCTGCTGGATCCCAATTAAAGGTTAACTACAGCCAGCTGTCATATTGGTCTCTTATCAGTTGTTTTCCATCTGTGAAGTCGACCTGCGTATAATTCTCTGTCCTTGGATTTTGCAATTGCATCTGGGTAGTTTGGTTTACCTTTAAGACGATTGGAGTGAAAATAAATAACAGAGTCATGGAGATCATTGTCAGATCAAAAGTCACTGGGTTCATGCATAGAAGTACCAGGTGTGTGGTCATCATCCTGTCGGTAGCTGATCCATCTTGAACATTCAGGCACTCAGAAGCGTACCTCGATTTGTCAAGTGATGGAGTGAGAAAAAAGGAGTCTTGGAAACAGAGCGACAGAGCAAAGCTTCATAATACTCTATAAACATGGAAGTATTTTTCCATCACTACTGCTTTTGGTATTTGTATTACCATAAATAGCACCTGTTACACGTGATACTTGCTGGGGTATATACCCTCATGTATGCGTATCTCAGAAATAATGACATATGATAATCAGAGTTAATCTGCCTTCCATTTTTACTTTCACATTTAGAAATGTTCTGGGGTTTTTTGAGAGGAACGAGGTAGGATGCACCTGTAAGTTGCTAGAGCATGTTTACTTCTTATATTAATTTGTTTTGTGATGATTCCAAAGAAGGTCAAGGTCCAGTTGTTTTAGTTGCTCTACAAATGCCCAGTGACAAACGAGCACACAAAGCAGAAGGCAGGAAAGAGAGGGCTTGCAGAAAACATTTGATTGTAAAGGAAGTTAATGCACATTTTGATGTATCTTCCCATGCCGTTGTTTCTTTTAGCATTTTTGAATCATAATATCAGTTATGTGCAGCTAAGGCACATCCAAACCCAACCACTCGTGGTGTGATTTCTTGTGGGCAACAGTGCCAGAAATGCTTTATTTGCAGGGAAAAATTATTTTGCTGTTAGAAAATAGAATTAAAGGGAAAAAAAAAATCTTCCTGCATTCTTGTTTATTGTCTTTGAGATTAAAAGTTTCATAGTAAACTCCAAGCTCGGACAGTGAAGTGTTAATTTCTTAATAAATAATAACAACGATCAACAATAACCAGCAATGATACTTTTTTCTCAGTAATTTCCTTTTATTTGTTTGCTTCCTTGGTTGTTCTCTTCTTCCAAACGCCTCCTTCTGTTGAGATCTCAGTGTCGGGATTTAATATGTAACAGAATGCACAAAGACCTCGCTCTTAATCTCGCCTTTATCCTTTTCAGCATCAAAGTGGTTGCGTGATCATGTGGCATCTAAATCGTTTTCATGGGTTTACTGTACATGGCAGAGGTGTAATAAAACTGGAACTGGAGCACTTCAGTGCTGCTGCACTGACGAAGTCATTCCCTTTGATGACATCAATACTTGTGCACCTACTCTTTTGTCAAAATGTCCTCAGGGATATTTGTCAGAAGAAAGTTTGATCTTCCAGAGACCTCTTCCTCTCCTGTTATTAGGATTATTTAGTGGGGTGGGATTTGCTATGTTTTACCCATTTTTTTCCTGTTTTCTTGCTGCCTGAAATGACATTTTGGGTCTAGACATGTGTTTTTTGATGTTCTGTTAACAATCTGCTAATCCGCCGTGCACACTGAAACGCAAATTCAAACAGAAGGCGAGGAAGGCTAGCTAATGAAACAGCTAAACCTCTGCTTGGTGTTTTTTTCAAGCCATACAGCTTGCTGTGGACACATGAAGTTAGGAGGGAAAAAGAAAGTTCTTCCAGAAATAAATATTTTTAGCTAATCTGCATGGCGCTTTTAATATATTCTATATTTTTTAAACACATTTGTTAAAGTGACATCTTGTTTTGACATTTAAAATAAAAACAGAATTACTTTTTTTCCCCATTTGTTTTGACTTCATTTTTTCTTCAGATTTTGGGGGTTTAAAGGTGACGCTCAAAGTCACAATGAACTGAACGTCTCATGTTGATAGTTGCTGAAGAGAAAATGTGTGTGAAATTAAAATTTTCATGTTTGTGCTCTACTGGGTGTTCCGTTCTTATATTTGGTCTGAAAAACCAATCTATTCTTTGCCACAGTTCATAGTTTATTAATAAAGTAGTGTTAGTGTGCATGATAGCAAACAGAGCAAATGTGAACACTGTGCTTCTAAATGCTGCTTCTGTTACCGAACGGGTTGCAGAGCCTGGTTCCCATGCTCAACGCAACTGCATAGCAAACAAAATCACTGGTGGATGCCCTCAGATGGGAAACGCTGCTGCTGCCTGTGAGCGAGATGGAGCAGATGGGGAAGCTGCAGCAGGATCTTCCTTCGCAGCCACCTCCTGCAGGTCCTGACACATGTAAAGGTATGCAGGACATTATTAGTCAGGTTAACATGCAACAAAAATCATTATTGCTGCCACTGCTTTTGCTGTGGATCGTAATTTCTCATGTCTGGAAAAATGCCGTAAGAGGAGTTCTGTCTTTGGAATACCCATGCTGGGCACAGTCATCATTTCCATGTCCTGCATAACCTGAAGTGTTGGAGGGAGCCCTGCCCCAAAAGCCCTGGTAAAAGTGAGA